>NC_081853.1:22102461-22451513 GCF_963259705.1 Myotis daubentonii | reverse complement strand
AGCAATAAAGTCTTTCTTTCTTTAAAAAAAAAAATACAGTGGAATGTCCTGTGTGCGGGGTTGGTATTCCAGAAGATCATATCAATAAGCACTTGGATAGCTGTTTATCCCGTGAAGAGAAGAAGGAGAGCCTCAGAAGGTAAGAAAGCTAAGCATAACCATTGAGCCACTTTAGCTGGGTGCTTCATGTGCTTTATAAATTTGGGGCAGAAAATATAATGTTCATTGTATCCTAGTGACCAGTTGTCCAAGTCCCTCTCCCATATGCTCTTTCCTTTACTTCTGTCAGTTGACGCTTCCATTCCCTTTGCCAATTAGGATTAACTATTGAATTTAACTGCTAATAAAATTTGACTTAACAAGAAATTAGTGACTTAGGATTAAATTTTATTTTAACTTGTTTTCTTCCCTTAGAACTTTATTTTATTTTTTTAATATATATTTTATTGATTTTTTACGGAGAGGAAAGGAGAGGGATGGAGAGTTAGAAACATCAATGAGAGAGAAACATCGATCAGCTGCCTCCTGCACACCCCCTATTGGGGATGTGCCCTCAACCAAGGTACATGCCCTTGACTGGAACCGAACCCGGGACCCTTCAGTCCGCAGGCTGACGCTCTATCCACTGAGCCAAACCAGTTAGGGCATTCTTCCCTTAGAACTTTAGAACTACCATAAAGCCCCTTAGTCAAAGAAAGCAAGGTTAGACTCTGAATATAGAACATATAAAATCTTTCTTTGGTTCTTAGGATGCTCGTAAGTTTTATAATTTAAAAAAAAGTTTCAAAAACTTTTTCCCAAATAGGCAATTATCTATATATAACATTAAAAGGCACAAAAGGGTATGTGTGAAATGGAATGTCCTCCTGCCCCAGCCCCCAACCACCAGAGGGCATAGGTAGTAAGGAGTCAACTCATTGTTTGCACCCAAACTTCTGTTTTGCCTCCTTCATATATCAAAGTTACAGTAATTTATTAATGTAGGCCACTGTTGTTATGCATATAAATTGTTTGGGAATGAAATTTTAGTCAAAGATATATTTCAGGGTGTTAGGGAATCAGAGGTTAATGAAGATGACAAGCAGAAGCTGCAAAGTAGAGGAGTCTGGTGATGAAGGAAAGAAGAGAGATGAGATGGTAGTCTGGGAAAGGAGTATGTAAACATCAAGATCAAGGAAGATTTTATTTTTTAAAATAGAAATTGGTTAAACTTTCAGTCACTCTTTTTCCACTGTCTCCAGGGAGAGATCAGATGATGGCACAAGATTGGGATTATAAGAGATGAAGAGTCCAGTCATGAAGTTGTCCTTGATGTGTAGAAAGAATTCTCCTTCTGAAGGGAGGGCTGGGGCAGTAGGTGATAATTCAGAGAGATTTGTAAAAGGAGATGAGGGGAACTGAAGAAATTGATGGTATCTGGGAGTGGGGTGAATAGAATGATTGGCTCTTACTGTTTGGTCTGTTTTGAAGGACTTGGAAGAGTATTTTACAAAAACCATGTTAAAAAGGCAGGACCTTTTACTGTTTTATTGTGATTAAAGATAAAATGGTGTCACAATTTTAAGAGTAAATATGGAATGAAGTCAGATTCCAGGGGACAAACTCATGCCGTTATAACTTACAAAAGGTAGTATGTGCAGCATGATAATGCTTTATTAATTTACAGTGGGGCACTAATTGACAGTTCTTATTGTGTTTTTAGTTTGAGAGTTGATAGCACTTTTTTCAAGTGAAATCTTACTGTGACCTAAAACATATAAAATAGATAAAATTGGCTGTGCTGCATTTAAGTAGAGATGGAGGGCCTGGGGGTTGTGCTGCTTCACCTGACCTCCCCCTTCGTCCCTGCTTCTCATCCATGGTGGCCTCTAGGCCCCCAGGTGCCTCCACCAATTCCTACGCAGTCTTGTGTGCACAGCACTCCCTCCTAGTGGGAAAATTTGTTGACGAGAATAAAATTTAGATTTTTTTTTCAGGTTACTTTGTTAGTTGAGGTTTGGAATAAATGAAGCTGGGTCATCCCAAGGATTATTTCCCATAAGCCATGAGAGCCTGATGACCTGCGTTTCTCTTTAGAAATGTTTCTTCTTAAAGAAAGAGTTGGGAATATAAAGGCTGAGCATTTTCTCCTTGAAAAGTTAGGAATCAACATGGATACCTTGCTTAGACTGCTGTTTTACTAGATGCATCCATCATATTTCTTCTAACACATTTAACTCTTTCAATTAATCCAAAGACATATGCACCCATGTATCATTAAGTTCAAGTTCCACTGGTTGTTCCAACCCTGCTCCATGGGATGCTATAGTCCTGCCAGTTGCTCTGTGTGCTGCTGAGAAGCACCGCAAACCGAATCTCTCCCTCAGGACGACTATACAAGTTAGTGTATTGAAGGCTCTGAGAAGTCCTACGTTAAAGGTCATTGTTGGGTTTTTCTTTAATCCAGTACCTTCTAAATTTATTTCACTCCCAAACCTATTTGTCCTCATAACCCATATCTTGTGAAACTAGTGTTTGTGAAGATGCACTTAGGGAAACATTGAGCCACATTTCTCTTTAAAGAAGTTACATCTTGGTTCTGGGGTCTGTTCACATGAAAGAGTCTGACATGTAAAAATTCTTCTCCACAACACCCTGACAGGCCGTTCCTCGGTGTAGATGCCCACCCTTATCCATTCTGTGTAGATTCATATCAGAGTTGATTCAAAGAATGCTCTTTCTTTTGATGTTTTCAGATTCTCAGGACTCTTAGTGCATTATTCCATTTCACTAAATCATGGAAGAAGGATCAATGTCATTTTCATGTTTTGGGAAACATTTATCAGGCTTTAGATTTAACATTCTTGGTAGAAATTGTTGATTTTTGCTGGTGCTTTTCATTGCAAATGCCAGCAAACAGTACAGTTTTTCATTAGAATTTCATAGTCTTAAGTTAATCATCTATCCTAGATAAAATAAGTATTTTAGATATACGGACTTAGTGAGTTGTTCCTCATAATGTGCTTGTATAAACTCATACAGAATGTTTCAGCTTTGACTGCCTACTGAGGTTTTATTTAGCTATAATTGTATCAGTCTCATTGAGTTCAATAGGCTGTCTGTTATAACAAGTGCAATTTTCAGAAAAAAATGTAATCTGTTGAGGGTTTACAAGTCTTTCTGCAGTTAAATAGTTATCTCTGGCTTTTAGACTTTATTAGAATATAAAAGAAATAATTTATCCAGGGAATAATTTAGTAGAGAAATGTCTGTTTTCAGTCTATATATAACTGTACCATATCTCTCATTATTTTCTTTATTATTTGGACCACCTTTGCCCTGTGAAACCTCATTAATATAGATTTACGTCTCCACTTTAGGACCAAGTGAGGTGGGGGTGGTGTGGAGAAGTGACAGAGTCTGCATTCTAAATAAGCTCTTCGGGGAGGCTGTGAGGTCCACTCGAATTTGGGTAGCATGGCCTTTTGTTAATAGGTATATGGAAGTCCTTCGTGGTGTTTTTATTTTTTTTTTAAATAAACCTATTGCTTTCAACTTCCTATTAATTTTTTCCTGAACCTTTGATAGTCTTGTTTAAAAATGATTTGTACCGACTGCCTATTTATTAAGCATCTAAATGCCATAGTGTTGAGTGAGGTGATGCACTCGGAGAAACAGATTACAATCAGATTAAAACTCATTAACTTGTTCATGTTTATAAAATTGCTTCAAGTTATTGTTACCTATAGGTAGCTTAACTTCCATTTTAACAAATAATGTTTATTAACAGATATTTTGGAGGGAGTAAAATAAAGTCATTTTATAGGGCTTTGTTATATAAAATTGTATCTTAGTGCTGATCAGTATATTAATTATGAAAAAAGAATGAAGAGCCAGGTGGTGATTTTGCTAATACACTTCTTGTCATGCCTTATATATTTGTTAGTATAATTAATGTAAGTTGAAGAGAACAAACCCCTGTTGTGGTTTTTGCTATTGTTTTCAATTGTGTTCTTTTAAGATGATACTACAAGAATATCATCTACCTGTCAGTTTTCTGAATTCTCTTTTCATTAGTGGCAATGAGTTGGGTAAAGCTAATTGTCCCAACAGGTGTTATTTTATTTCATCTACTGCTTTTGCAATATGATTGCCTTGGGTTTGAGGGGCATTTTTGCCTGTGGATCAAAACTTCTTCTAAAGAAGCTGTCTTCTATAATAATAAAAGCGTAATATGCTAATTAACTGAACCAGACCAAGCCGTGGCAGGTGGGGGTGTGGCAGGTGGGGGCTGAGGCAGAGGCAGCTGCTGCAGTGGTGGGGGCCGAGCCCCTTGCATGAATTTCGTGCTCGAGCCTCTAGTATATGATAATGTTAAATCCATAGCTTAATACTCAATAGCATTTGTACTCTAATCATCTGATATAACTGGCTTTTATAGAGCTTTTGCATGGAAACCATAGGCACATTTTAGGAAAAGCATGCTTTAAAGAGATAGAGAATTGCATAAGTCTATGTAAGTATGGTTCTTGGTGTAGTTCTCATAGCATTTAGTTCACAAGCCTTCTATGTGAGGCCCAGGTCTGCATCTTTAGGACTGACCTCTCTCTGAGACCTAAGTTTCTCTTAAGTTTGCTGTCACCTAGACCCCTCATTCTGAATGTCCCACTGGCACCTCAGATGGGTCATGTTGAACACTTTTTACTTTATTTGTAAATTTCATCCTCCCCCCCCCCCCATTTTTATCTTAATGGTCGTGTTCTCTCAGTCATCTGGTATTGAGTCAGAAGGTAAATTAATTTTACATGAAAAGCATTTGATGATTCACAATAACCCTTAGTGATCTTTTTTTCCCCCTTTTTAGTTCTGGTCACAAAAGGAAGCCGCTGCCCAAAACTGTATATAATTTGCTATCAGATCGTGATTTAAAGAAAAAGCTAAAACAGCATGGATTATCTATTCAAGGAAATAAACAACAGCTCATTAAAAGGCACCAAGAATTTGTTCACATGTATAATGCCCAGTGTGATGCTTTGCATCCTAAATCAGGTAAAGCAATAAAACAATGAGTTACGCGTGTCCTGGATAAAGCCATTTGTGTAGCTCAGGGATTATAACCATAGAAAACACTTTTTAATAGGTACATTTTTGAAAATAGGTAAGACATGCAAATGCATTCCTTCAGAAGGTACCAGATATACTATGATAGCCAGTCTCAGTCCCCATTCCCTTCTCAGAAGCAGTTACTGCTGCCAGTGGCTTATGTGTCTTTCCAGAGAGAGGGTGGGGTAGAGTTGATCTAGAGAACCTGGGTTATAGTCCCATCTTTGCAGCTGTAAGACTGTGTGACTTTGGGCAAGTGCCTTAAGTTCCTTATCTCAGTTTTCGCATCCATAAAATAAGGGTTATGGCACTACCTACTTCATAGTGTTTTTGAGAGGAATAGATGAAAAAAATGCATATAAAATGCCTAGCATAGTGCCTTAGCAAGTAGTTAGTGTTCAATAATCGTTACCATTATCATTATTATAGGTAAACATATGTCCTTGATCATTATTGCCTTATAAAATTGTTAGTATTTTATAGTCAGACGCCACAGAACATTTTGGTTAATGATGGGTCACAGATAGGACAGTAGTTTCTTAAGATTGTAATGGAGGTGAAAAATTCCTATGGCCTGGTGATGTAGTTGTTGAAATGTCATGTTATGACCTCATAATGTAATGCATTACACAAATACTTACCATTATGTTATAGTCGCCTAGTAACATGTACAGGCTTGTAGCATAAGAGCAATAGGCTATATCCTTTAGCCTAGGTGTGCAGCAGGCCTTACCATCTAGGTTTGTGTAAGTGTATTCTGTGATATTTGCACAGCAAAATCGCCTAATGGCACATTTCTCACAGCGTATCCTTATTAAGCAGTGTATGACTATTTAATATTAAGCAGTACACACTGTTTAATCATTTGTTCCTTTCACTTAACCACACACATATTTCAATTAAAAAAATTAAAGTATACTATGTGAACAGAAAAATACACAAATTGTAAGTATATTGTTTGGTGAATTATTATGAAATAAGTTTCACAAAGGGCAAATGTCTTTGTATACTACTCAGATTACCATCAACATCCAGAAGCCCCTGTCCTCCCCTCCCAATTACTGTCACTTTCGTTCTCACCGATGATCACTATCTTGATCACTATATATTTATTTTTCCTGTTTTAGCTTATAATTTATCTTTATAAATGGAATAATAGCTTATATAAGTTATTTGAATCTGTATTTGCACACATGTTGTAAAATATGTGTGTGCAACATTATGTTTATAAGTTTCATTCATGTTTTTGTGTACATTTGTGATTTTGTTGTTGCTGTAGAGTATTCTACTGTATCTCACTATTCATTCAATGGTTGATGGACATTTGGATTTTTCCACTCTTTGGCTCATCATAATTATGCTGCTATGAATAATCTTTGTGTATCTCTGTATATTCAGGCACACAAATTTTTTGAATATATATACCTAGGAATGGAATAGTATGTTTTTGCAGATGTTCAGCTTTTGTGGATACAGCCAAGAACTCAGTGCCAATGTACATGGTCATCAGGAGGATGTGAGAGTTCCAGTTTTTCCACATTCTTAACAACATTAGTATAGTCAATTTTTCATTTTGGCTCTTCTGATGGATCCATTTGAATCTTTCATCATGGTTTTAATTCACATTAAATGATGTGAATGATTTATAATGTTCAGCACATTTTTATATGGTTATTGGCCATCTGGATATCTTCTTTGGTAAAATATCCATTTAGGTCTTATGGCCAATTTTTCTATGCTGTGGATCTATTTTTTCTTATTTGTGGGAGTACATGAAATTTTCTGGATACACATCTTGCTGGATGTATATATATTAAATCCCTTCTTCCATTTCACCTTTTCATTGTTAATGGTTTCAGTTGAGAAGAAGCTCTTAATTTCAATATAATCCAATTAGTTGCATTTTTCTTTTTGGTGTATGCTTTTTATATCCTTGCCTACCATAAGATCATGAGGATCTTCTCTTGTTTTCTTCTAAAAGTTTTATTGTTACTGCTTTTACATTTTGACCTACAGTTTATCTGAAATGATTTTACATATGTTGTTAATTACGGAGCAAGATTCTTTTGTGTGTGTTTTTTCCATATAGATAGCCATTTGACACAACATCATTTATTGAAAAACCATTCTTAACCCAGTGAGTTGTCAGTATGTCTTCGTTGATAATCAGCTAACTATATGTGTGTCTTGACATTGTTTATTGAGTCATTTATTTATCAGCAGTGTACTGTCTTAATTTTAATTTATAATAGATCTTACTGTCTGGTAATGTACTTCCTCCAGCTTTGCTGTTTATTGAGATTGCCTCAGTTTTTTTTAGGCCCTTTGCATTTTCATATAAATTTTAGAAGAAGCTTGCAAATTTCCATCAAGAAAAAACCTGCTTGGGTTGGAATTACATTGAGTCTATAGATCACTTTGGGGAAAGTTGATAGCTATACAGTACCTTCCAATTCATGAATTTAGTTTATCTCCAACCAACCGAGGCACCTGGCCAGGACATTATGTGTGTATTTTAGAAATTGAGGTATAATTTGCTTATGTAATTAATCATTTTAAAGTGTATAGTTTAATAAACTTTGACAAATGTATATATAGTCATTTAGCCATCACTTCAGTTAAAATTATGCACCCCCAAAAGTTCTTCTGCCTCTTTGCAGTAAATCTCCTCTCCCTTACCCTAGATCCTGGGAAATACTGATTCTTTTATGTTCCTGAAGTTTTGCCTTTTCTAAAATGCCAGATAAATGGCATTAATACAAATGGTACAGCATATCGTTTTTGTATCTGGCTTCTTTAACTCAGCAAAGTGCTTTTGAGGTTTGTCCCCGGTGTTGCATTTATTGTATGGCTGTATTGCATATTAATAGATGCTTAGTCTGTCTCCAATTTTTGGCTGTTATGAGTAAAGCTGTCATGAACATGGGCTTACAGATTTTTGCATTTCTCTGTGATAAATACCCAGGAGTAGAATTGCTGCGTCATGTGGGTTATATATACTTAAATATATAAGAAATTGCCAGCCTGTTTTTAATGGCTACATCATTTTATCTTCTGTGAGAGGTCCATTAGCTCTTTTCAGCCTTTAACTTGTTTTTAGGACTGAGTGGCAACTTCCAGGCTTTTTACAAGCAGAGCTGGAAACTGGAAGTTCATTTCATTTAAATGAAATCATAAAATAGTTGGCTTTTCTGTGACTGACTTCTTTCACTTAACATATTTTCAAGGTTTTTCCATGGTCAGTACCTCATTTTTTTTTTATTGCTGATCAATATTTAATTGTATGGATATGCCACATATTTTGCCCATTCATCAATTGACATTTGGGATTTTTCCACATTTTGGCTGTTATGACTAATCCTGCTGTGAACATTCTTGTACATGCTTTTATGTGGACATATGTTTATATTTCTCTTGAATATGTACCTAGGAGTGAAATTGCTGGGTCAACTGGTAACTCTCTGAACATTTTGAGGAATTGCCAGTCTGTTTTCCAGTGTGGCCACAACTTTTTACATCCCACTAGTAGTGGGTGAGGGTTCCAGTTTCTTTACATAGTTGCTACCACTTGTTATTCTGTCCTTTCTATTGTAGCCATCCTAGTGGGTGTAAAATGGTATGTCATTATGGTTTTGATTTGCATTACATTGATTTTTTAATATTAGACATACCATTTATCTTTAGCAAGTAATTTATCCATTTTATCTAAGTTGATGAATTTATAATTTACCAACTTTAAAAAATATAATATTTCTTCATTAGCCTTGTAATGTTTGTGTAATGTCCTGTCTTTCATTTTTGATATTAGAAATGTGTCTTCCCTTTTATTTTTTCTTGATTGGATTACTTATAGGTTAACAATTTCATTGATCTTTTCAAAGAACCAACTTTCAATTTCATTTATTTTTTCTCTCATTTTTTGTTTGTTTTGTATTTCATTGAATTCCACTTTTTTCCTTCTTGTATTTCATTGAATTGAACTGTGACCTTCTGGTTCATAGGTCAACGCTCAACCACTGAGCACGCCAGCTGGGCCACATATGTGTGTTTTTTTAGTCTGAGAGTAAGTTGTATAATCTTAACTCTTTTGTTGTTGTTGTTAATCCTTACTTGAGGATATTTCTTCCATTGAGTTTTAGAGAGAGAGGAAGGGAGGGAAGAAGGGACGGGAAGTGGAGAGAGTGAGAAACATTGATTGATTGGTTGCCTCCTGCATGTGCCCCAACCAGGCCTGGTATTGAACCTGTAACTCAGATTCGTGCCTTGACTATGAATGCAACCTAAGACCCTTTGGTGCTCTGGCGGATGCTCTAACCACTGGCTGGGATACACCGTCTAGGGCTCATCTTGACTTTTTATCCCTAAATATTTATTGTGTATTTCCTAAGAAAAAGGATATTCTCTCTTATATAGTTGTCAATCTCAGTAAATTCAACTTCGTTACAGTACTTTATTATCTCTATTCCGGTTTCAGCAATGGACCCAAAAATGGCCTTTGTAGATTTTCTTCCCCTCCAGTGCATGATCCGGTTTTGGATCACATCCTGCATTCAGTTATAATATCTTTTCAATCTTTTTCAATTTGGAACAGCCTTTCTTTGTCTTTTTATGACATTGGCATTTTACTAGTAAAAGAATATAGTCTTTGTGTTTTGTTTTTCTCCCTCAAATAAGCTGTTTCTCATTTTGACTTTGTCTAATATCTATACTAATAAAAGGGTAATATGCTAATTAGACCAGGCGTCTTCCGGACATCCATTTGGACAAAGCCACAGCAGCTAAGAAGTGGAGGCAGCGCTGCTGTGGGAGTGGGGGTGGAGCCGGTGGCGCTGCCCCTTTCACAGAGGTGGCGCAGGAGAGGCCACTGCGCGGGCCGGTCCAGTGCCTGGGCCCCTTCTGCAGAGGCAGCAGGAGAGGGGGTTGCACAGTCTGGGTCTCAGTGCTGCCCCTTCCACGGAGGCAGCGACGTGGGCCTGGTCCCAGCGCTGTGCCTCTGCAGAGGCTGGATGGGGTGGGACCTGTTGTGCCTCAACCTCTCACAGCCCCTCCCCCAGCCGGCCTGGCCCCAGATCGCTCCCCACCCACCAGTGGGCAGGGGGCAGGGCCAGTGCTAAGAAGCAAGGGCCCAGGACCGGCATCCGCAACAGCTGGCAGTGGCAGCGGCCGGCAGTGACAGCAGCAGCGGGATGATGGGGGGCAAAGCCTTCCCATGATTGGCCCAGTCACCTCCCACAAAGGGAGGCCAGACTGTGGCTTAGGCCCACTGTCAGTAGGACATCCCCTGAGGGCTCCCAGACTGTGAGAGGGGGCAGGCCGGGCTGAGGGTTCCCCTCCCCCATGCACGAATTTTTGTGTACCGAGCCTCTAGTTTTCTTATAATAACATTCAGGTTGTACATTCCTGAATGTTGATGAACTGCTGACTACTTCTTCCTGTATTTGATTGATTTCAATACTCTATGAACACAATATAAGTAATGTTCTGTCCTTTTCAGAACATCAGTAACAGCCAGAGATATTCAACATCTTTGTGCCCCTCAATGTGATTGCAGGTTTGATCACCTTGTCAATTTCTCCATTGTATAGTCTCCCCCTTGATACTAATAAGAAGACTGTATAATAACATTTTAATACCATAAAAATATTCTATATATCATTAAAATATTACCCCGGTATTTAGCATTCATTGGTAATTTTATCTTCTCTGATAGTTGCAAAATAATCATTTTCTAACATCAGCACTCCTTTCACATTTGCCAGTTGCCACTTGCCATGATTCTGAAAATAAGAGCCCTCTTTTTTTTTTTTCTTAGTCTATAATCAGTGTAGATTCACATATTTATAACTTATGGTCACCCTTATATTGGTTTTATGTTTTTCCAGATTTGGCTAGTGGGAGCTTCTTTATTTTATATATATATATATATATATATATATATGCTTATATATTATTATATATATATTAAATCATAACATGCTAATTAGACCAGACATCCTTCCGGATGACCTTCTGGACGAAGCCAAGGCTGTGAGGGAAACCCTGGTCTCGGGTGCCAGAGGGAAGCTGGTGCCGGCAGCTGGGGGAAGGAAGGCTTACTCTTGCACAAATTTTGTGCATTGGGCCTCTAGTGTGTGTGTGTGTGTGTGTGTATACACACACACACACACACACACACACACACACACACACACACACACACACACACACATATATATACTAGGGGCCCGGTGCACGAAATTCGTGCACTGGGTGTGTATGGGGGGGAGTGTCCCTCAGCCCAGCCTGCCCCCTCTCACATACTGGGAGCCCTCAGGCATTGACCCTCATCACCCTCCAATCGCAGGATCGGCCCCTTGCCCAGGCCTGACGCCTCTGGCTGAGGCGTCCGGCCCGGGCAGCGGGGACCCTCAGCTGCAGTGGCCCCACGATCGTGGGCTTCGCTTTAGGCCCAGGCAAGGGACCCCTAGCTCCTGGGACTGCCAGCTTCGACCGTGCCCAGCTCCCATCGCTGGCTCCACCCCTGCTTCCTGCTATCACTGGCCAGGGCGGAAAAGGCACCTGATTCTCCGATCATGGCTGGGGGGCCGCCTTTGCCCTGCCCCCCAGCTCTTAGCTCCCCCCTGGGTTTCTGATCACTGTCAGTGGCAGGGGGCTTCTTCCTGCTTTCCCTTTTGCCTCCCTGCATTGTGCCTACATATGCAAATTAACCGCCATCTTGTTGGCAGTTAACTGCCAATCTTAGTTGGCAGTTAATTTGCATATAGCCCTGATTAGCCAATGAAAAGGGTAGCTCGTACGCCAATTACCATTTTTCTCTTTTATTAGTGTTGATATCCTATCTAATAAAAGAGAAACATGGTAATTGGCATACGACCGCTACCCTTCCCATTGGCTAATCAGGGCAATATGCAAATTAACTGCCAGACAAGATGGCGGCCGGCAGCCAGGCAGCTTGAAACTAACATGAGGCTTGCTTGCTTCAGTGATGGAGGACTCCAATGTTCCCCGCCTGCCGCTGCAGGCCTCTGAGCTGCAAGCAACTATGTAACAAACATAGAAGCTAAACAAAACCCCAGAAACCTGCCGGGCTTCAGCCAGTAGGATCGCAACATTGTAAGCAAAGGCCAGAAACCTACTTTCAGCAGCGGAGGCCTAAGAGCTGGAGCCAAGCCTCAAAGCTAAAGCTGGCCCAGAATAAAAAAAAGAAAAAAGAAAAAAAGGAGCGGTTGGGAGCTTCAGTCACCCCCAGCCTGAAAACAGCCCTCAGCCCCTCACCCAGACTGGCCAGGCACCCCAGTGGGGACCCCCACCCTGAAGGGTGTGTGACCAGCTGCAGCCCTCAGCCCCTCACCCAGACTGGCCAGGCACCCCAGTGGGGACCCCCACCCTGAAGGGTGTGTGACCAGCTGCAGCCATCATCCCCGCACCCAGGCTGGCCAGGCACCCCAGTGGGGACCCCCACCCTGAAGGATGTGTGACCAGCTGCAAACAGCCATCATCCCCTCACCCAGGCTGGCCAGGCACCCCAGTGGGGACCCCCACCCTGATCCAGGTCACCCTTCAGGGCAAACCAGCCGGCACCCACCCATGCACCAGGCCTCTACCCTATATAGTAAAAGGGTAATATGCCTCCCAGCACCGGGATCAGCATGACAGGGGGCAGCGCCCAAACTCCCTGATCGCCCTGCGGCTCTGTGTGTGACAGGGTGCGGCGCCCCAAGCCCCTGATCGGCCCTGCTCTGTGTGTGACAGGGTGCGGCGCCCCAGCCCCCTCCCCCCCCCCCCCACGGGCCCTGCTCTGTGTGTGACAGGGTAGAGCCATAACCTCCCCATTGGCCCTGCTCTGAGTGTGAGAGTGGCGGCACCCCAACCCCCTGATCGGCCCTGCTCTGTGGGTGATAGAGGGCGGCGCCCCAACCCCCTGATTGGCCCTGCTGTGTGCGTGACGGTACGGAGCCCCAACCCCCCTGATGGGCCCTGCTCTGTGAGTGACAGGGGGAAATGCCCCAACCCCCTGATTGGCCCTGCTCTGTGCATGACGGGGTGGCGCTGCAACATCCCCATTGACCCTGCCTTGAGTGTGACAGGGGATGGTGCCCCAACCCCCCAATTGGCCCTACCCTGAGTGTGACTGAGGGTGCAAACCAGGATATGTTGCTTTTGCTTCCAGGTGCTTTCAACATATGGAACTCAGGAATATATTTATACATCAGATTTACCTATATGAAAGAATTCCAGATTTTTTATTTTAATAAATTTTTTTATTCCTCTCTACCCAGCCTTCCCTCTTCCCTCCTCCCTGGCCTGGGCTGAGGCTATATAGTCAGATACTGTGTTGATAGGTTCCTTTTTGTCTCCCTTCATTATAGTTATATTACTTATTTGAAATATAGTGGGATTCATTTATTTTACTTTGTTTACAATTTTTGTTATTGCTATTTAGTAACCCCCTTTTCAGTACAAGAAATTAATAACTTAAATGTAACTTTTAAAAGATGTATTTTTATAATGGACCTATGTCTGTCATAAAAGTATTATATATAATAGTAGTTTTGTCAGCTTTTGTTTCAAGAGTGTTCCTAGTTGCTCCTTGAAGCATTTTTATGATGGTAACTTTAAAATTCTTGTCAGATAATTCCAACATCTAAGTCATCTTTAGTGTTGGTATCTGCTGATTGTCTTTATTCATTAAGTTGTGATTTTCCTGCTTCTTACTCTGACAAATGTTTCTGTTTTATCCTGGACACTTTGAGTATAATGTTATGAGATTCTAGAACCTATTTAAATATTCTGTCATATCAG
Organism: Myotis daubentonii; assembly: GCF_963259705.1. NCBI lineage: Eukaryota > Metazoa > Chordata > Mammalia > Chiroptera > Vespertilionidae > Myotis > Myotis daubentonii. Next base: position 22,437,629 of record NC_081853.1, on the reverse strand, counting down.
TCAGTCACCCTGTTTTTAGTTAGCACACAGATCCTGGCCTACTTTTGTGGGCTGTGATTCTAATGACAATTTAATTTCCAGAGCTCATGTAGTGTTATTCTGGTCTATATCCTGTCATTGCTACCTGGAGGCCACTCTGAAACCTGGTGTCCCATACTGTGGTTCAGTTCTCAGACCTTTTGCCATATTCTAGACTTTTAGTCAGGGCTGTGTCCAGGACTTCCTGTGCAGGTTTAAAGAATGCTTTTCTCCTGGTTTTTCTTGGGGCTTTTCCCACCCTTGTGCCTGTTGGTGGTTCTGGGTTGCATGCTTCACCAAAGAATAGTCTCAGATATATATAAGATAAAAGAACAAAGACCCCATAGTGGTGTTGTTCCTCAAATTATTAGATCCTTAGTTCATTTTCCTCCTTCCACTTTTCAGAGTTCTCTTATTGTGTTATATTTGGTTATACTTAATGGAGGAGAATATGAGAAATGAGAAGGCAGTGAGTCTAGTTTAAATCCAGTTCTTGTTTATATATTTTAAATTTCTGTTTCAGATGCAAACACATCGGAGATTATGTCTGGTGAATTGACTCCTTCCTATAATTTCCCTCTTTATTCCTGTTAACATGCATTGTTCTGAAGTCTCTTGTGCTTCATGTTAATCTAGTTATTTCAAGTTTTTTAAAATCTGTATTTATATGATATATCTCTTTCCATACTTTATTTTGACTTATCAATGCCTTTTATTTAAAACTAGAGGCCAGGTGCACGGAAATTCATGTACTTGGTGGGTGGGGTGTCCCAGCCTGCACCCTCTTGCAGTCCAGGAGCCCTTGGGGGATGTCCAACTGACGGCTTATGCCTGCTCACCATAAGCCACAGTCTGGCCTCCCTCTGCAGGAGGCGACCAGCAGACCAATCGGGAGATGGTGCCGTCCGGCAAGTGGCTGGCCCCGCCACCCCGATCGCCCCTCTGCCACTGCTGGTCGCTGCTGCCCCCTGATCACTGTCCCCTCCCTCTGCCTGCTGGCATCCACCTTGGCTGGCCTACCGCCGCCCACTCACTGGCTCCTCCCCTGCTGACCGGTCATTCTGCTGTTTGATCAATTTGCATATTAGGCTTTTATTATATAGGATGGGTTCTCTGTTGAAAGCATATAGCGTGGCCTTTCTTTTTTATCTAATCTTCATTCTCTGTCTCTTATTGGTGCTTTTAGGACATTTACATTTAATGTAATTATGATACAGTTGGTTTTAACTATATCATATTGCCAATTATTTTGTTTGTTTTATATACTTTTTGTTTCTTTTACCCTTTTTTGCTGTCTTTTGGATTGAGTATTTTTATTACATCTTATTTTTACTATTGGCTTATTGTTATTTGTTGTTAATGCTCACCTGAGGATATTTTTTTCATAGATATTTAGAGAGAATGAAAAGGAAGGAGAGGGAAAGATAGAGGGAGGGGAGTAGGGAGAGACCTAATTAACATTGATTATATGTGTTTATTTTAACAGCTGCTGAAATAGTTCAAGAACTTGAAAATATGGAGAAGACTAGGATGCGTCTTGAAGCTAGTAAACTCAATGAAAGAGTATGTTATGGTCTAGTTCAGTATCTGGGTAGAAATAAAGGAAAGTTGAATACTCTACTAAAATTAAAGCAAGCCAGAATGTACTAGAACACATTTTTACTTAAAATATTATGATTTACCTGCAGCTCATTTTTTAGCACAAAATTCTGTCAAAATTGGCAGTCTTCTAGTACAGAATGCAATCTAGAGTTTATTAATGGTTAATAGTCTTTAGAAAAAGCATATGCCTACATATCAGCCCTTTCTCTGCTCGTTGTATTTGATAAGCTATTTAACCTCTGCTTCCCTTACCATCTTCATCTGTAAAATTTTGGGATTGAATTCTATGATCTCTAAGATCCCCTTTTAGCTCTGGCATTCTGCCATTCCATGATGGTCCTGATTGAGAAATTAAGTAATTGTAGGAGTTTATAGAATATCTATTGAGCTTATTGAGGGAATCAAAAACCTAAAATGGTTCACTATTTCCTTCCTCTAGTGTGATGGCCCAAAACTTGAGGAAAGGATGTCAAGGAAGAAAATAGTCATGTGTCCTAGACACTATAAGGCAGTGTTTTGGGCTCTCCCAAGTAGACTTTTTTCCCTAGACCATCGATAATGTGTTTGTACGGGGGAGTGTAGTAGGAAACAATGAGATTTGCATTAACTTTATTACTACCTGAGTGCTAACTGTAAGATGGAGACGGTAGTGAGTCATGTAAGTACACTTCATTTTTTAAGTCTCAGATGTGAAAAAGCGGAACTATAAATGTAACATTTCTTGTATTTTCCCTATATATTACATTCTTATAGATTTGGAGAAGTTAGGCTGGAAAACATAGAAGGCAGACAAGAAAATCTGCCTTATTAATGATCTGCTAAATGTCTCCAGTCTTGTAAAGTGTTTTGTAGTTTGTTGTATTAATGAGTGTGAAAAAGTTAACTATTTTAAATAGGAAAGTTAATTGATTGTTGTATTAATACTTTATGTCTTCTAATGGCATTCGTGTTGCATTTTCTACTGATGAGAAATAAGTAATGAGTAAAATATATGTTAATTATGATATTCAAGGGAAATATGCAGGAGTTACTTTTCCTAGGTCTATTTGAAGCAAAAATGAGTAATTATTTTACTCTATTTAAACATCCACATTTGAGATTTTAAAGTTTATAGTACTGATTTCTATTTTTGCCATTTAATGAATTTTTAATTAAGATTTTTTTTATTATTTTAGATAATGGTTTTTACGAAGGACCAAACAGAAAAGGAAATAGATGAAATCCACAGTAAATACCGTAAGTTGTAGGAGGTTTTCTTTATTTGCAAAGAATCTGGGTTGCAGTTTTTTATCTTAAAGTTTTAAAATAAATTTTTTACATTAATGTTTGGTATACACTTACCTTGTTAATATCACTTAAGAGACTGAATTTAGTTGTGCTTATTCAGACAGGGACCTTTTTTATAAGTCAGTGCGCCTGCTTTTTGATTTGTGACTAGCATTCTACTTTGAGCTTATCACTGAGCACTTTGCAAATATTAATTAGTCGCTCTCAAAGTATCTTTGTGAGAAGAAAATGGGGTTAAAATGGAAGCATTTCTGACTTTCCTGTCCTCAAGCCACTCAATGACAATACTGTAAAGAATTTCAGCACTAATAGATTGCACATTTGTGCCAAAAAGAGTTTTCATTTTATTAGGTATTAACTTCCTAACTTTATCACTTCCTTTTTCTTGAATGGCCTTGTATATATCTTTCCTAGGGCTAGCTCATTACCGTTTTGTCAGTTAGGTAGCTGTTATCCTTTGTTTAATTGGTTTGTTTTTAGCTTAAATTTAAATTTAAGTGCTTGGCAAACAGTAGATAGTTAATAAATATTTGTTGAGTGAGTATACCACACATACAATGTTTTGGTTGTGCTAAGAGAATTTTGTCTTCTTTTTTCAGTTCTTTAGTTTTGAAGGGGCAGATTCAGCAGTGGTCTATTTGGGGAGGGAGGATGCAGAAGTACACAGGCACTAGATGTTGATGTGATGGCTTGTGCTGAACAACAAAAGTCATGTCTCTGTTGCTAGAAAGATAAGTATGGTGTGATTTTTTTTTTAAACCAACTTTTGGGAAGCCAAAGTGATTTTTCTTGAGACAGGAGGTAGACAACCAAATGATCACTGATTTGGCAAAATTAAGGCCTGTAACGATAAGGAAAACAGAAAATTTGCATGAAAAAAAAGTAATTTAAATCACTAAAAGAGTGGTATCTAACAAATATGCCTCACTAAGAAAGAAGTGGATTAGATGCAGGTAAGACAATATACAAATATCTATTGCCCACTATTAAATATCTAAAAAAAGCTTTACTAAATAGGTCATGTTAAACTAATTGGTTTAGCCCTAAAATACCTCAAAATATACTTTAAAAAAACACCAAAAAAAAAAACCCCACAAAACTTTCAGGCTCTTCTAAAGCTTAAGTTCTTACTATGCAGTCATACATTTTGATTTAGTGTTGGGCTTTCAATATACTGTTGATTTCTTTTAAACATTTTAATTAATGTTTTACATGCATGTCGTGTTTTTTTAAAAAATTTGATTTTAAAGAGGGAGGAAGGGAGAGGGAGATAGAAGAGAGAGAGAAGAGAAAGGGGAGAGGTGGAGGGAGCACCCTAGGAATCTGCAGAGGGTTCACCTTGTGTATTCGTTCAGCATACAAAGTATACGTTTCTGACTGTTACTGAAGAAGGACCTGGACCTGGTGGGTCTGCCCTGGCAGGGTCTGGAAATAGGATTCTTCTGAGGTGTTTCAGGAAAAGAATTTTAGGACAGGCACATAGGAGGAATTTAAGTGGCAAGATTTATTAGAATGAGCGAGGTCGTATACCCTTGGAGAGGCAGAGAGCCAGTTGGCTATAGTAGTGGCCTTGTGGACAGAGGCAAAAGGAGAGTCCTCTGCCACTGCTTGCTGCTCCCCTGGTGGCAAGTCTGGTGGTGTTCCTTAGAGTTTAGGAGGAAAGAAGGCAAAAAGTACATGCCTGAAAGAAGGGCATGGGCATGTTCCAAGGAGGGCGCTGGGTTTTTGTCTAGCTTCTATATATTGAGTTCAGAAAAGAGCAGGCTTTCTTTTTAACTATTCAGTCTTCAATCTCTCTCCTGACTTTTCCCCAGGCAGTGCCAATGCCCTCCCCCATCCAATCTCATTCCGGATCCTCTGGGGTTTTGTGGCCTTATCCTATTAGATCTTTTCCCCAGACTTCCTCAGGCTAGTCCCCTCCCCCTTTATGGTGCCATTTTGGCTTCTGATGCTCATGCACTCAATGAAAGGACTCCCCTGATCCCCTTCTTTTTACCTCCCTGCTCATTCAGGTGAAATGGTGCAGGTTGCTCCTGGGGTGACTGAAAAGTATCTGCCTAGAGTGACTGAAACTATCCTTTTCTAGTTAATCCGGCTTAATCAGATGTCTGATTCCGTTTGCGCCCTTCCTTTTTGTTAATGTCTAGCAAACTGCCCACTATAACGTGACCACAATCTAGAATTAAATTGGAAATCAGTAACAGAGCCTTCTGGAAAACTGCCAAATATTTGGAAACTAAGCAACACACTTCCAAATAACTCATGGATCAAAGGAAAATTAAAACCAAGAAATTTCAAAATTATTTATTAACTCATTTAAAAATAACAAATCCATTACATATTAACATAATCTGATAGAAAATAATGTTCCCAAAACAAAAAAAAAAAATCAAAATAAATGGAATTTTCTACTAGCCCAGATAGTATAACAGAGACTATATTTACTTTCCTTCATTAATAAACTAGAAAACCTGATTAAATGTATGAAGCAATGGTTTTTTTATATAGATAGTGGGGAAAAGTAGCACAGGATTGTGATTCCTGAAGGAAAGAAAACAAAGTGGTGAGCTCTCCAGTTCCAGAGCTTACTCCCTAGAGGCAGTTTTCAGGCATTGGGTAGGAGAACCCCAAAATAATCTGGTGGGTCACTGAGTAGGTAAACCAGAAATGAAAGTTGTGGGAGGCCAAGGTGCTAGAATTTGTGGGGCAGCTTACCAGAGAGGAGAGAACCTCAGATAGAGGAGAGCTCTATATGATGCATAGAAGATCCTGTTAAGCTTTTGGCTGCCTAGCAATTTGCACATGAATGAGAGGAAAGTGCCTGAGACTAGGGAAAGGCTACTTGAAAGGATTAGCTCCAGAACAATTTCTGGAGCTCACAAAGGGCCTGAAACAATTTGAATCCATCACAAGCCCTAGTACAAAAAAACAACAACCTCAAAATATATGGGGACCTCAGACAGAATCCTCAGAAAGTTTTTATTATTTTAGTAGCTGGGCTAATCTAATCTACCTTAGGGCCAGATAATAAATATTTTAGGCTTTGCAGGCTATATATGGTCAAATTTTCTATTTGTTAACACATCTTTATAAAAATATAAAAGGCATTCTTAGCTAGAGAGCCATACAAAAATATGCCATAGGTTGGATTTGGCCTCTGGGCTGTTATTCGTTGACTTCTTTACACTAATGGTTGTACTAATTTTCTCTAATGAAAAGATTTTTTTAAAAATAGACTTTACGTTTTAGAGTAAAACGTAATATTGAGGGGAAAATGCAGCGAGTTCCTATATCTCCCTAATGTACACATGCACCATCTCTCCTGCCATCAACATCTCTCACCAGAGTGGTATACTGACATGTCATTATCACAAAGTGCATAGTTTACATTAGGGTTCACTCTTGGTGGTATATATTCTATGGGTTTTAACAAATATATAATGACATATACCTACCATTATCTTATCATACAGAATACTCACTGTGCTTTATTTATTGATCCCTCCTTTCTTCCTAGGCCCTGACAACCACTTATCTTTTCACTGTCTATAGTTTTTTCTTTTCCAGAATGTCATGTAATTGGCATTATACAGTATACTATAGTCCCAGTGCACGAAATTCGTGCATGGGGGGTGGGGAGGGTAGTCATCCCTTAGCCCGGCCTGCAACGACACTTGCATCCCTCGCCCCAGCTTCTGGCCTGAAGCCCCTCCCTTCCCTCTGCACGGCTGGGGCACGGACGCGGGGCTCGCGCTGCCAGGATGACACTGCCAGCGACTTGCCCTGGTCACTATGGGCACTGCCATCTTTGTCATGGAGTGATGGTTAATTTAAATATTACTCTTTTATTAGATAGGATGATAGCCTTTTCAGGTTGTCTTCTTTCTCAGTAATGTGCATTTCAGGTTCCTCTGTGTTTTTTCTTGACTTGATAGCTTATTTATTTTTAGCCTTGAACAATATTCCATTATCTGGATGTACTATAGTTTATTTATCAATTTACCCACTGCTTCTTTTGGCAATTATTTAAAAGGTTCCTTTACGTTCTTGTGCAGCTTTTTGTGTCAACATAAGTTTCTACATATTTGGATAAATACTAATGCATGTGAGTGCTAGAACATAAGGTATCTTTAGTTTTGTAAGAAATTATCTTTTTAAATCTCTGTACCATTTTGCATTCCCATCAGCAAAGAATAAGAGTTACTGTTGCTTCTTATCCTCACCTGCATATGTGTTGTTAGTGATTTGGATTTTTGCCATTCTAATAGTTGCTGTTGTTTTTTTTAAATGTACAATTATCTAATGACATATAATGTTGAGCATTTTTTCATATGGTTATTTGCCATCTGTATATCTTTTTCCAGCAAGTGTATGTTCAGATCTTCAGCCCATTTTTTAAATTGGGTCATTCATTTTCTTCTTGATTTTTGGAAGTTCTTTGTATATTTTGGATAACAGTCCTTTATCAGATATGTCTTTTGCAAGTATTTTCTCCTGGTCTGTGGGTTGTCTTCTCATTATCTTCATAATCTGCCCTATTAAAAATTGAAAGCAAGCCTTGGAATGATTCAGTCGATTCTAAGTAGCTTGATATTCTTCAGAACAAAATATAATACAGTTTAAGGATAGGACAAAATCTAGCAACCAAGAGAATAAAATTATTAGTATTTAGTATCCTATTGAAATTACCAGGAATTCAAAGAAGCAGAAATATAAGATTCATAGAAAGGAGAAAATTTTTTTTTTAATTAAATCTTTATTGTTCAGATTATTACATTTGTTCCCCTTTTTTCCCCCCACAACTCCCCTCCTCCCAGTTCCCGCCCCACCCTCCGCCCTCACTCCCCACCCACTGTCCTCATCCATAGGTGCACGAGTTTTGTCCAGTCTCTTCCCGCATCTCCCACACCCTTTCCCCCCCCAAGAATAGTCAGTCCATTCCCTTTCTATGTCCCTGATTCTATTATAATCACCAGTTCATTCTGTTCATCAGATTATTCACTTGTTGATAGATGCATATTTGTTGTTCATAGTTTGTATCTTTACCTTTCTCTTCTTCTTTCTCTTCTTAAAGGATACCTTTCAGCATTTCATATAATACTGGTTTGGTGGTGATGAACTCCTTTAGCTTTTCCTTATCTGTGAAGCTCTTTATCTGACCTTCAATTCTGAATGATAGCTTTGCTGGATAAAGTAATCTTGGTTGTAGGTTCTTGGTATTCATCACTTTGAATATTTCTTGCCACTCCCTTCTGGCCTGCAAAGTTTCTGTTGAGAAATCCACTGACAGTCATATGGGTATTCCCTTGTAGGTAACTGAGTTTCTTTCTCTTGCTGCTCTTAAGATTCTCTCTTTGTCTTTTGCTCTTGGCATTTTAATTATGATGTGTCTTGATGTGGTTCTCTTTGGATTCCTTTTGTTTGGGGTTCTCTGCACTTCTTGGACCTGTAAGTCTATTTCTTTCACCAGGTGGGGGAAGTTTTCTGTCATTATTTCTTCAAATAGGTTTTCAATGTCTTGCTCTCTCTCATCTTCTGGCACCCCTATAATTCTGATGTTGGTACGCTTGAAGCTGTCCCAGAGGCTCCTTACACTATCTTCGTATTTTCTTCGGATTCTTTTTCATTTTGCTTTTCCGGTTGGGTGTTTTTTGCTTCTTCGCATTTCAAATCTTTGACTTGATTCTTGCGCTCCTCTGGTCTGCTGTTGGGAGTCTGTATAATATTCTTTATTTCAGTCAGTGTATGCTTAATTTCTAGTTGGTTCTTTATCACAACATTGAGGGTCTCATTAGATTTCTTGAGGATCTCACTACATTTATCGGCAGTTTTTAGAAAATTATTGAAAGACCTTAAAAGTGTGGTTTTGAGGTCTATATCTTCCATTTCTGACATTTGCGTCCTGTTTCTTTGTCTCCGCATTTTTTTATGTTTTCTTGGTGCACCCCCTAGTGGTCTTTGTGCGCAGTCTTATTGTAGTTAAGCCTTGATTGTTGTAGGTAATACTAGAGGGGATTTGAGCTCCAGGCCAAGTGGCTGTGAGAATCATCTGTGTCTGCAGTGAGAGAACTTATGTCCTCTGGGGAGGTGCTAATCTAGCCTTTGCCTGAGGCTATCCGGCAAATGGCTCTGTGCAGGGCTTGGGCGGGGCGTGTCTCAGGGGATCAACAGGGCGGGCTGAGCGAGCAGTTATGGCGGCTCTCAGTCCCGTCCCCAGAGGCTCTGCCTCTCAGTGTCCCAGCAACCGCTGCAAACCTCGGAGAGAAAGCTGCCCTCGAGTTCCAACCGAAGCCAGACAGTCCCGCTTCTCCCGTTTGAGTCTGGGTCCTTAGAGACTCGCCTGGATCTGGAGCTCAGAATCAGAGCCTCCCTCCCGATTGAAACAGACAACCGCGCCCTCAGCCGCCAGCCCACTCCGTGCGCACCTCTGCACCTTTGTATTTTCCGCACTGTGCCTCCTCTGAGTCTCGGTATGTTATTTTCTTTTCTCCTAGTTGTAGAACTTCCACTCAGCCAGCCTTCCTGTGGTTCTGGATGATGTCCGTTCTGTCTTTTTGTTGTATTTTTGAAGTGGTTGTTCGAGGCAGCAAACTCCGGTGTTAACCTAAGCCGCCATCTTGGTTCTCCCCGAGAAATTTTAATTAATAGAACCAAACCCAGGAATGACAGATGATGAGACTAGTAGACAGAATGGTTAAAACAGCATGTATAAATATGTTCCATATATCAAGAAGGAAGAATTAAGTAGGGTCCTGTTGAGGTGAGAAATGATGATATAAGAAAAACTCAAATGGAATTCATTTTATGATAAACATACCTGAATTGAAATATATACTGGATGAAGTAAAAACAGATTAAGATCTATATAAAACTGAATGAAAATACTTTGTATCAATGTGGAATGTAGCTAAAGCAGTGCTTAGAGGGAAATGTATAACATTAAATACTTGTGTTAGAAAAGAGAAGAGGTTTTAAATTAGTTATCTATGATTTCACCTTAAGAAACTAGGAAAAGAAGAGCAGATTCCACCCAAAGTAAACAGAGGGCTGGTAATATTAAAGGAAAGATCAGAAACCAATGAAAGTGAAGACAGAAAAATGATTGAGAAAGTCTGTGAAACCAAAAGCTGGTTTTTTGTAAAGCTTAATAAAATTAAAAAACCTCTAGCAAGCCTATTCAGGACAAAAACAGAAAATAGAAATTACCGGTACCATATAATAAAGAGGTGATATGCAAATTGACCATCACACCCTTGCACAAGATGGCCACCCCCATGTGGTCACAAGATGGCCGCCTCAAGATGGCCTGCAGGGGAGGGCAGTTGGGAGCAACCAGGCCTGCAGGGGAGGGCAGTTGGAGGCAACCAGACCGGCAGGGGAGGGCAGTTGGGGGCAACCAGACCTGCAGGGGAGGGCAGTTGGGGCCAACCAGGCCGGCAGGGGAGGGCAGTTGGGAGCAACCAGGCCAGTAGGGGAGGGCAGTTGGGAGCAATTAGACTGGCAAGGGGTGATCGGGCTGGCAGGGGAGGACAGTTGGGGGCGATCGGGCAGGCAGGGGAGCAGTTAGGCGTCAGGCTGGCTGGGGAGTGGTTAGCAGTGGTTCTCAACCTCTGGCCCTTTAAATACAGTTCCTCATGTTGTGACCCAACCATAAAACTATTTTTGTTGCTACTTCATAACTGTAATGTTGCTACTGTTATGAATCGTAATGTAAATATCTGATATGCAGGATGATCTTAGGCGACCCCTGTGAAAGGGTCATTTGACCACCAAAGGGGTCACGACCCACAGGTTGAGAACCGCTGGGGTAGGGGGTGATCAGGCTGGCAGGGTGGTTAGGGGCAATCAGGCAGACAGGCAGGCAAGTGGTTGGGAGCCAGCAGTTCTGGATTGTGAGAGAGATGTCCAACTGCCGGTTTAGGCCTGATCACGGAGGATATTTTCTCCACTGATTTTTTTTAGAGAGCGTGGAAGGGAGGATGGGGAAGAGAAGGGGAGGGAGAGAGAGAAACATCAATTGGTTCTTTAATACATGGGCTGATGCTCTACCACTGAACCACACAGGCCAGGACTATATAAAGAACTCTTACAGCCCTAGCTGGTTTGGATCAGTGGATAGAGCGTTGGCTTGCAGACTGAAGGATCCTGGGTTTGATTCTGGTCGGGCACATGCCTGGGTTGTGGGCTCCGTCCCCACTGGGGGGCATGTAGAAGGCAGCCGATCAATGATTCTCTCTCATCATTGATGTTTCTCTCTCTCTCTCCCTCTCCCTTCCTTTCTGAAATCAATAAAAATATATTTTTAAAAAAGGACTCTTACAATTTAATAATAAGGCATATGCCATATTTTTAAAAAGGGCAAAGATTTAAACATATTCTTCAGCAAAGGAGATATTCAGACACCAAATAACCACATAAGATGATATGGTTAGTTTTACTAGTCATTACTTTTTAGGAAAATACAAATTAAAATGACAATGAAGTAATGCTATAATACTACACAGTTATTTTAACCCTGTCAGCCCGCTGTACCGATTTTTCGGTAATTTCCGAATCTGCCGCTATACTGCTGTACCTAATTTTCGGTACTTTGCCTAGTACGTGAAAAAAATGTGTCGCAAACTAAAAATAACCAACCAATCATGGTCAGACCTCATGGTTAGCCATTGCAAATGTCTGCCCCCATGTGTTTGAAGTGACTTTGTGTGGTTTGACGTGAAAAAATTCTGAAAATTCACAATGAAACGAGCGGCTGATGAACCAAGCACTTCAACAGGAAAGTGAAGTATGTCTAGGCCAGGGGTGGGCAAACTTTTTGACTTGAGGGCCACAATGGGTTCTTAAACTGGACCAGAGCCGGAACAAAAGCATGGATGGAGTGTTTGTGTGAACTAATATAAATTCAAAGTAAACATCATTACATAAAAGGGTACGGTCTCTTTTTTTTTTAGTTTTATTCATTTCAAATGGGCCGGATCCGGCCCGCGGGCCGTAGTTTGCCCATGGCTGGTCTAGGCTTATCACAGTCCAACAGGTGATCCATACTTTGGTTGATTCAGACTTTGAGGAGTCAGAATTTCATCAAGAATATGTTTCCAGTTCAAGTGACACGGACAGTGAGAGCTCGAGTCATGAGGAGAATCTTGAACCTTATAGATCTAGAGCTAGATCGATAGTAAAAGAAGGGGGCGTGTCCCTCAAACAGCTGATGGGGGAGATCTAGGTGGTGATGAAGGTTGGACAAGGAATTTTGTATTACCAAATACAGATCTAAATTTCACTGAGGATGGGAAAGGCCCAGTGAACATTCCTGGATCTATCACAGAGGAGAGTGAACTGATTGACTTTTTATCCTTGTTTTTGGATGATACTTTCTGGCAAAATTTGACAGAGAAAAACCAACCTCCAGGCCCACCAATTGCGTATAGTAAAGCCCAACTCCTACAATGCCAAAAATTCCAAGGATGCCACAGTGGAAGAAATGAAGGCTTTTCTTGGACTGAGGATCTATATAGAATACTTATGTATAAAGCCCAGCTATCAGGATTATTGGACAAATGAGGGCTCTGACTTCGTTGGACTTACTCCCGGATTTCGAAATGTTATGACTCGAGACAGATTCTTGGCCCTTTGGAGTTTTTTACACATAATTGATGAGGAAGACACAGATATCGATAAGACAGATAGAATATATAAAGTTAGGCCTTTCTTGGAAAGTCTGCTCCCCAAGTTTCTCCACTTCTATCTGCCAAAGCAACATTTGAGCCTAGATGAGGCGATGATCCCGACAAAAAACCACTTGGCCATCAAGCAGTATATCAAGAATAAGCCCACAAAGTGGGGCATCAAGTCTTTCCTTCTCTCCTTGGCTGTTAATGAGATTACTTTAGCAAGTTTCTTGTGTAACTTAAGTTCTTAAACCCACAATCCACAGGTACACAATGGAGTGGCCTTATTAGGAAAACAGCCTACACCTGTTCTAAATAAATTCCAGAGACCCCATGGTGCTGCTGCCCTAACAGAAACTACTATGGTGTGAGCCCATTTATATTTTTGATTCTAGGGAGGTGAAGCAGTACAAAGTAATTATCCTTAAATGCATAGAGTTAAATAGGACTTGAAAGATCACTTAGCTTGTAATCTTAGGATCTCACTTGTTTTTAAAAAGCTAACTTTCCAGTAACCTTATGGACAACTTTTATTTCTTTTGCTGAAATTTTAACCAGTATCTTACTTAAAACTTACTGGACACTTTATAACCCAGCACTGCCGGGATCCAACCCCAGCAGGTCCAGGGGTCCCCAAAGGTGTGGATGGAGTCGGCGAAGAAGGAATGACACGGAGACAGCGTTCAGTTGATCAGCAGCCTAGCCAGGATCTCTAGCCCGGATCTCCAGCCAAGTTCTGGTCTGGATCTCCAGAGAGGTTCTGTGTCCATGTTCTCTTGCTAGGTTCTCCAGCCAGATTCTGTCTGAGATCTCCAGCCAGGTCCCTTGAAACAGCAAGGATGGACCGGCTCCCGGCAAATTCCCCCTTTTTTATTTTTTAAAAGCAGCATTAAAAAGAAAAACCTCAAATGCTCTCTTATATCCATTTTAAGAGTAGGATTGGCGCTTTCCGCTATTACCTGAGTCCTGATCTATCACCCCAGGGAGAGCTTGCCAATCCTGCACTTTCCTGGGGTGGAAAGGCTGCAGTGGGGTTAAGGATAAGACTCCTTGGGCCTACCTTCTCCCATGCCTCTACATTTACCTTTCTGGCACCTTTCCTTCCTCAGAAAAGCATGGACATACTTCTTGTATAAAACGTTCTGTCTGACTGGGAGTAACCTTAATTCCTCTGCTAGCAAGCATATGTGTTAAAAGATCAATACAGAGTCTTATTTCTTTAGACTCAGTATGGCACATCTTCTTAATCTAAAGATCAATACAGAGTCTTCTTTCTTTGGACTCAGTATGGCACATCTTCTCAACCTAAGAATCAATACAGAGTCTTCTTTCTTTGGACTCAGTATGGCACATCTTGTCAATCTAAGTTCTGTACTATCCACCTTCTTACCCTACTTATCCTCTGTAGGGGGGTCTGCAGTACCCTGGTGGAGTCCTATCCGTCCCGAGTATGGGGTTCTCAATGGGGGTGGGGGGGGGGCTTACCTAAGGGAATCCTGTTCCAAGGGTTCCCAAAGGTGTGGACGGAGTCGGCGAAGACTATCCACCTTCTTCCTACGGTGGAGTCCGATCCATCCCGAGTGTGGGGTGCTTACCTAGGGGTCCCTGTTCGGGCGCCATATGCCGGGGTCCAACCCCAGCAGGTCCAGGGGTTCCCAAAGGCGTAGACGGAGTCAGCGAAGAAAGAAGGACACGGAGACAGCGTTCAGTTGATCAGCAGCCTAGCCAGGATCTCTAGCCTGGATCTCCAGAGAGGTTCTGCTTAGGATCTCCAGCCAGGTTCTGTGTCCATGTTGTCTTGCTAGGTTCTCCAGCCAGGTTCTGTCTGAGATCTCCAGCCAGGTTCGGTCACCAGGTTCTAGTCAGGTTCTCTTGCCATATTTCTGTAGTCAGGTTCAGTCCAGGATCTTTTGCCATGTTCTCTCTCTAGGCTCCATCTCCAGGCTCTGAGGCCAGTCCCTGTCCAGGATCCTTCGGCATGCTCTCTCCAGCGAAGCTCCTCCGTCTCCAGAGAACGCTCCCGTAGGTTCCGTGCCTAGGCTCTGTCTCTCTTGGTCCTGTCTTCCAAGCCCTGTGTTCTCAGTTCTGTCTTGTTACATCTGTATTTATACCAGTTGATTAAATCCTATCAATCTCTATTACAAAGGTTAGGGCGTTTCTTATCTCCATTCCAGGGAGTAAAGATTATGTAGCTTAAGCATGATTGTTTGTAGTGATTAACTACCCACCTGGCACTTAGTTAAGGAGTTTCATCCCCTCCCTGACTTCAGGGAAAAATTCCTACCTGGGGAAACAACCTTTCTCGGAGAGGTGACCTTGGTTAAAACACACAGCGCTAAGGGGAGCAAACATATTAAGAACCGTATGCTATATATGCCAGGTCCCTTGAAACAGCAAGGATGGACCGGCTCCCGGCACAGCACCTTGGTTTAGTGGGAGTTTTCATACAGATAGCATACACATAAACGTATTAAAATTAGGAGCAGTCTCTTCCTAGTGGCTAAAGACCAGTACACTTATTGATCAGGAATCCTATGTAATAAAGAGGGAATATGCAAATTGACCCTCACTCCATCACATCACAAGATGGGTGCACCACCGCGGAGGCAGGGTTCCCATAACACAAGATGGCTGCGCCCACAGCGGAGGTGGGGGTTCCCGTAACGAGTGATCAGCAGGGACCTGAGGCTGCGCCCCCCACTTGACGGGGAACCTCAGGCCGTACCTCCCACCCTGGGTCGGGGGACCTGAGGCCACGACCCCTGTCCCAGCACCGGGCTGGGGGACCTGACGCCGCACCCCCAGCCCAGCGAGGCTTGATGGGGACCCTCAGGCCACGCCCCCCACCCTGCGGGGCTTGAAGGTGGACCTCAGACCATGCCCTGCACCTGGCACTGGGCCAGGGGTCCTGAGGCTGCGCCCCCCTACCCAGCAGGGCTTGACAGGGGACCTGAGGTTGTGCCCCCACCCAGCAGGGCTTGAGGGGGGCTCTCAGGCTGTGCCCCCTGCCCAGTGCTGGGCTGGGGGACTTGAGGCTGTGCCCCCCTGCCCGGCTGGGCTTGTTGGGGGTGGGGCTGGCTGGGTCTGGATCTCACCTAATGGGGGTGGGGCTGGCCAGGTCTGGGTCTCGCATGATTTCAAGGTGCATGCGAGTGGGCAGGGACTTGACTCTGGGTTCCATGGCATGCCGCAGACTCTGACAGGAGGAAGATTTTCATATACATTTTACTAATTTTCTTTCATCTGACACTTCTATTATAGAGAAAGGGCAAATAGCAATATTAAAATATTTCCTCTAATTAATTCCCTTTTAATGTGCATGAATTTCGTGCAATGGGCCACTAGTATTAAAATAAATGTGCAAATGGTGGTAAACCTGGCTCCTTCAACAGTGTGGGAGGGAAGTCATTTGAGCCTTCCTCAACCAGGATTTTGCTTGTGTAGACAAGAATTTTCCAATGTCATCATTTACCTACATTTACAGAACTGTAGCATAGCTCAAAGGCAGTGAATGGCTGGAATCCGGGAAGGGTAGCCCTAGAAAATGCATAGTTTCCCCTGCACCCAGGCATTCTTAGTATTGTGCTTTAGGGAAAATATAGGTTACTGTATGAAACACTTTCAAAACTTTGTTTTATTTATTTATTTATTTATTTATTTATTTATTTATTTATTTATTTATTTTTAAATATATTTTATTGATTTTCTACAGAGAGGAAGGGAGAGAGACAGAGAGCCAGAAACATCGATGAGAGAGAACCATCCATCAGCTGCCTCCTGCACATCTCCCACTGGGGATATGCCCGCAACCCAGGCACACGCCCTCGACCGGAACTGAACCCGGGACCTCTCAGTCCACAGGCCGACGCTCTATCCACTGAGCCAAACCGGTTTCAGCATAAACTTTGTTTTAAAAGAATCATTTGCAGTATGATTATTTCTAAAATGTATTTTTTCAGGATTTATGACATTTTGAATCATGGCTTTAGTGTTTACAGATGTTAGATAAGTAAAGTGCAACCTCAGCTATTTGAGCCACGGTTCAGGTCACAAATAGACGTCCTCAAGTCATGCTCTAACAATGACTGGCTACTCTTTATTGAGTAAATTAATGCATATTTCTAATGGTGACCTAGAGGTCAGGCTTAAATTATTTTCAGAGGTGTTACAATGTGGATTGATGGAGGAAATGGCTTAGATTGCTAAAGGGTTTCTGATAGGAAATACGCAAGTAGTGTAAAGGGGAAAAGAAGGGACTTGAAATGGATATTTTTTGTTTTTATAACCCAACTTTCCTAGAGGCTTCTGGTTTTATATTTAATTAATATTCATCTTAGTATTCTTTTGTGTCTTTGAAATTAGAATGGTGTCTTAGAAATTAGAAGGTGTCTTTTGGATATATTTAAGGTAGCATGTCTTGGCCGGTGTGTGTCAGTGTTAGAGCATCAACCCATGGACCTAAGGGTCATGGATTTAATTCTTGGACAAGGGCATGTACCTGGGTTGCAGGTTTGATCACTGACCCCAGTCAGGGCTAGTGTGGGACGCAACCAATCAATGTTTCTACTCCCCGCTTCCTTCCTCCAATGCACTCTTTAAAAATCAAAGGGGAAAATATCCTCCAGTGAGGATGAACAGCAACAGAAAAGAAAGCAGTATCTTTCATGTTCTATCAGAACCCTTTCTGGAGTATGGGGTTTGGGAAGAAACCTACAGTAACGAACTAGGACCACCATGTTTCCATGTTTGTTGCTGAGGAGGGGAAGAAATAGATAGGAATGGCTTCCACAATCTCCCAGCACCTTGTATCCTTGTGCTTGCCAGCTTTTTCATTTATTGCAGGTGATTCCTAAGGGTGCCGTTCTTGAGCGAGCATGTACACTTCTTGATGGTTATAGATGTATAACTTTTATAGTCTTAGCTTTACTGAGAAAATCTTTTTTAATTTCAGGTAAAAAACATCAGAATGAATTTCAGCTTCTGGTGGATCAGGCCAAAAAAGGATACAAGAAAACTGTTGAAATGTCAAAAAAGGATACAAGAAAACTGTTGAAATGTCAAAAAGAAGATGAATCTACAAAAATGCTGTTCCCTGTATGCCTGGGTAAAAGACTTTAATTAAAAACAAATTATGTTGAGTTTCACTATTCATTTTAATATAAAAAAAAAATTAAAACAAAGAAATTTACTTTGTACTTAATAGATATTTGAAATGGGAAAAGGTATTTTTAGACTTAAAGCAGTTGTTGAATATCAACTAGGTTTATAACTCTGAGAAAAATGACTGGGAGGATGTCCTGAGATACAGTTTCTAAAAGCTTCCTTTGCCCTGGCTGGTGTTCTCAGTGGTTAGAGCCTGTCCACTGACGGGTCCTGGGTTTGATTCCTGGTCAAGGGCACATACCTGGGTTGCAGATTCGATCCCTAGCTCTGGTCCTGGTGAGTCGGGGGAGGCAACCAAGTAAAGTGTGCCGGGAGCCGGTCCATCCTTGCTGTTTCAAGGGACCTGGCATATATGGCATACGGTTCTTAATATGTTTGCTCACCTTCTTGGCGCTGTGTTTTAACCAAGGTCACCTCTCCGAGAAAGGTTGAATCCCCAGGTAGGGATTTTCCCCTGAAGTTAGGGAGGGAATAAAACCCCTCAAGTAAGTGCCAGGCAGGTAATTAATCCCTTTAACTACAAACAATCATGCTTAAACTACATAATCTTTTCTCCCTGGAATGGAGATAAGAAACGCCCTAACCTTTGGAATAGAGATTGATAGGATTGAATCAACTGGTATAAATACAGATGTAACCAGACAGAGAGACAGAACTCAGAACTCAGAACAAGACAGCAAGAGACAGAACTCAGACAGGGCTTGGAAGACAGGACCAAGAGAGACAGAGCCTAGGCACAGAACCTACACAGAACGTTCTCTAGAGACAGAAGAACTTCGCTGGAGAGAGCATGCCGGAGGATCCTGGACAGGGACTGGCCTCGGAGCCTAGAGACAGAGCCTAGCAGGAGAACATGGCAAGGGATCCTGGACTGAACCTGACTACAGAGATTGGCAGGAGAACCTGACTGGAACCTGGACACTGAACCTGACTGGAGAGCCTGGACAGAACCTGGCTGGAGAACCTAGCGAGGGAACATGGCTACAGAACCTCGCTGGAAATCCGAAGCAGAACCTCTCTGGAGATCCGGGCTAGAGGTCCTGGGTAGGCTGCTGATCAACTGAACACTATCTCCGTGTCATTCCCTCTTCACCGACTCCGTCCACACCTTTGGGGACCCCTGGACCCGCTGGGGCTAGACCCTGGCATCTGGCGCCCGAACAGGGACCCCTAGGTAAGCGCCCCGCACTTGGGACGGATAGGACTCCACCGTAGGAAGAGGGTGGATAGTCTTCGCCGACTCCGTCCACACCTTTGGGAACCCCTGGAACAGGATTCCCTTAGGTAAGCCGCCCCATTGAGAACCTCCACACTCGGGACGGATCAGACTCCACCGTAGGAAGAGGGTGGATAGTCTTCGCCGACTCCGTCCACACCTTTGGGAACCCCTGGAACAGGATTCCCTTAGGTAAGCCCCCCCCCCATTGAGAACCCCACACTCGGGACGGATAGGACTCCACCAGGGTACTGCAGACCCCCCTACAGAGGATAAGTAGGGTAAGAAGGTGGATAGTACAGAACTTAGATTGACAAGATGTGCCATACTGAGTCCAAAGAAAGAAGACTCTGTATTGATCTTTAGATTAAGAAGATGTGCCATACTGAGTCTAAAGAAATAAGACTCTGTATTGATCTTTTAACACATATGCTTGCTAGCAGAGGAATTAAGGTTACTCCCAGTCAGATGGAACATTTTATACAAGAAATACTTCCATGCTTTTCTGAGGAAGGAAAGGTGCCAGAAAGGTAAATGTAGAGGCATGGGAGAAGGTAGGCCCAAGGAGCCTTATCCTTAACCCCACTGCAGCCTTTCCACCCCGGGAAAGTGCAGGATTGGCAAGCTCTCCCTGGGGTGATAGATCAGGACTCAGGTAATAGCGGAAAGCGCCAATCCTACTCTTAAAATGGATATAAGAGAGCATTTGAGGTTTTTCTTTTTAATGCCTGCTTTTAAAAAATAAAAAAGGGGGAATTTGCCGGGAGCCGGTCCATCCTTGCTGTTTCAAGGGACCTGGCATATATGGCATACGGTTCTTAATATGTTTGCTCACCTTCTTGGCGCTGTGTTTTAACCAAGGTCACCTCTCCGAGAAAGGTTGAATCCCCAGGTAGGGATTTTCCCCTGAAGTTAGGGAGGGAATAAAACCCCTCAAGTAAGTGCCAGGCAGGTAATTAATCCCTTTAACTACAAACAATCATGCTTAAACTACATAATCTTTTCTCCCTGGAATGGAGATAAGAAACGCCCTAACCTTTGGAATAGAGATTGATAGGATTGAATCAACTGGTATAAATACAGATGTAACCAGACAGAGAGACAGAACTCAGAACTCAGAACAAGACAGCAAGAGACAGAACTCAGACAGGGCTTGGAAGACAGGACCAAGAGAGACAGAGCCTAGGCACAGAACCTACACAGAACGTTCTCTAGAGACAGAAGAACTTCGCTGGAGAGAGCATGCCGGAGGATCCTGGACAGGGACTGGCCTCGGAGCCTAGAGACAGAGCCTAGCAGGAGAACATGGCAAGGGATCCTGGACTGAACCTGACTACAGAGATTGGCAGGAGAACCTGACTGGAACCTGGTGACCAAACCTGGCTGGAGATCTCAGACAGAACCTGGCTGAAAGAACCTAGCGAGGGAACATGGCCACAGAACCTGGCTGGAGATCTGAAGCAGAACCTCTCTGGAGATCCAGACCAGAACTTGGCTAGAGATCCTGGCTGTAGATCCTGGCTAGGCTGCTGATCAACTGAACGCTGTCTCCGTGTCATTCCTTCTTCGCCGACTCCGTCCACACCTTTGGGGAACCCCTGGACCCGCTGGGGCAGGACCCCGGCAAAAGTGTCTCTCTCAAATCGATGTTTTTCTCTTTCCCCTCCACCCTCCCTCCCTCCACTCTCTAAATATGGTTATTGGCCTTTTGTCTGTTAAAGTTCTTTGCCCATTTTTTTAATTGGGTTGTTTGGTGTGGGGTTTTTTTTCTCGTTCTTGAGTTTTAGGAGTTCTTTATACTGGATATTAATGCTTTATTATATATGTGATTTGCAAAAGCATTTCATGGTAGTCTTTTTTTAAAATATATTTTTATTGATATCAGAGAGGAAGAGAGAGGGAGAGAGAGATAGAAACATCAGTGATGAGAGAGAATCATTGATTGGCTGCCTCCTGCACACCCCCTACTGGGGATCGAGCCCACAACCCAGGCATGTGCCCTTGACCGGAATCAAACCCAGAACCCTTGAGTCCACAGGCCAACGCTCTATCCACTGAGCCAAACCAGCTAGGGCCCATGGTAGTCTTTTTGCTTTCTTAATAGTATCTTTTGATGCATCTAGGTACTTGATTTTGAAGAAATTCAATTTATCAAATTTTTTTGCTGCCTATACTTTTGGTGTTCTATCCATGAAACTGTTGTCAAATCCGTGTCATGAAGATTTTCCTTTATGTTTTTTCCTAAGAGTTTTATAGTTTTAGCTTTTACATTTAGGTTTTGATCCATTTTGAGTTAATTTTAAGTATGGTGTAAGGTAAGGGTTCAACTCATTCTTTCAGATGTAGATAATTCAATTTTCTGAGCACCATTTGTTAAAAAGACTGTCCAAAAGACTGTCCTTTTCCCATTGAATACTCTTGACATCCTTGTTGAAAATCATTTGATCATATACGTGAGTGTTTATTTCTGTAATCTCTATTCTATTGGTCTATATGTCTATCATTATGCCAGTAGTATACTTTTCAATTATTGTAGCTTTGTAACAAATTTTGAAATTGATATGAGTCCTACAGCTTTCTTCTTTCTTTTCAAGGTTATTCTGAGTCCCTTGAGATTCCATGTGAATTTTAGGATGGATTTTTCTGTTTGTAAAAAGTGCTATAGGGTTTGCATTGAATCTAGAGATTGCTTTAGTTAGTTTTGACATCTTAACAATGCTGTCTTTCAATCATGAATGCAGGATAATCTTTCATTTACGTATCTCTTCTTAATTTCTTTCAACAATGTTTTGTGTTTTCAGTATGCAAGTCTTTTACCTTCTTAGTTAGATTTATTCGTAAGTATTTTATTTGTCCTAAACTCTGGTGTCATTTATAGGTTGCTGCCTGAGTATATACCTCATGGTCTTTGTGAACAACTTGGATTTGTTCATGTGGTTGTTAAAGGATAGTCTTAGAAAGTACTTGAGCTCCTGAGAAAACTTGGCTTATTATCTCAGATTTGGAGAACAGTTTTGTTATTGGTTGAATCTCTTGAAAATGATTGATTGCTTGTACTCAGGGGTTATGTATTATACAGGGTGGGGCAAAAGTAGGTTTACAGTAAGTATGCAAAAATTTATTCTTGTATTATTTCTTCACTATGTTATTCTTCATACGAACAACTGTAAACCTACTTTGCCTTACCCGTATGTGTATTGCACATAAATACTGCTCTCTCGGGGGTTCACAGATGAGTGCTACTGGTAGGTTGCTATGCATGAATGCGCAGGTCTGAGCGAGGTGGGGAGTGAGAGAGAGAGGAAGACAGAATCACAGACTGACTGAAAGGCTGCGCTTTGTATGGCATCACACAACTGCATGTACTGCGTAATTTTCGCTCTTTAGAATAAACTTGCTCATTGCCGCGCCAGTATAAGTTTAAAAAGATGTGTGTTCTGTCAAGTAAAACCTTCATTTATTGTGTTGCGTGTCTTTGGGGAAGTTGGATGTCAGAGCCTCATATTTTGGGGCTCTAATTTGAAGTCCTCTTTGGACACCTATGGACAGATATGAAGGATAACTGACTTTCAAAGCCCACAAATTGTTGTATGATGTTTGTCCTCAAGAGGGAATTTATCTAATATTATTAAATAGGGGAAGAAGTAAGAGGAGATTGTAACACAGGTGCAAAAATAAAAGAATTTTAAGTTGAATAGGATTCTGTTCCCTGGTTTGCCAATGTGATTGCATTCTCCTGGCCAGTTGAGTGACAGGATTGCCTGGGTTACTGGGTGATTGATTCCTCTTAACATGATCTTGGGTATCTCTTTACAAGGGGTTGTCCTCATTAGCTTCTGGCTTCCTTTTCCCAGATAAACATTAGCGGGTAATGATTAGACTTACTGAAGGTCAGGCAACATCAGGAGCTTAGTTTTAGAAACTGTACTCTTGTGACATACGATGTTCTCTAGTATAACAAAAACTTACATAGTTATTTATGGAAAAATCCTGACTGTATGGACTTTGAAAGGTTGTGAGGGTTTTTTGGGAAGAATTTGTCTTATTCTTTTTCCATAATTTTCCTCCTTTTAATAAAACCTTGGCAGTTCTTTTTGTGTCCTTTGTGAAAGGCCACTTGCCCCTAAAGCACACTGGAGGAGTGATGTGCGAACACTCTGCTCTCTGTGAAACTCATGAGAGGGGGCACTATACTGCTAGCATGCACAGCTTGCACTTAAAGTGTAGTACTGCCTCGGGTCCTGAATCTAAAAGGGCACAATTGAAATCCCAGCGGAGTTCTGAAACAGGCTGTGAGGGAGAGTCCTGAGCACTGGAGAATTCTTCACTGGTATTATTTTCTGCACTCACATTTGTAGATATTTGGTTACTTGTGTACCTTCTTGTGACATTTTTGCAAACCTGTGTCTCTATCTGCAATAAGAGACCTCAGAAATTGAGATTATGACAAGGGGTGCAGAGAAATGAGACAAAGTATTTTTGTTTGATCCAAAAGTATTGGATCAAACAAAAATATTTTATATGTCTGATTAGTTGTTCTTTTCCAAGGTGAATATTAGATTCATTGTAACAGATTTAGTTAAATGTCCAGATAGATTCCCTATCCCATAGTAGTCAGTGACAAATATTGTGATTGTTTTATTACTTGAATCTTTAATCCTTTTTTGTTATGCTTCTTAAGTTTATCAGTGTTTTCTGGTCTGTAAATATGCTGGAATTCTTTAGTAATACTGTAAGTAGAAGCTGCATTAGAATACAAGGTTCTCCCCACTCCTGGTTCAAATTTTGTTTTTAAATTAATTAATTTGGTAATACATGGTGTGGACAATATAATTAGATGGCTCCATTGTAGTGTAGATTCTGATTCTCTGGCTGTCACTAGAGTTTTGGTATCAATGTTAAATAAACTTCTATTTTACTAAGTACAAATAACAATATTAAGTTTGTGGAAATAATAACTATGCAGAGGTTGTAGATTTTAAGGTACTCTTAACTGTTTCCTTTTTTCATTTTAGAACAGGAAGATAATAAAATGAAATTACCAGATATACCTTCAGTAATAAACCACTTCCCTCAGCCAAAGCTGGACTCCCCAGGGATACGCGAGCCCGATGGACCTGATGATTCTTCCAGCTGTACTGATATTCAAGAAGATGCTCTTTCTTCATCCGAATCAGATTCATTCAATAGGTAAGAAACTCATAGTCGTTATTTTAAATGTCTTATTTCCTGTGCATGCTAAGATAGCACACATAATTAGAAAATAACTCTGAGGCATAATGCAGTTCCTCAGTCACCTTTACTGCGTGGTAACTTTCACAGTGACAGTGGGTCGTGCGTGGGGAGTGTGTGCAGCAACCCTAGGGAGGCTTTGTTTTCTCCCTTGTAGCCTTTATAACCCTATTTTTCCTGGAGTTGGATAAGAGAGTATGATAGGCAATGAAATTTTTGTCAAGACAATGAGTGAAGGAGATAAAGATAACTACACTAGAAAATAGTGCTGACCAGAAAGACAGTGCACAGAGAGTGAAACAAAAAAAGAGTTTGTTCCCAAGAGGACAAATTGAGCAAGTAGAATCAATGGGGAAACTTTAAAAATGAGAGATTTGGAGGTAAGTCATTTTCCAAATGATTTCTTAAATGCTATTTTAGCCCTAGCCGGTTTGGCTCACTGGATAGAGCATCGCCCTGAGGACCAAAGGGTCCCAGGTTCGATTTCAGCAAAGGGCATGTAACTTGGTTGCAGGCTTTTCCCTGGCTTGGGCCCTGGTTGGGGGGTGTGCAGGAGGTAACCAGTCGATGTGTTTCTCTCACATCAATGTTTCTCTCTGTCTTTCCCTCTCTCTTCCACTCTCTTTAAAAATCAATGGGAAAATATCCTCAGGTGAGGATAAAAAAAAAAAGCTATTTTAAAAAGATGAATTTGTTGTTCCACTTATTTATGCATTTAGTGGTTGAATTTTTTTTTTTTTTTATTGTTGAAAATGTTACATATGTCCCCTTTTTTTCTCCATTGACCCCTTACAGCCCACCTCCACCCCTGCCCCCGGCTTTCACCACCCTATTGTCTGTGTCCATGGGTTATGCATGTAAAAGATGAATTTTTAAAGGAGGACAGACATTAATGTGTGTGTGTACACACCATTTTATGTTCTGGCGTTTCACTTTGTATGATAAATACTATTTATGTTTCTACCTCACTTTATATATACTTTTTTTCCCCCAATGGATGCAATGTTCTGTTGTGTTTCTGTACCGTAATTGACCAAACTCTTCAAATGTAGTTGGATATTTACATTTTCCCCAATGTTCTACTTATATACCCATTGCTGTGGTAAAGCTCCCCCTAGATAATTTTTTATATTTGTTTAATATTTAAAAATTGTTAACAGTGCTCTAGAAAAGCGATTTTCAACTTTTTCCATCTCATGTCACATATGAGATGTGATGTGTTTTATAATCAATAAGACAGGTATAATCTCAACTACAGTCCATGTGTCAAGTAGTTGCTCTCAGCGGGTTGTTGTGATGTACTTGCCTGTGTGTGCATCATGGCTCTCATTTCATTTGAGTTACGTGTATTGTTAGCATTACATTAATTTTTCATTTAAAGTGTCTTCAACAAAATAATGAAACAAAAAGTTACAGTGTTTGGAAGTCACAGACAGTGCAGCAGGGCATAAATTTGATGTTAGCAAGGTAGTATTCATCATTGGATGAATGACCACAATTCCATAGTTTCTTAGAAAACAATCAAGGAATTTATAAGAAAGAAAGATACCCACGAGTAGATTTTTGAAATGCAGCATCTGAATATTAAGTCCCTGATTCACTTCAAACATAATTTTATCACCTAGTTAAAAGTTCCTGAAGTAGGTTATAATACTGGTTGGTGCCAACCCAGCAGAAGTCTGTCGCAAAGTATAGTCATGTTAGTGCCAGTGTTATTTAGAGATTCTAAAACCTAGTCAAAAGAGGTACCCACTTGATTGCAGTAATTAACGTAGAAATCAGAAAGAGAATTCAAAGTGAAAAGGGACTCATCAGAACCAAATGCTCTTAGTCAAATCAGCATATCAGAGATAAGTTATCTTTATCTGGTCCATCTTATTAATAATATTTAGGCATGCAACGGCAGGGAGATGGGCACTACATTTAGTGGTTTTGTTGAGATCTTTTCCAACTCTAAAATTGGTTAAGAGTATAACGTGTGTGTGAGTATGTACTCTCTACCATACTCACATAGTATACACCACACACACAGAGAGAGAGAGAGAGAGAGAGAGAGAGAGAGAGAGAGAGAGAGAGAGAGAAAATCTGGGGAATGATGAGTCATTTTTTGTAGAATTGACATTAAATTTTTAAAAAATATTAGGCATTGTCCATAATCAAAGGAATTTGTTTATACTAGGAGATTTTCTAAAAGAAAGATTTATACTTAAGATTTATTGACCAAAAAGGTGGTAGCCAGAAGTGTACATGGTGTGGTGAATATGGGTCTCATTTATTTCAATCAATTAGTTTAGGATCAACACAGTTATCTCTGCTGTGGTGTGTTAGAGAACATGGCCTCATGAAGTGAAATCACAAAGAATAGATAATTCCACTGCTTGGTAACCGTGACCCTTCTTGCAGATACCACATGTTGGTCCTAAAAGAACCTGAGCCAGGTAAGGTGTGAATGAATGCATTTCGACTCTTCACAATTCCTGGCATAAACAATCACCTCTTCTCTGATGCTAAGTTAGTAGCAGCAACTTTGTGTAGGAAGTCCAACATGGGGGCAGGCACAGAACACCAGACACTTTGACAGAAAGGCAAATTAACCATTGGTCATGTGTTTGATATATTTTGGTACAATCTTTTCTTCACTTTTAGTATTTTTGGAAGCACTCTCTGTCCAGAATTCTTAAGAGTAAGAGAGCAAAAAACGGAAACATGTGAAGAAATCTTACTACTATATGTTGGAAAATTTAAGTAGTTAAATTTTAGCCTTTCCTAAATTGTGAGCAAATTGAAGAATGATGGGGAAATCTTAAGAGAAAAAGTGCCATTGTTACGTTCATCTAAGGCAGTGGTTCTCAACCTGTGGGTCTCGACCCCTTTGGGGGTCAAATGACCCTTTCACAGGGGTCACCTAAGACCATCGGAAAACACATATATAATTACATATTGTATTTGTGATTAATCACTATGCTTTAATTATGTTCAATTTTTAACAATGAAAATACATCCTGCATATCAGATATTTACATTATGATTCATAACAGTAGCAAAATTACAGTTATGAAGTAGCAACAAAAATAATTTTATGGTTGGGGGTCACCACAACATGAGGAACTGTATTAAAGGGTCGCAGCATTAGGAAGGTTGAGAACCACTGATCTAAGGAATATTGAGGTACTGGTACTACCAGCCTACTAAGACCACGCTGAATTTCTCGATTACTGAAAGAACGGGAAACACTATCTTTATCATCAGAGTAGCCTCTGAGAGCCAATGGGCAAAGTTGAGATGTGTTGCAGTTTTGAAGTTTGGTTTCAGACAGGTCTTCTAGAGCAAGTCTTGGTTAGGATTGGGTAAGCCTAGTAGTTCAGAACTGGTGGATACAGCAAGATGAGTATATTGAGATGAGGGGTTCAAAAGGTCCTGTGGGTATGTCCTTTGATGCTTTCTCTTGAGAAGCTGATGGATCTTTCAGGAAGCTTTTGTCTTAACAGTTATCTTCCTGACAGGAGTGTCCTGGATTAGTAGTTATATTGATGAAACAGTGGATGGTAAAGTCTTCTGTTGTAGACAGGGTGGTGTGTGTTTTCTACAAACGCTATTGGAGTGCTAAAAGAGTGCTACATGTATTATGTCATTCAGTCCACAGGCAAACCCCACTTTAGAAAGGTAGAAATAAAAGGTCAAAGGAGTTGAATATGTTGCATAGTATACGTCAATACAAGGATTTGAACCCAGGTCTAGTTCTATTTTGAACCTCAGAGCCCAAGTTTGTTCTCCTGACTGAGAATGATGCTATGGCCAACCTGCCTTGCTCTTAACATTCTTGAAAGAGTAGAAATATACAGTTCTTGAAATGGTTTGGTTTCCTTAGAAGCAGACCTGAGACAAGGATTGAGTGGACATGTTTAATTTGGAAGGTGAGGGAACCACTATAGGGTGTGGGGATGTGAGACAGGGAAAGGAAGATAGCATTTAAGGGGGCCATGTTTTTAAACCAGGTGTCACTGTGAGCAACTGGAGTTTAATTCTCTTGGGAACTGGGAGCGGGTTTAAAACACACCTGAATTACCCCTCTCAAGGGTCAAGGGCCAAAGGAGTCAGTTATTTGGTTGGAGCTGCCCTCTGCTGCTTCTAGCCTCCCGTGCTGGCAACAGAGCTGACTAGCAGCGAGAGGACAGCTCAGACAAAGGCACCGACAGTTGGAAGTCAGGCCTGCTACACTGCGGGGTAAGGACTCGGGGATAGGAGCAGGGCACCCAAAGGATCTGCCATGGCAGTGATTCCAGCTGAAGATGGGGAAATGGTTTGGTTTTGCATATGCTTTATTAATACAAATGGATTGCTGTAGGCTTTTGCCTGTATCTCTAGCCCAAGAGAATGCAGGAATGTTTGCGGGCATTCCAGAGCTCCTTGCACCTCCGTGCCTGCCAGGAAGGGAAAAGCTATGTTTAGGGCTGATGACGAAGTGATAGCTGAGCAAATGTTGGGGATGGGGCAGAGGAGAAAAGGACAGATTATCCAGAAGCTCTGAGGCAAATGGCTCCAAAAACTGAGGGAAGGAAATGTGCTTGCTGATGAGAAACAATTTAGTTTTAAGTCTTGTGTGACGACAAACTGAAGTGTGAAATAATTCATCATCAAACTGAAGTTTATCGACACACTAAATGAAAATATCTTGCCCTTGGGCAGAAAATCACAAGCATAGAACTACCCATAGTTCTTTGGTTGTCAGTAATGCATTTTATTATCCTGCTTTGTTTCTCCTTCACAGAGATAAGAGCACTACTAATGGGCTTTGTGTACGTGGACATCCTCTCCCACTGGTGGAGTTACTCAGTTGGGTATGGCCGATAGGCCTGCTGGTTTTGTTTGTTTGTTTGTTTTGGGGTTTTTTTCTTTGGAAAATCTTAAGTACCTTATTAATGGGTGACTTTTAACTCTCCTTGGACATAATTTTTTAAAGGCCAGCTCTGCCCTGGCTGGGTGGCTGGGTTGGTTGGAGAGTTGTCCTGTACACCAAGAGGTTGCAGGTTTGATTCCTGGTCAGGGCACATAACTTGGTTGCGAGTTCATCCCCGGTCGGGGTTCATGGTGTTTGGGAGGCAACCGATTGATGTTTCTCTCTCTCCCTCGCTTCTTCTCTCTCTAAAATTAATTTTAAAAACCCAAAACATATCCTCAGGTGAGGATTTAAAAAGAAAAAGAAAAAGAAAGCCAGACTTCTATTTGGCACATCTAAGGGTAATTATTTTTAAATGTGTGTGTGTGTTTTTTTTACACAGAATTATTTCCTTATGCTTAAGAATTAGGAAGTAGTGTTTTGAAGTGTATCTATCTATACGATTTGATTTGTACTGATGTGTGAACCTTAAATATTTCTCTAATATATATTTGCTGAAGTTTCTCACTGACTTATTTCAGATGACTTTTCTCTATTCCTACACATCTGTAGTTTAGCATCATTGTGTCTGTCATGTTAGTTATGTGTCCAGTCTGGCAGATAAGAATCAGGTTTCTGCAGTGGGAGATTACAGACAAGTAAGATGAACACTGTCCGGGTGGTACTAGATTGGAGACCTTCATATGAACTGATGTTCAGCTTAATAGAGATTCAGATGGATACGTATGGGAATATTGATAGATCTGTGTGTATAAGTTAGCTAGTATGCACACATGTAGCTCCTTATGCTGTCAGCTGCCAGGGCCAAGCAGCAAGGGTTCACAGCTGCACTGGGCACACCCGGGGCACTAATCTTGGTCTCTGACAGCTTTCTCCAATATATGGAGCCAGTGCTTCTTGGAGAAAGGCTAATTCCATGGCTGGGGCTGGAAGCAAGGAAGTGCTAGAAAAAGTAAGAGAGACAGAGATAAGAGGGGGAAGGCATAAGGAAATGGAAGGAAAGGGAAAGGAAAGAAAAAGAAAACAAAAGTACCACAGCCTCTTCCTTAGCCAGCAGATAACGTCAACAGCAGTGCCATGTTGATGCATTTTGTCCTGAGCTGTGATGGGAATGACACTTTCCCGCTGTGGTCTTCCTCCTCCAAACTCAGTAATTTCAGTTAAATTGTGAGAAAAACATCAAACTCCAATGAGGGTCATTCTACAAAATACCTGACTAGCACTTCTCAAAACTGTCAGGGTGATCAAAAACAAGGCGTGTCTGGGAAATTGTCACAGTCTAGAGGAGCCTAAGGCATACACGACCAAATGTAATGTGTCCTGGGTGGGTCCTGGCACAGCAGAAGGCTTTAAGTAGACTGAAGAAGCACAAATAAAGGGTGGCATTTTGTTGATAATAATGTCTTACTGTTGCTTCATTGGTTGTGACTAATGTGTCAGACATTAGTCTGGTGTGGGATGTTAACAATGGAAGAAACTGGGTGCAGGGCATATGGGTACTTTCTGGAGTATCTGCCACTTTTCTGTATTTTTATTTTATTTTAAAATAAAAACTTCATTAAAAAATACATTACAACATCAAAATAAAAAGGAATATTACTGTGAAAATATTTAAAGAATGTGCTGAATGTTGGAAAACCAAAGTCATCAAAATGTTATTTTCTGAAGTGGTAAATTGGGTATTGTTTCTGGGTTGTAGTAAGTTTAGTTATGAAATATTATTTTTTTCCTTTCAGTTATATTAGATGTTACATTTAGTCACATAGATTGATTAATTAAACCCTGTTTTAATGCATTCTATAAAGTCTATTATCACATATATTAAAATTTAATATATTATAGCATCATGAGGGAAATATTCTATTTTCTTCCCTATTGTCTTATTTCTTTTAAATCAGTTTTGCTTTATTTGCTAATGTTTTTACTTTATAGAATGATTTCACCCCAGAGGATGTGACCCAGCCTTTGCATTTCATCATAAGTGACAGTTTACAATGTGCCTCATCCTCATCAGTTAGCATGTTTTTATTAGTGAATTTATACTTGCAGAAGTGATCCTCCAAGAACAAGGTGAAAGTACAAATAGTTTTATCTTTTCTCCAGAACTCATTGCCAAAGGTTATTTGCTGTTAATAAGGTTTTCTTTTACTCTTAGGCAGTTCATGTTGGCACCTTTGGGTTTTTTTTTTTTTTCATTGTGCTTTATGTTGGGTAATCTGATTATCTTTACAATAGCTTTTTGTTATTGTTTTATAATTCTTGGTTTTTCTACTCTGAGTCAATCCTAGGTGGCAAATATTTTTGTTTTACCAAGTTCATGAACTCCTGTGATGTAAAAGATCCTCTGTACAATTACTCTGAGCCCTTCAATTTTCTGTATCAGAAAAGAGTTTTAAAATTTCAGTGGGTAATTACTTGTGTACCTAAAGTGCTCTGTAGAATTTAGTAGTTCCTTCCAGGGTCCACTCTTACTAAATAATACCTTCTTGTCGTGGCTCATAGCCATGTCTGATCATCACCCAAGGTATGATGTTCAGAGTTTTGATTGGCATGACATGGTAATACTTGCTTAAAGTTGAGTTTTTTATTTTTTTTATTTTTTTATTTTTTATTAAATCTTTATTGTTCAGATTATTACATTTGTTCCTCTTTTTTCCCCCCCATAACTCCCCTCCTCCCAGTTCCCGCCCCACCCTCTGCCCTCACTCCCCACCCACTGTCCTCATCCATAGGTGCACGATTTTTGTCCAGTCTCTTCCCGAATCTCCCACACCCCTTTCCCCCCCAAGAATAGTCAGTCCATTCCCTTTCTATGTCCCTGATTCTATTATAATCACCAGTTCATTCTGTTCATCAGATTATTTATTCACTTGATTCTTAGATTCACTTGTTGATAGATGCATATTTGTTGTTCATAATTTGTATCTTTACCTTTTTCTTCCTCTTCCTCTTCTTAAAGGATACCTTTCAGCATTTCATATAATCCTGGTTTGGTGGTGATGAACTCCTTTAGCTTTTCCTTATCTGTGAAGCTCTTTATCTGACCTTCAATTCTGAATGATAGCTTTGCTGGATAAAGTAATCTTGGTTGTAGGTTCTTGGTATTCATCACTTTGAATATTTCTTGCCACTCCCTTCTGGCCTGCAAAGTTTCTGTTGAGAAATCAGCTGACAGTCGTATGGGTATTCCCTTGTAGGTAACTGAGTTACTTTCTCTTGCTGTTTTTAAGATTCTCTCTTTATCTTTTGCTCTTGGCATTTTAATTATGATGTGTCTTGGTGTGGTCCTCTTTGGATTCCTTTTGTTTGGGGTTCTCCGTGCTTCTTGGACCTGTAAGTCCATTTCTTTCACCAGGTGGGGGAAGTTTTCTGTCATTATTTCTTCAAATAGGTTTTCAATATCTTGCTCTCTCTCATCTTCTGGCACCCCTATAATTCTGATGTTGGTACGCTTGAAGCTGTCCCAGAGGCTCCTTACACTATCCTCGCATTTTTGGATTCTTTTTTCATTTTGCTTTTCCGGTTGGGTGTTTTTTGCTTCCTCGCATTTCAAATCATTGACTTGATTCTTGCGCTCCTCTGGTCTGCTGTTGGGAGTCTGTATAATATTCGTTATTTCAGTCCGTGTATGCTTAATTTCTAGTTGGTTCCCCAATATAACATCGAGGGTCTCATTAGTTTTCTTGTAGATCTCATTAAGTTTATCGACGGCTTTTAAACAGTTCTTGAGAGACCTTAAAAGTGTGGTTCTGAACTCTATATCTTCCATTGACAATTTTGTCCTGTTTCTTTGTCTCCGCATTTTGTTATGCTTCCTTGGTGCACCCCCTAGTGGTCTTTGTTCGCAGTCTTATAGTTAAACCTTGATTGTTGTAGCTAATGCCAGGGAGGGTTTGACCTCCAGGCCAAGTGGCTATGAGAATCAGCTGTGTCAGCAGTGAGAGAACTTCTGTCCTCTAGGGAGGTGCTAATCTAGCCTTTGCCTGAGGCTATCCGGCAAATGCCTCTGTGCAGGGCTTGGGCGGGGCGGGTCGCACAGGATCAACAGGGTGGGCCGGAGAGAGCAGTTATGGCGGCTCTCAGTCCTGTCCCCAGGGGCTCTGCCTCTCAGTGTCCCAGCACCCGCTGCAAAGCTCGGAGAGAAAGCTGCACTCGCTCTGACCGAAGCCAGACAGTCCCGCTTCTCCCGTTTGAGTCTGGGTCCCTAAAGACTCGCCTGTATCTGGAGCTCAGAGTCTGCGACTCCCTCCCGATTGAAAACGCCAACCGCGCCCTCCACTGCCAGCCCGCTCCGCGCACTCCGCACCCCAGAATTTGACTTCAGCACTGCGCCTCCTCTGAGTGTCCGTATGCGTTTCTCTTTCCTCCTAGTTGTAGGACTTCCACTCAGCCAGCGTTCCTGTGGTTCTGGGTGATGTCCCTAAAGTTGAGTTTTTTAAACTATGTTTTCCCTTTTTAGTTTTCAGACATTTTGTAAACTACATAGGAATTCTTGTTCCATATGCTTCTGCATTATTTGGCTTGATTCATGAAACAGATATAATCTTGACTGGTTCAGAATTCAATTCTTCAATTAAAAAAAATTGGAATAGGCAAGAGTGTATTTTTCAGAATGCTTTGAGAAGAGTAAGTATGAGACCTTGAAGGAACTACCAGTTCCTTCTAGATGTTATACATAAAATCAATAATTATTTTGTATCAACACTCCCAGACCCCCAAATGTGAGCAGCCAGTTAAGAGCTTTCTCTAGTTTTTTGTTAAAGTCCAAAACCAGAATTCTTTTGATTTTGTTTAGGAGAATGAAATAGAAATGACATATAATTGATATATCATACTATTGGGATTTTGTATTTTTAATCAGTTGATCAAGTTTATAATTTATTATAGTTATCTTGGAAGTTAAAATCAGAGCTTTTTTTCTGCCTTCTCACTTTGTACTCCTTTGTTTTTAAATCAGAGGAACAGATGTTCTGAGGTCTCTTTGGAGACCTTTAGAACCTGAGAAAGGATGTTAGGATACAAACATTTTCAAGTTGGAAGGTACCTCAAGAAGTCACTACATATAGTAACTTCATATCACAGGTAAGGAAATGGAGGCCTAGAGAGGTGATGTGTCATTCAGTGAATACAGTTGAAAGCAATACATCTCAGCCCAGGTCTTTCCCCACTGCAGTGTGAGCTACATCAGAACGTTTGTATCAGGCGCCATTGCTTCCTTTATTAGCATTTCATTTTATTTTTTTAATTGATCTTTATTGTTGAAAGTATTACAGATGTCCCCTTTTTTCCTCATTGACTCCCTCTACCCCACTAGAGTTGTTCAAAATATCAATTAGACATGGAATTGCCATATGTCTGCTTTCCCCGAGATAGGCTGGTTTCCATTTCTTGTCTTGGCATCATTAGCCACAGCTCCCTGTGGTACTCTCCAGAGCGCCTAGGTTTAGATGGTAGATTTTACGGTTGCCTTGTTGGAAGAACAAGCAGTGTTAGTTTGTACATCTTCTCTGTTCTCTTTACTCCCACACAGATGGTCACATTCTGGAACATGGGTACATATTAGATCACTGACTTTGCTTACTTCTATTGATTTTACCACATAACGTAGTGCAAACTGTTTTTGTACCTAAGAGAGACTGGAGTATTGAAGCATGATAGGCCTCAAATGCAGAGGCTTGTTATTTTTTTAAATAATTTTATAGAAGTCAGTTGTCGAACCCTTTAAGATTTCATTAATGTGTGCTTAAGTATGCTTCTGTTGCTCTAGATAGGTACATTTTATTAGCCATTTATAACCTGTGTGGGTAACAATACAAATAAAAAATTAAAAGTATGTATCAGAATTTGAAAAGTTGGGGTAAATATAGTTTGGGAGAGATAATTATTTTTCATACCCTAGACCCGTGGTCGGCAAACTGCGGCTCGCGAGCCACATGCGGCTCTTTGGCCCCTTGAGTGTGGCTCTTCCTAAGCCTTAGGAGTACCCTAATTAAGTTAATAACAGTGTACCTACCTATATAGTTTAAGTTTAAAAAATTTGGCTCTCAAAAGAAATTTCAATCGTTGTACTGTTGATATTTGGCTCTGTTGACTGATGAGTTTGCCGACCACTGTCTTAGACCATTTAGTCAAGCACTTCATTCATGTGGAAACTGAGTCACAGGGAGGCTCAGTGTCCACTGCCTGACATCCAGCAATACAAGGTGGCTTTAAACTTCTTCTTGAACAGATGGTAAGGCCCGAGTTTTGGGGTCTGAATTTTGAGTTGATACTGGGTTTCTGTGGTTGGTGGCCAGCACCACATTTGCAGAGCTGAATGTGCACTGTGTAGAGGACATAGAAGTGGGCTGGCTGTGCAGAAGACATGCCAAGCTCATCATGAGCTTCATGCCTAGCCTCTCGATCCCTGATATCAAAGAAAACGATAATCAAATGAAAGCTTCTTAAGTGGTTCAGGACATTTCCATCACTGAGATGTTTCTTGTCTTTTAATTTGTTTCTCATTATGGGGCTGCATGTTTGTAACCTGTTAATAGGATCTTGTTATCTTTTAGTATTGGGGGTTTTATTTGTACCAATCATTTGTACTACTGACAGTCTAAAGAAAAAACAAAATGAAGCTTCATGATTTTGTCCCCCTGCCCATTTAACTTGAGAACTTGATTCAGTATCTAGTTCTAGCTGTGACAATTTAGCTGTCTATAATAATAAAAGCATAATATGCTAATTAGACTGGACAGCAGAATGACCTTCCGGACGACCTTCCAGATGAAGCTAGGGTCGAGGCAAGCTGCCGCGGCTGTGAGGACCAATTCCCTTACATGAATTTCGTGCATTGGGCCTCTAGTTAAAAATAATTTTCCTTACATTACACTCTCAGAGCTGATAATTTTCTTTTGTTTCTCAAATGTGTTCGTTAATCATAAACATAAATGTTTAATTATATCTCAAAATTGAATTTTTTAGAGAGCCAAGACTCGAGTGTTTGGAGTTCACGTAGTGTCCTTTTATTTCTCTTTCTTAAAAAAAAAACACAACACACAGTACTTTTTCTTTACTTTTTATAAGAATTTAAAGTGATTGACCTAAAAGGTATGCTTTTCTTTAATACAGTGTTTCCCAACCCTTTTCCTTGGCACATAGAAAATGATAGTATTTGTGTGTCATAAAGAAATGATGCTGGAGGCCAGAGGTGCCTGCCCAGGGAGGCCAGTTAGGTTTTTGGGGCAATCCATTCCAGGGGTTATGGTGGAGTGGGTCAGGATAATAATAGAGAAGAGAGAAATGGGGGAGGGGGAAGGGATCGAGGATATATTTTGGAAGTAAGATTGGCAGAATTTGCAGATGGTTTGGCTATGTAGTGTGCAAGGAAAAGCTCAACTTCAAGGATGAGTCCTATAAGGGCAAGTCTAAAAAGCAAACGAGATGGTCATATATTTTTAATGAATTGAATATAAACTAAGTTGGTTTTCTGGTTTCATCTCTTTTTGAGGACTTAGTATGTATTACTTGATAAATAAGTTCTTTCTCATATTTTTCTCGTATTTGAAGATGTCTTCATTTATCTTTTCTGAGATCTAGTGGAGAGCAGGGAAGGGCCTTGCTTTATTCATAACCTTATCGATGTTGTCTGACAGAACCTCACCGGTGAATACGTAGGAGAAGGTGGTGCTCTGAACTCTGCGGATTAATAGCATTTTCTGCTGCCACTACTTGAAGCAACACGATGTAATAGAAAGAAGACGAGCTTTGCATTCACTTCCCTGTTGTTGTTGTTTTTTGTTTTGTTTTCTTTTTTTTTAATTTAAATGT
Organism: Myotis daubentonii; assembly: GCF_963259705.1. Lineage (NCBI taxonomy): Eukaryota > Metazoa > Chordata > Mammalia > Chiroptera > Vespertilionidae > Myotis > Myotis daubentonii. The sequence goes on along the minus strand of NC_081853.1, from coordinate 22,400,734 downwards.
CTCCAAGCCTTTGTTGATCTGTCAAGTGGGGCTACCTAGGGTCCTCATGTGAAGTAAAGGTAGCACATAAGCTATGATTAGCATAGTTTGTGGAAGTAGTTGCTCACAAAATGGTCATTTCTGTCATTGTCGTCATTTCTGTCATTGTCGTCATTGATTTTTTTTAAACCTAGGATGTTTACTATCCTAGTATGTTATTGTCAGCCTACTAGTAAAACTTTGGCATACAAGCTTTTGCTTATCCTGCAGAACAGATGACTAAAAAGGGGGGTTTGAGGAGGATTTGTGGTAGCCAGCAGCATTTAAGTACCGTTGTCTGATGGACATTATGTGCACCCCACCACGCCTCCAGGGAGCTGTCCCGAGGAGTTTTTTTTAAGTTGAGTATTCTCAATTACGTTCAAATTAATGCCACAATTATGAGAATAGTGGGGGGAGTAACTAATAGATTAACAGAAAATTTTCACTTTTAAGTAATCTTTAATCCAAGGATTTTTATAGCAGATGTTTGCATTTTTCCTACCCCACAGTACCCTGTGTACCTGCCATGCTGGATAAATAACAAGTTCTGATGAATTTGCACCCTGGTGCCATAGAAACAGTGGAAATCAAAGATTAAAATAGAGCTCACTAGTGACCAGGTTTCCTAGGCCAAATTGAAGCTTAGTGCTGAGGCAATTACTCAGGTAATTCAGACCCAAATGGGTTTTCTGAAAATGGAGCTGACATTTATTGAACACTTATTATGTGCTGCGCTATATCGTGAACATTCTATGTGTTCTATTGACTAATCCTAAAAGTATCCCCGTGATTACATGGGCTATTATCCTGACTTTATAGATAAGGCTATTGAAACTTTGAAAGATGAGATAACTTGTCCAGGGTTATTCAATAAGTGACAGAAGCAGTGCTGAAACCTTAACTTTGACAGTAGAGTGTTGCTTTCACCCTCTAGATAGTATTACCAGTCATACCTTTGCCAGAGGTATTTGGCATATAACAATATTTCCTCTTTGTTGGTAAAATCTTGACTAATGGAATGAAATGAGATGTTACAAAAGTATTTTCCTTCCTTTGCCTGATAAGATGTGCTACACTTTTGGCCAGAATGACAAAAGTAAAACATTTTAGGAAGATCAACGAGACCAAGGACCAACCAATCAACCAACCAACAAAAACCAGTGTAGCTTATGCTTCTGAAACCTTGAGCTGAAAATAAGGTCTGACTGGTATGAAATATTAACTGTGGTGGACTTAGTAGACTCTTCCTGAACAGAGGTTGGGAATTTTATAGACTTCAGAATTCATTTTTTGTGTGTGTGATGAGTCTTTCTCACATGTATTTAATCTGTATAATAATATCCACTCTAGCCTAGGGAGCACAATATGAGCACCCTTCCATTGGGAGCTGTAACTTTCAGACACCAGACCTCATGTTTATCCAGCTTCTTAAATCATGGTCTGCAGAATGTTCCAAACCAAAAGAGAGAAGCTAAGTATACTCTGAAAACATTCCTTGTCCAAGAATTAAAAGCTACAGCTGTGTGGGTTTGTGATGCTCTGACCTAGGTTGACCAGAGTGAGTATTTTCTCCTGTGGAGGACTTTTTAGATGTCTTGTAAGTATATTAAAGGAATTGTTTTATCTCTAATGTATATTAAAATGACCAAGGCTTCAAAAATTCTAATTACTTTTGCTTACAAGGAAGAGATCTGAGAGTGATAATTTTAGTACCACTGACTGTTATGCCCCATAATGTAAGTCTCTGTAAAACCCTGTTTGTGAAACTGTATGTTTAATTTCAGGACTGTGGCTTTTGCGTAGAATGTAAGTACACACCTTTAAAAAGGACGCAACAGTTCTGTTTGGTGTTTCAATTGTATTAGCATCAATGCTTCATTTCTCAGTGGTGACTAGAATTGGAACAGCAGATGCAGCAGATAATCCTGAAACTTCATTTTTGGTGAACTTGAAACTTCCCAGACTTTTATCATTCACTTTATTGGTTTGGTTGTCAGTCAGGTTAGTGGCGAGCTGGAGGAGAAGAAACGGTAATGAGAATCGAGGCAGTCATGGGGCTGCGTAGTCTGGGGGGTCAATAGCATTGAAGTCTCAGGAAGGGTAGGTTACAGGCAACTTGTGAGATGTGCTTTTTGTCAGCCTCCTGTACCATCTGTTTTCACTGAGGTAGCATAGCAAAAACCTCTTAGATTTATGTCATTAATGTACCGCAAATATTTTCCTTTAACAATCCAGTGATTTGTACTGGAGATTTGAAAGCTGCTAGGTAAATTGATCACAGATTACTAAGTTAGTTGACAGGCTTGGCCGTTCTGCTTACTTAGCTGGAATAGTAGGATGCTTTGTAACCTTCCTGTTAAAAAAAATTGCATGCGTGCATTTGGAGGTATCAGCCAGAAGCTGACTTGACTATTTCTGTAGTGGTGTGACACCTACCAGGACCCAGAGCCACACGACCACCCCTGCTCCCAGTTCTCCTAAGTCATGGGTTCTCAGCAGTTTTGTCCCCTGGGGGGTAGAAGTTGGAGATGGCCCAAATATCTTACTCTTTTTATGTATTAAAGCACAGTATATACACAACACATAAGTAGATACAAGTTGTATTTGTGGTGTTAAAATTTCATGGAGTGGTAATTAGGAAAAATGTCTAAAAAGGTAAGATGCGTGGGAGAAATATGAAAAATAATTGAAAAGCACTGCTGTTGCTCTATCCCAGTGATTTTCAACCTTTTTCATATCATGGCACATATAAACTAATTAATAAAACTCTGCAGCACACCAAAAAATATATCTTTTGCCAGTCTGACAGAAAAATAGGTATAGTTTTGATTCATTCACATTGGGCAGCTATTGTTGTGTTGGTTATTGTCATTTTTTGTTTGTTTGGCAACCTAAGGGAAAAGAGGTCAGTGCCCCTGACTAAGTAGTCAGGTATTGCATAACTTAACATTTTTTGTGGGGCACAGGCTGAAAAATCTATCTATCTAGATAAAACTTGAGTAGAGAGAGGGAACAAAATAGTTACATTAAAAGAACTAAATTGGAGTAATTATCACCACGGTAAGGAAGAACAAAGCTTGGGACCAGAAGGTGTTAGCTGGCCTCTGTGGGAATGGGGGTGGCAGTGGATCTAAGCCCTCCCTCATGAGTGGCTGTCTGGGTCTGTCTCTCAGGAAAATAATAAAGTTGGTAAACTCTGCCTTTGATCTCCTTAAAGCCTCCTGCTAAGAAAAACTACATTTAGCTAGCTGTTTAATGGGAAAGCTTATTATAAGCCAGTTTTCATGACGGTGAAAATTACTGATGATAAATTAAGGTGTTATTATTTTCAGGAGCACTTGCATTTGAGCAGTGGGCCCTCCTCAGTGTGAGAAAGTAGGAGAGGCTTAGGTACTCCAACAGGCCTGACCCGTGGTTCCCACAGGGGCCTGACGGAATGATTGCACTGGGTCTGCAGAAGCACATGTCCAGCAAGTATCATCTCTAGCCATAGTAAAGAGTGCTTCACAAACGCATGCACATCTGTTTTAAAAATGTGTGCATATATTATGAATAGAATATAAACAAAAAGTATTACTGAATATATAATGCTTCATTATTATTATTACCTACTAGAGGCCCTGTGCACAAAAATTTGTGCACTCAGGGGGGTCCCTCAGTCCGGCCTGTGCCCTCTTGCAGTCTGGGACCCCTCAGGAGATGACCACCTGCTAGCTTAGGCCTGCTCCCTGGAGGGATTGGGCCTAAGCTGGCAGTCAGACATCACTCTGGCAGCCCGGGAGCCTTGGGGATGTCCACTTGCCAGCGGGGAGCAGGCCTAAGCTGTAGTCGGACATCCTTAGCGCTGCTGAGGAGGCGGAAGAGGCTCCTACCACCACCACTGTACTGGCAGCTGGCAGCCTGGCTTGTGGCTGAGCAGAGCTCCCCCTGTGGGAGCGCACTGACCACCAGGGGGCAGCTCCTGCATTGAGCACCTGCCCCCTGGTGGTCAGTGTGTGTCATAGTGACCAGTCATTCCCAGTCATTCTGCTGTTAGGGTCAATTTGCATATTACCCTTTTATTATATAGGAGTGCCTGGCCAGCCTGGGTGAGGGGCTGATGGCTGTTTGCAGGCTGGCCACAACCCCCAGCCACCCAAGTTCCCAATGGAGGCTGGCTGGAAGCACGTATCTGGGATTTATTTGTCTTCTATAATTGAAACTTTGTTGCCATGAGCGGAGGCCGCAGCTGGCTCAGGGCAGGTGGGAAGCTTGGCTTCTTCCATTGCTCAGGCAACCAAGCCTCCTGCTTGCTCTAGCTCCATGGCTGCTGGCTGCCATCTTGGTTGGGTTAATTTGCATATAGTCTCTCTGATTGGTTGGTGGGCGTGGCTTAGGGCATAGCAAAGGTATGGTCAATTAGCATATTTATCTTTTATTAGTGTAGATTTTGTCAAGCCACCCATGCTAAAAGCTACTACCATATGAGAAGCCTTATTCTGAAAAGCCTTGTTCTGAAAAGAACTATGGTGCTAGCTATAATATCAGAGGGTCACCAGACCTGGGGTGCAATGGGAATCCCCACATGGGCCATTATATAGCACATGGACCACAGTCAGAGGGGTGCCTGCAAAGAGCTCTTGAGAGTTTTGGGAATTTGGGTGGAAATCCTGTGAGTAAAACATTTGCTACAGAACTGTATTTGCTTCAAAGTGATTCGTCAGAAGCGGTTGAGAATGATTCATTGGAACTTTAAATCTACAATTTTTAAACTCTTTTAATTACTAGAGTATCATTAGAAATAGGATTGACACTAACATTTCCAAATCTGTTGTTTCTTACCTGAGAATGAGCCTTTTATTCTAGGCTTTTCCATCCTGTGGTAGTGACTACTACTTCTGAGTTGTCCCATACAGTGCCTCTGACGTTCTATGTCTTTCGGTGTCTAAAGAAATGCTTTTTAGATAATTTCTGTACATGTCTTTTTTAAAAAAATATGTATTTATTTGGTAGGGATTTATTTGCGTAAGAACAAGATGCTAAAACCTTAAAATAGTTTTTTCTTATAACGAAGTAAATACATGAGCCCTGGCTGGTATGACTCAGTTGGTTGGGCGTCATCCTATGCACCAAAGGTCACTGGTTCGATTCCTGGTCAAGAACATGCCTGGGTTGTGGGCTCAGTCCGCAGTAGGGGGCGTACAGGAGGCAGCCAATCGTTGTTTCTCTCTCCCTCCCTTTCTAAAATCAATAAAAACATATTTTTTTAAAAAGAAATAATACATGCCCTCTATAATTTTCTTTACCCTGCACAGATAGGCCAGAAATACATAGTACTTTAAGCCAGGTTACATTATAACAAATTCCATTATTAGCACAATTAAAATTAATTTAATTTTACTTTACTTTGTTTACAGAGGGAGTAAAAGCCACGTTGGAACTTAGTATCTCTTGTGAATCTCCTGACTGGAGTGCAGTTTCTAAGACACAATTTGAGCCCTGGCTGGGTGGCTCAGTTGATTGAAGCATCCTCCCATATACCAAAAAGGTTGCGGGCCAATTCCCGGTCAGGGACCGTACCTAGGTTTTGGGTTCTATCCCTGTCGCATATAGGAGGCAACTGATGGATGTTTCTCTCTCTCTCTCTCTCTCTCTCTCTCTCTTTCTCTCTCTCTCTCTCTCTCTCTCTCTCTCTCTCTCTCTCTCTCTCTCTCTCTTTCTTCCTCTCAACAACAAAAACCATCATGATTTGATCTTGGGTTGCCATAGGAAATTTAAAAGGCCTTTGACTATATCCCATTTGAATCCAGGTTTTATGTTGAGAGATTTATTTAAGCTTTTATATGTTTTTCATTATTATTGGCTAACTTATAAAGGTTTCTTTAAAAAGTAGCTTCAAATATTTAAAGCACATAATTGGATTAATTTTGACATGTATATATAAGTATACAGATATGAAACCATCCCCATAATCAGGATGGTGAACCTTTCCCTCACTCCCAAAGTTTTCTTTGCTACTGTGTAACCCCTCCTTGCCCACCCTGTGCCCCTTACAGGTAACCACTGGTCTGCTGGTTTGCTTTCTGTCACTATAGATTACCCTTTTTTAGAATTTTATATAAATAGAACCATACTGTCTTCTTATTGTCTGGCAATATTGATGTATATCCTTTTAGTTCCAGTTCGGACATCATAAGAGATATTCTTGAAGAAGAGGAAGCCTGGGAAGCATCACATAAGTGAGTTCTCGTAATTATTCTGTGTGCATTTTGACCTGAGAAATTATAAGTTGATTTTCAAACAAAAGAATGTTTGTGCTCTCTGATTTAAGAAAGTAATAATTCATACACCTCCAGATAAAGATTTCCAGTTTATTACTTGTTTCTATATATTTCTGCTTATAAATGGAATCCCAATGTAATAACTCTGAATATTTGTCAGGAGTTGTTTTTCTAAAGACAAATTGTTCCAATAGGTGATTATAGTTTGGCCTTAAGCACTGGCTCCAGAGTGTTTAGTGTAGAATAAATGCACTTTTTCTCCTATACCACTTATCTTATGAATCTGCTGGGAAACGAGACTTTGGGGTGGGGGTGGGAGGCTATTCCAGGTTCCCACTGGTAGGTAAGCAGGAAAGGGACAGTGCCAAAAAATAATACATTTTCATTAATCTCCACCTACAGGAGTCACCTGTAGTACAGCAGGGAAAATTTACGATAATTTCATGATCGCATACCTCCCATAGGCCATTAGAATTGCCTAGCAGCAGTTCTCCTGTGCCTGTGATCACTTCTTTGTCCTGTTCTTCACAAGGATTATTTGAAAACTCAGCTTTTTTCGGCAGCTCCATCCCCCGAGCTAAAGACCTGGTTCTTTATAAGAGAAAACCAAAGCCATTATAGTGGGACCTTCATCTCTCCAAACATATAAATCTGCCTGCATTTGTACAGATTCAATCCTCATTTCCTCTTTCTATAATAAAGGGATGTCCTAACTCCTATTGGAGGCGAATTCTTTTCCCTCATCCTACTCTCTTGTCAGGAACTTGGCTGTGTCCCTTCCCTCTTGTATAGGCAACCTTTCCTCTCAACTGTAATTTTTTGTTGGGTTTCCTGCATGCTCAAATCTTTCTCATCCTAAAACCAGCCAACCACATAGCCAACAGACAAAAACACCTTACTCAGCCTCTCATCTCGCTCATTCTCATCCTCCAGCTACTATCGTGTCTCTCCTTCCTTTCTTAATAGATTATCTCTACTTGTAGTCTCCGTTTCCTTATTTCCCACTTAATTCCTCTTCAACATTTTCAGCCATTCCCATCATTCTGACATAGCTTTCACTCAGGCCATTGAAGACGCCATGTTGCTAAATCCAGAGGACATATTTTAGACCTTATCTCTCTTGACTTCTTAGCAGTGTTTGCTACTATTGACTTCTTCACCTTTCTTAAAAGCCTCTCTTCTTTGGCTTATGAGACACAATAGCCTGTTTTCCTTTTGTTCAACTAGATCAGCGGTTCTCAACCTGTGGGTCACGACCCCTTTGGCGGTCGAACGACACTTTCACAGGGGTCGCCTAAGACCATCCTGCATATCAGATATTTACATTACGATTCATAACAGTAGCAACATTACAGTTATGAAGTAGCAACGAAAATAATTTTATGGTTGGGTCACAACATGAGGAACTGTATTTAAGGGGCCAGAAGGTTGAGAACCACTGAACTAGATCATTAGTTGTTGATGATTAAGATTAAATTGATCTCCTAATAAATTTATCTCTCCTGCCAGCTCCTCTCCTGAGCCCCAGGTACATATATCAACTACCTACTTGATGTCTCTTCTTAGATATTTTTAAGACTCTTCAAAATCAACATGTGCAAAGCTGAACACTTGACCTTATCTACTCTTCTACACCCCCCTATATCGTTTTTAAAGCAAAATAAAAACATGATCCTCTTCTGTTGTTCACTTTCAGCCAATTTCTTACACCCTCCCCTCGCCCCAACAATATCTGTCATTCTTGACATCTTGTTTTATAGTGCCTCTGTGATCACTCCTATAGATTTTACTTCTTAAATATCTCTGGGATCCATTCATTTATTTCTACCCCTCTCATCACCCTAGGTCATGCTACCATTGTATCTTGATTGGGCAATAAATTTGTCTATCCTTATTTTCTGGCTTCTTTACAATCTAATCTCCATATTGCAGCTAGAGTGACCTTTGTAAAATGAAAATCTGATCACTGTTACTCATCTCTCTACTTGAAAAATAGCAGTAGTTTCTTCTTCCTTTTAGGATTGAGAAGGGACTCTTTAATATGCTTGAAAGGTCCCGCATGATCTGGTCTTCTCCAGTCTTCTGTTTTATCACACACCTGTGCGTTTCCTTTGTTCCTTTGATACAGGTGTCTCTTCATGCCACATGCCCACTCACCGCAGGGCCTTTGAACACGCATATCTCTACCCAGAATGTTCTTCTCATCTTCCTTCTCGTTTACCTTTACCCTTCAGGCCTAAACTGGAGACCTGCTTCTCATGGAAGTCTTCTCTGGCCTTACCTTCTGGATCATGACCCACATGATCTAACCCACAATAAATACTTTACGTGTGTGCTCTCATTTAAATAACATAACAATACTATGGTGTATGGTTATTCCTTTTTATAATGAGGTAACTGAAGCTGAAAGAGGTAAGTCTCCAGCCCAATGTCACTTAGCAGTAAGTGATGAGTGATGGAGCTGAGAGTAGCTTAATGTGTCAAAGTCAACACTTTCAACCTTTAAGCTATACTATCTTTCCTAAGGAGAGGTTTGCTGTGCTACTGACGTTTTGTAATTTCATAGCTGAGTCACTAGGAAAATGGAAAAGTGTGGTGTATCCAAGGAACACAACATGAGTAGGTTTATCAGACTAACGAGATATTTGATGGTTCAAACTAGTGTTGCATGAAAGTTTGAGATTTTGGCTGCATTGCTTTCAGCTAAGCATTATTTAACTTTGCATTCTGGGAGAGGAGGCCACTCCTTTACTAATCATGTTCTCTTTTATTGGGAATCATCTTTTATTGGGAATCATCCTGATACCAACAGCTATGACAAGCTGTAGCCCAGAATTCCTGAGCCCAAGTTCGTTTTTAATAATGATGACCTCTTAAAGTCATTATTGATAAGAAAACACTTAGCAAACAAACCCCATCACTTGACAATAAATGTTAAAGCTGGAAAAGTGTAAGCACTCCTCTAGTCCAGTCCCCTCATTATGTGGAGAAGGAAGCTGAGTTCCAGAGAGGTAAATTGACTAGATCGAGGTCCACAGCTAGCTCGTGGCACTTCCAGGATCAGAATCCAGGACTCTTGACTTCCGCTGAGTGCACAATAGTGTAAATAAGCTTATGCTATAATGTAGCTTTATTTATTTGTTTTTTGGATTTTTTTCTTTAGAGGAGGGGAGAGAGAAACATTGATTTGTTATTCCATTTATTTATGCATTCATTGGTTGCTTCTTGTATGTGCCCTGACTTGGAATTGAACCTGCAACCTTGGGACGATGCTCTTAACTGACTGAGGTACCTGGCCAGGGCCCCATATGTAGCTTTAGAGGCAGAATCAGGAAAAGCCTCCACAACTTTACTTTTCAACAAAATGTAGCAATTCTATAAGTATCTGTGTTATCCTTCTAAGCATATTTTGTTATAAATTAATATGTTAATTATATTCCCCAGGGCAACCACTAAGAAATTTAAAATATAATAAAAGAAATGCAGTGGGATTAAAGTGGTACACTAGAAAATATTTAACACTAAAGAAGGCAGAGAATAGAGGAACCAAAAAAATGACATAGGCACTATAGAAAACAAATAGCAAATGACACTCATAAATCCTGCCTTATCAGTAAATACATCAAGCATAAACAGATTAAACCTTCTATTAAAAGGCAGAGATTGGCAGAGTGCATTTTTTAAGAAAAAACATGATTCAACTATATGCTTTCTACATGAGATGCACTTTAGATTCAAAGATAAATAAATTGAAAGTAAAAGCATAGAAAAAGATACACCATGCAACAATAACCAAGAGAAAACTGCCATCGCTAATTAATATTAGACAAAATAGACTTTAAGACAAAAATGTAACTAAAGACAAAGAGATATTTTATAATGATAAAATGATCAATCCATCAGGAAGATACAGTAATTATAAGCATATATAAATAGCAGTCTATAAAAGCAAAAAAGATAAAAAAAAACAAATCCCAAGAAACCCTTACAAGTTAGATGAGAAAAATGATGGAAAAGGAAACCACCCAGGAGCAGCAAGGAGCAAAAGCCCATCAAAAAATTATTGCCGATGGGCCTGGCCTCCCTGTTTGTGGGTGTAGAGCCAGGCAAGCTAAACGCAGAGTGGGCCTGTGGACTTGCCTCCAGACAATGATCGTATTCATCTGAGGCCTGGCCTATAGTGGAAAGAAGGATGATTCCTTGAGACAAAAGAACCTGGGAAGCTCCCTGCCTCTGCAAGTCTCAGGCATGTATACAGGCTCCAGTCTGTTTGTTCATGTTCCCTTTAAAGTGTTGTGCCAAGAACTGTATGCAGTAATTGTTACAATGCAGAACTCATCCAGAGTCATCACTCTGATTGTTTTGTCTTGCTTATTTGACTTCACAAAATCTTAGGTTTAATCTGTTTGCTTATTGACTGCCTTTCACTGTCCATTCCTTCTGAACCTAGTGTCCCTCTACTGCCATTAAACCATGGCTTCCTGTCCTGAATCTGGGAAACATCTCTGGGCACATTTATTTTCCTTCCTACTTTTCCTCTTCTAAGATTCAGCTCATGCCTCTTGTCTATGAACACATATTGAGTCGCCCTTCTATTTACGTAGAAAGAAACCAAAGAGTTTTCTATCATCTGGTGACAAAACCAGAGACCTATCCTTCTTAATAGACCTTTATCCAGAGACAGAAATAGATTTATCCCAAGGAAGTTGGCATGTTGGCCAATATGTTTTTCTTTCCTTTGTTCCATTATTTCTAAGAAGTAAATACTAATAAAATCAGCAAAAATTACTTCTGAGTATTAGAGAAGGTAAATATCATTTAACTAATATCTCTCAAATTCCTAATATGTGCTACATTGTTATAAATTAATATGACAGTGGTACTTGTTATATTAGGTACTTTTATTTTCATTTTATTATTTAATCCCTGTGATTGCACGAAAGAGAAGAAACTTTACTCACTGTGTTTTGTGAGAAATCTGAGCCCAGAGGATGGTGAATTGTCTTGAATCTCCTAAGCCTACGCCTAGTGCTTCTCCCACTGTGCTACAGCTGTGAGCTGGCACTACATAGTAATTCTCTGGACTGAGTTCTTCATCAGTTTACACCCTGTAATAAGGAGTCTGGTTCCATTATTTTGTTTGCTGGCAGCTTTTAGGTCTTAACCCTTCCTCTTCCTCTTCTGTCCCACATCTGGATAAGCTGATAGGAAATCCTGGGTGCTCCCTCCTTTGGTCCTGGCAAACTGTGCAAGTCCCTGTCTATATATGGGAACCCTTTCTCTTATCCCACCCAAGGCAGTTTCCATTTTCAGACCAACTTTGGAAGCCTGCCCTGCTCTCTCCAGAAAAGCCTCTTTATGTGAGTAATAAACCTTTCCGTACTATGATTCTAGTACCAGTTCTGATTTGGGGGAGGTGGTGTTTTCCCAAACTAAAAAGCAATTCTAGAATACCAGCTGGGTGTCCTATAATTCAATTCAATTTTTTAAAATACGTGTTTTTTTTTTTTGGTTTTTAGAGAGAGGGGAAAGGAGAGGGATAGAGAGAGAGAGAGAAACATCAATGAGAGAGAAATATCCACCTAGGAGTGGCATTCATTACAGGCTTGTATAGGAAGTGTAAGTTCATCCTATAAGAAATTGCCAAATTGTGTTCCACCAGCAATGTATGCGAGTTCTAGTTGCTTCATATCCTGGCCAGTACTTGGTTATTGTTTTACTTTTTATTTTATTAAGCCATTCTAATAGACATACAGTATTTTATTATTTTAATTTGCATTTCCCTAAGGATTAATGATGATGAAATTCCTTTCATGAATGCCAAATCATGGAGGCTGGTATTTTATCCTTGGGTTTTTGATGAAATGCCTCCTCAAATCTTTTGCCTTTTTTTGTGGGTTCTCTTCAGTCTTCCTGCCCTGCTCCCCACCTTTCTCCTGAGCACCTGGAGGCAGTGCCTGGAAGAGAGCCTGCAAGTGTCTGTGGACCCCCTGTGGCAGGGCCTCCGTACTAGCCCCTATCTCAGAATCATTCAAATGAACTAACAAGAAAATAGTGACAAGCTCCTAGATGGAGAGCAGGCTGACAGCTCTCAGGGATGAAAGGGGGGTGGAGGGATTGGGATAAACAAAACAAAACAGAACAGAAAAACTCATGGCCAGGGAGAACAGTGTGGTGATTGCCTGCCGGGTAGAGGGCAAGAATGGAGGGAAGTGGAAGAAGGGATAAATGGTGATGGACAGATGGAGACTTGACTTGGGGTGGTGAACGTACAATACAGTGTCCAATGATGTGTTGTACAACTGTGCACCTGAAACCTGTATATTTTTTTTAACCAGTGTCACCCAGATAAATTCAATAAAAAGGAAAAAATGTCAGCTGACAGCCACCTCTTTCTCAGTGCTCTGCCAGCAGTGAGGGGCTTATCTTTCTTTGGAAATTTGTTTTCATGCCTAACAGTCTCAGCTCTCTGATAGGATCAAGAAAAGTTATGATTATTTTGGACTCTCTGGCTTTGTTTGTTATTAGGATGGGGGCAGTTTAAGGGGTTTTTTTTTGCAGCTTTCTAACATGTTAAGTAGAAGCTTAAACTGTTAGATTTTGATTCAGAAGAAAGGGGTTCAGTTCCTGGCTCTGTCACTTATGTCTGTGATCTTTGGTAATCACTGTTTTCTCAGTTGTAAAGTGGGAATAATAATAATTATATTATTTATAATTATAGCATCTACATTAATAAAAGACAAAGATGCTAGTTGACTGTACCTTCGCTATGCCCATTAGCCAATCAGAAGAGTATGCAAATTAACCCAACAAAGATGGCCGTTAAATTTGCATACTGCACGCGGGGCCAGCAGCACACCATGCTGCCTGCGGGATCCGGGCTCCGGATCCGTGACCTGGCAAGGGAGCAAAGTGGAGGAGAAGGGAGAGAGTCCCGGTGGCAGAGAAGGGAGGGATCCAAGGGCGAAGAGGCGAAGGGAGGGAGCGAGGCAGCGCTCCCTTCTCCGCTTCGCTCTGGTCTCAGGAAGCCCTATTCTTGCAGGAATAGGCCTGAGGAAGCCCTATTCTTGCAGGAATCTTCCTGCAACAGGCCTCTAGTAATATATATATATATATATATATATATATATATATATATATATATATATAATTATTATTATTATTATTATTATTATTATTATTTTAACAGATTGGTCAGTGGAGTAGAGGGCTGTTTAGAGGTTTAAATGAAATGATGTCTGTGAAAACACTTGTAAACTAGAAACTGCTATAAATAATAATGATCATTATTTCCTAAGATGCCAATGCTATTTTACTCTTTTCAGAAATGATCTTCAAGACACAGAAACAAGTCCAGCACAGAATCGTCGGACAAGACCAGAAAGTGCTGAGATGGAGCCGAGAAATAAGAGGAATAGGAACTAGTGTGGCTTTGGCGACTTTACCAGGGCAGTGATCCGAATATGGTACTTTCTGTTGCCATATAGATTTCATATTTATAATGCCCACATAAGGGTGTACATTCTAAATATTTTTAATCAACTTTTCATTCTTTTCTGTCTTTCTCAGGGGAGGGGGTAGTTACAAAACATCCTCACTTGGTCAGTTACCTTTTGCTGGGATATCTTTCTCTCAAATACTGACTTCCCATGTTCACCAGCTTTGCACAGTACACAGGCTTTTTTTGCAAAGGTTTTCTTGTTTGGCTTTGTTTCTAAATTTCAGAATGTCCTTAACCCATTCTCCTTCTCTTCCATGGAGAAACCCACTTCAGAAAGGATTCTTCAACCTTTCACCACAGGAGCAGTCGAGGAGTTAAGGCCTCTATTTCTAGAAAGGCAGAATGTCATAACTCACATCCTTGGTGTCAGCATCCTTGATGTGCGTGTGTGTGTGTGTGTGTGTGTGTGTGTGTGTGAGAGTCTGAATGCCATCATGCCCATTATGGCAGTTAGTGATGGTTGTTGCCTGAGTTTAAGGTAGTCAGTTGTTAGACCCATGTCTTACACGTTATTCAGATGTTAGTCACAAACAATAAATTAAAAATATTGGGCACAGTCTTCAGAAATGGCAGTGACAAACGGTTATTGTTAGTCTTTCTTTTCACTTGGGTAAATTGAATTTTTAACACTTTGAACTCTAGCCATTAAAAGAATGCTGCAATAAATGGATTTTGTAAATGACTAGACTCTACATCAATTTAAAATCATGTGCTTGAAACAGTATGTTGAGTATAAGCTACAAATCATCCAAGGGGTTGGTCAGAAATGATCTCTGTGTGAAATGTGCACCGGTCCCCGTTGCTTCCAGAGTCCCTCAGGCCTCTCTGGCGTCTCAGTCAGTCTTCACCCGCCGCCACCGCCCAGCCCAGATACATCAGCTTTCCAGAGACAAGCTAGCGAATGTGGCAGTGTTAAGACAACAGATGTATGAATGTTCCAGGATGTTTGTGACTTCCGCTTTCCGGACAGTGTCTCCGTGGACTTTGGCATTTTGGTATGCTCTCAGGTTTCTGGGTCATGTGTGGAATCTCATTATAACTTAGAGTTAAGCGTTTTAACACTTAAGTGGCCATTTGTTTTCTTTATGAGTTCCCTGAGCTTCAAATGATTGCATAATAATTTGTCATGGTCATTTAATCTAAAACGGGAGGTGGGAAATGTCCAGCCCTGCCAAGGCATTAGGGGTGAGTTAGTTAAATGTTTGCCCAAATAATAGGCTAATTTTTAAGTTGATAATTGTGTATGGCCTGAGAATGAGGTTATAAATATCCAAATGGCCCTTGGCAGAAACAAAGTTCCCCACCCCTGACCTAATATCACGAGTGTGCACTAGGGAAACTAAAGGCGGCAGCACCCACTGAATGCATCGAAGGATCTCAGGGGCAGTGTGTGAGCAATGTCAGACAGCGTGGGCTTAACATTGATGTGATATTTACGTCTGAGTTACCAGAAATTATGCTAAAAGGAAAAGTGCTTGTATCATTAAAAAGTACACAGTCTGCTATAAATTAAACTGGAAATTATTACTACACTGCTTTCAGCAAAATGAGTTTGCAAGGGAGCAGTGAGAGCCAAGACACGGAGGCAGGCAAGTGAATTCACTCGGGTAATATTTAACTGTCTACGCAGTGAGGTAGCAGGCAGCATGCTGAGCACTGGCAGTGCAGAGGGGACAGCGGCCATCCGAAACAGTTTTCTCAGTGGGGAGGGGAGGACAAATTTGCTCCCCAGGGACATTGGGCAATATGTGGAGATACTTGGCTGTTACGACTGGGTTTGGGGACTTGGCACTAGTATCAGTGGGTAGAGGCCAGGAATGCTGCTAAATATCCTACAGCACACAGGCCAACCCCCATGGAGTGTTTGCTGGGCTGCCCTAACAAAGTGCCACAAGAGAATTTTCCCCCCTCACAGTTCTGGAGGGTAGCAGCCTAAGATCAGGTTGTCAGTAGGATTGGTTTCTTCTGGGAGCTCTCTCCTTGGCTCTCACTGGGTCCTCACGTGATCTTTCTTTTTTGTTCTCACATCTGTGCCCTAATCTCCTCCTATAAGGACACCAGTCATACTGGACCAGGGCCCATCTATCTAACCTTGTTTTTACCCCAATTACCACTTTAAAGACCCTATCTCCAAATACATTCACATCTGAGGGACTGGGGGTTAGGACTTCAATACATGAGTGGCATTGGGGGCAGGGACCCACAACTTCGCCCACAATAAAGAATTATCCAGTTCATAAAAACGTTGTGGTGCATATATACAATGCAATATTACTCCACCATAAAAAAAGAATGAACTCTTAGCCATTTGTGACAATATGGATAGACCTGGAAGCTTTTATGCTAAATGAAATAAGTCAGAGAAAGACAAATACCATGTGATTCTACTTATATGTAGAGTCTAAATAACTAAATAAAAGAACAAACAAAACAGGAACAGACTCATAGATGCAATGGACAAACTGATGGTTGCCAGAGAGGGGATAGAGGTACCCAGGTGGAAAAGGTGAAGGGATGAAGTACAAGTTGGTAGTTACAAAATAGTCATGGGATGTAAAGTACAGCATAGGGAATACAGTCAGTAATATTGTAATGACTGTATAGTGCCAGGTGGGTACTTGAATTATCGTAAATTATATAATTGTCTAATCAGTATGCTGTATATCTGGAACTAATATAAAATAATATTGACTATCAACTGTAATAAAAAAATTTAAAAAAAGAGAATTATCTGGTTCAAAATGTCATTGGTGCTGAGATTGAGAAATGCCCAATGTCAAGGACCTCCCAAGTCTGCTTTAAAAATAAAGGTTAAAGGGCATTTACTGAGCTCTGGTTGTTAACACTTAGCATACATTTAACATTTACACATTGAAAGGAAGGTATTTTTATGTTTATTAGAGAATAAGGAATTTAAGGTAAGTGTTAAATCCAGGATTAAAACTCACAAGCTTCTGGTTTCACCTTTTAATGAAAATACGATTCTAATCACTAGTTTGTTTGTTTTTTATTTTTACCTCCTCACTCCCCTGTAGGGTATAACAGCTACTGTGGGTGTGTCACCTCACAACAGTGGTGTTTATGTTTGAGGGCACAGGTAAGCTGCTGTATGTAATTTAGAAAGGACGGGTCTAGATGGTTCTGAGTGTCAGCCCATCCTTTCATCCTCCAATCTCTTCTCTTTATACCCTTCATTGAGAATCACTGGTCTAGTTGAAAAAGTAATTCACACACATAGGACATTGTGGGTCACATAGGGAGGGTGGTATGGATGGTGAAGATTCATGTCAACAGGGGTAAACAAATAGTGAGCAGAGGACTTTTTTCCTTGTGGCCCTTGGCCCTGTAGAATGAAGAGAAAGCAACTGTCTAGACCAGTGATGGCAAACCTATGACATGCGTGTCAGAGGTGACACACGAACTCATTTTTTGGTTGCTTTTTCTTTGTAAAATGGCATTTAAATATATAAAATAAATATCAAAAAATATAAGTCTTTGTTTTACTATGGTTGCAAATATCAAAAAATTTCTATATGTGACACGGCACCAGAGTTAAGTTAGGGTTTTTCAAAATGCTGACACGCCGAGCTCAAAAGGTTCGCCATCACTGGTCTAGACTATTACACTGATAGAGCAACTGGGTGAACAGAGCGACTGAGTTTTCTTAGAGCCAGGGAAAAGTCAGAAACAGTAGATTACAAAATCCTCAGCACTGATAAAAATAACAATCTTTAAATGAGACACATTTTTTCCTATTATATGTTTTTATTATAAAAGTGATATATATATACATATTTTATTTATATATATATATATATATATATATATATATATATATATATATATATATATATGCCTAAGCAACCGAACGACCGGTCACTATGACACGCACTGACCACCAGGGGGCAGGTGCTCAACACAGGAGCTGCCCCTGGTGGTCAATGTGCTCCCACAGCAGAGCACCGCTCAGCTGACTGGTGGGCACCAGATGTACGGCTCATGGCTGGCCGCTGCAGCCTAAAGACTGTAGCAGGGTGGCAGCAAGCCTAGCGTTGGTGGCAGGCATAATGGGGCTGGATAAGCAGGAGTGGCAGGTGGCATTGGGCTGCTGGTTTCAGCCCAATCCCCACAGGCTACGCTGAGGGACCCCACTGGTGCATGAATCCATGCACCGGGCCTCTAGTATATATAAAAGCCTAAGCGACCACTCGACCAGTCGCTGTGATGTGCACTGACCACCAGGGGCAGACGCTCAATGCAGGAGCTGCCCCCTGTTGGTCAGTGTGCTCCCATAGCAGGAGCGCTGCTCAGCTGACCAATGGATACCAGATGCCGCTGGGCTCACAGCTGGTAAGTGCAACTGTGGCCGCACGAGCCTCTCCCCACTACCGAGCGGTGGCGGCAGCAGGCACAGCGAGGCCAGGATGAGCGGGAGCGGGATGGCTCCGGCCGGGCTCGGGCTCCTCCCTGGCCCCCTGCCGCTTTGCACACTACTACATCCCTTGGGGGAATGTCGGATGGCCTGGCCTGCAGGGATCCCAAAACCGGCAGTGCAACATCCCCCAAGCGGTCCTGGATTGCGAGAGGGCACAGGCTAGGCTGAGGGACCCCACTGGTGCACGAGTCCATGCACCAGACCTCTAGTTAATCATGAAATTAGAGGGGGAAATATCAGAGCCATTAAATTTATTACTATTATGATAATCTTTGGTTTTAGTCTTACGGTATGGAAACAATGAGACTACTTTCCCCGATTTACAGTGTCCCTCATAAAAATTTACTTCTCCCTCTTTCTCCTTCCCTCCTTTTTTCCCTTCCCCCCTTTTTGTCCCTTCTACCATACCTTTCCTTTGCTCTCTCCCATCCCTGCCTTCTCTCAACTATCATGACTTCCTGTCAAGTAGTGTGCAAAACAAAGATAAGCCTTGCCCTAATGGACCTTGTAGACCAGAAAGGGAGATGGACATTAATCACGTAATTGTACAAATTACAGTTGTGGTAAGTGCAGTAAAGCAGAGGTATGTGGCCTTATGAAAATATGCAGGAAAGAGATTTCATTTTTGACCATTCTCTCTAGGGAGCTTGAAAAGCAATCCAAGGTGGTAAGGCTAATCGTCATATTCCCTCCATATCCTCTGTGTCCCCCCATCCTTAGGAACCTGTGCATGTATCCTCTTTTGGTCCAAAAGACAAAACATTAAAATGCTCATGCAAATAACCGACTATGTGTTCACTAACTTCACAGCTATGTCAGACAATCTGGACAAGTCAGAATTTCATGTGACTTAGCCAGGACCATCCACACTAACTATAGTGCCTTCAGCATTTCATCACATAGCACTTTCACAGCATTATCAGTGCCCATCAGTGAGCACCACCAATCCTTCCAGATTCTGTACCACATTAGCACAAAGTCTCCTGTTCTTGGACATTGAAGTTACTTCCAGTTTTAAATAATAATAGAATTACATTCTTAGGTCAGATACACAGAAATGGAATTGTGGGAACATTAGCGCAATAAAATATATGGGCAGGTTTTCAAAATAGAGGACACCAGGATATTAAACTCTAAACGGGAGTTGTTCCTTGGATTTTAAAATAATGGTCATTAAGAAATTTATTGCAACTCTTCAGTGGGAATTTCACAGCAAGTGCAAAAGCTTTCATATGGCTGTTACTTCTGTTAACTATCAAAGCCGACAGTCTAGCCGAAACCGGTTTGGCTCAGTGGATAGAGCGTTGGCCTGTGGACTGAAAGGTCCCAGGTTCGATTCCGGTCAAGGGCATGTACCTGGGTTGCGGGCACATTCCCAGTAGGAGATGTGCAGGAGGCAGCTGATCGATGTTTCTAACTCTATCTCTCTCCCTTCCTCTCTGTAAAAAAATCAATAAGATATATTAAAAAAAAAAAAAAAAAAAAGCCGACAGTCTAAAGTTGAAGGGGACAGAGAAGACTTGTAAGGCTATTAGCAAACAAAGACCAAACGTAGTTGAGTGTTTTAATTTTATTGTATTTAGGAGCTCTGAAGGCAATGGATAGCTGGAAACACTTTATAGCAGCGGTCGGCTGGCAAACCGGGGGTCCGTGAGGTCTGAAAGGTTGGTGATCGCTGTTTTATAGTATTTCACCAGATAAGGAAACAGATTAAAAGACATATTCCAAGAACACTCACTTAGTATGTGTGAGAATGTGTCTCAGGTTGGATTTTTAGAAAATGAACAATCTAGCTTTGTGCAGTTTACAAGAAACAGTCACACAGAAAGTAAAAAGGTAGGGAGAAATTCCCAGCAAAGCTAATTAAATGTAGCAATGATTATAACAAATTAGCTATGTGCTTTTTTTCCCCATTTCACATCAACTAGTGAAAACTTGTTATGAGAAATGGGTTGTGTTTGGACTAGCTTTTAAGAAGGGATACAATTTGTATTAGCAGGAAGGAGGAGGGAGTGTGCCCTCGTGCCGCCCCTGCATTTCCTAAGGGTACTGTGGGCTCCTCTCTCTGGGTGTTTGGCATGTTGGGGACAACGCCCCCACCCCGCCTCCACTCATGGTCCTATGATCGCAATGAAATATATGGGCAAGTTTTCAAAATAGGGGACACCAGGATATTAACTTCTAAACGGAAGTTGTTCCTTGGATTTTTAAATAATGGTCATTAAGAAATTTATTGCAACTTTTCAGGACTCCAGGATGTTAAATTCCTATAGTAGGCAGCCATGGGTCAGGCTGGGCAGATGGGCTCCCCTGTGTGGAACGGGCAGGCACCCTGTCCTGCAATCTTGGAGCCAGCACCACTCTTCCAGATGACTGGCCGACTGGCTGTGGGAAAGGAGGGGCATGTACTTCCTTGGCCAGTCTCTCAGAACCCTGCTCTGCGTTGGGTGGAGAGAAACAGCCTCTGTTCTGTGAGAGTCGCCCTTCACTGGTGTGAAGCTGTGATCCCCTCCTCCAGGGCTCAGGTGTTGGGTTACTAGTACCTAGACTTATGAGGCTTGCAGAGGAGGGAATGGGAGGGATGGGGAGGTTGGAAGGAGGAGGAAACATCAATGGGGGCTCATCCCTGGCGCCTGTGGAGAATCATAGCTGGACCAGGACCAATCCGTGGGCATCTGAACCCCTGGAGACCACAGTGACTTGTTTGCTTGTTTGTTTTAACAGCTTCATGGAGATAGAATTCACTTGACCTACAATTCACCCATTTTAAACATACTGTTCAATGGCTTTTAGTATATCAGAGTTGTGTGGCCATCATTACAATTAATTTTAGAACATTTTCATTATCCCTGCACCCTTTATCCTTCCCCCTCAACTCTCCTACCCTTTTCAGCCCTAGGATACAACCAATCTGCTTTTCCTTTCTATATTTCCTTTTTCTGTGCATTTCATATCAATAGCATCATAAATATGTGGTCCTTTGTGACTGCTTTCTTCACTCAGCATAATGTTTTCCAGGGCTCATTCATGTTGTAATACATAACACCACTTCCTTTTATTGCTGAATAATATTCCATTATATGGGATAGACCACATTTTGTTTATCCATTCATCAGCTGATGGATATTTGGGTTATTTCTATTCATTATGACAACTTTGAATAATGTTCCTAAGGACTTGCATACAAGGTTTTGTGTGAACGTATGTTTTCACCCCTCCTGGATATATACATAGGAATGGAATTTGGAGATCATGTGGTAACTATGTGTTTAATATTTTGAGGAACTGCCAAACTTTCCCAAAACGGCTGCACAATTTTAACTTCCCACTAGCAGTGTATCAGGGTTCATATTTCTCCACATCCTTTCCAATGCTTATGATTAATCTGTCCTTTATTAGAGCAATGCTAGTGGGTGTGAGGTGGTATCTCGTGGTTTTGATTTGCATTTTCCTGACAGCTAATGATATTGAGCATCTTTTTATGTGTTTATCTGCCATTTCTGTGTCTTTGAAAAAAATGATTATTCCATTTCTTCACCCATTTTTAAATTAGACGATCTTTTTATTGAGTTCAAGATATTTTTAATATCCCTTTTGATTTCTAATTTGAGACATGAGTTACATATAGAGGAGTAGTTTATGTCCCAGCTTCTAGTAGTTCCCTCACAGGTGCTAATCAATATTCTGCTGAAGACTCCGGTGGACCTGAGGTCTCCAGGGTTTGCTCTGTGCAGAAACCTCCTCATGTCTCTGATTAACTTGTCTCTCTGGACTCCCAGCTTTTTCTGCTCAATTCGGGGAGCTCATCGTGCTCCACCTGGTCCCACCTGGGAACGCAAGGCAGGAAGCTGGAGCAGTTCCAGGCTCGCTGTCCACAGTGGTTTCCATCCCTCAGGGATCACTGTCCTTCATTGCCTGGCGACCAGTTTCTTAAAAGCTGCTGGTTTTAAAACCTTTTTTTCCCCCCAGGCGTGGGGAGTAAATCTGATCCCTGTTTTGTCTGGAAGTGGAAGTTTCCCATTGCCGTGTTATTTAAATTGGAAATTAAAAATAATCTCAAGGTCATCCATAAGGGACTAAATGATGGAACATTCATGTGATGTACTTTAAAGCTATCAAATGTTTTGGAAGAATATCTGTAGACATAACTTGATAATATAATAAAGAGATTGCAAATCTATAGTAAATTCCAGTGTTTAAAATGTATTATGTATTCATGTGCCATGTGTATGCATAAAGAAAAGAAAATGCCCCCAAATAGTACATCATTTGTGAATTTAGGATGATTTTAATCTTCTTTTCTACATCTTCTAAATTGTCTCTAATGCATTCATTGAGAATCTTACATATGTGTGTATATGTCTGTATATATGTGTAATATATATATATGTGTGTGTGTGTATATATACACACACACAGAGATACTGTGGGTGGGGTAAGGAGGAAATATGGAAGGCATGATTATAGGAGATAGTTGGGCTGTAAGCCAGGCTCTGCTACTCTTTGCCTATGATTCAGGGAAACTCATTTCCTTCTCTCAGCCTCAGTCTTCTCAGCAAAGGCAAAGTGACCTCAGAGGCCCCTGCTAGGACAGCGAGGAGCCCATGCCTGCTCTAAGGTGAACAACGCCTTGCCTGCTCTGCCCTTTTCTGAGAGCTAAAGTGAGATCTCCCCAGTGCCCTGTACTCCAGATGAGATGGCAGTTCTCTTCTGGTTGGCTTTTCTAGGTCAAGGACGTCTGGAGCAGGGAATTATAGGGACTTTATAATTTTGAAGGCACCTCTCTCGTGGCTGCTTGCTGCCCATCTGAAGTGAGCAGGGAGCAGTGAGCACTGGGTCAGGGAGGGGCCAAGGCATCATCCAGGGTCTGCAGTACAGTGGGTGGGGATCCCCCCCCCCCCTGCTGCCCCTCGCCAGCTGGTGCATTTCCCTGCTCACTTCCAGGGCTGCTATGCTCAGCTTCCCTGGACACCTCCCTGTTCCTGCCTGATGTCCCAGCACAGCTTGTCCCAGCTTCTGTACCTAAGTATCCACAGTGTTCCTTAGCCCTGAAAAGTGGAGGTGACAGCAGGAATAGACAAGGATAGGACAGGCAGTAGGCAAGGGACGTCTCTTCAGGATCCAGGATGGTGAGGGGCCCGGGAACATGACATGAACCAGGGATATTTAACCTAGAAGAGAATGTTCTTCAGGACATTGGTATCTTTGAATAATAAAAGCTAGCATTTACCAGACACTGTGCTGGGCATGGTGCTACATTTTCTTTTAAAAATTCTCACAGGTGCCATTTACAGATGTGGAAACTGAAGCACAGGGAAATAGACAATCAACATTAACCTACCACAGTGCTAATTCCCACAGGCAAGATCCACCAATGAATGGTAGGCACAGAGCTGGGAGTGGCAGGGCTAAGATTTACGTAGGTTTACCTGACTTCAGTTTCTGCAGCAATCACATCTGAGGAATCTGATGTGGGTTTGGCCAAAGCTTGTCCTCAGGCTGCAGGTCAGCTGCTGGGGTTCCCATTGGTCCTTGTTCTCTCCTAACTTCAGGCCCAGCTCTCCTTCCTGACCACCAGCTGGCTGACCTCTCATGCCTCCAGACCCAACACCAGAAACAAAAAGCACAGCTCTGCATAGTCCTAACCCACTGTCACCGTTATGCAAAGCCCAATCCTGTTATCAGACTCTGTATTCTATGTCACTTGCTGTAATTCTGCTTTTCCAATGGAACCCTTTCCTAAGTCACACATACTGCCAAATGCTCAAGGTTCTATCCCACCCTCACATCTTACTGGCCTTTATCAGTGGTTCACCATTATCCAGAAAATCAAGTCCAGATCCCTAAGGATGGCTCTCAGAGCACCAAAACCTGTCCTCTTGGCTTCTAGACTAAACTGCTTGCCAGAAAATCTCGGACTGAATCTGGCTCTGCCTCTACTACCTATGGAGCCTTGGGCTAGTCAACTTCCACTGAATGTCAGTTTCCACATCTGTAAAATGGGCATTACAAAACTTTCTTCCAAGGCTAATATTTTGCCCACACCACCTGTTTTCCAGCTGTGTCCACTCTGATTGGTTGGTGCCCATGCCCTGCTGGTTCTTAAATATTTTGACTATCACCCTGTATTAGTTTTCTATTGCTGCATAGCAAATGACTGCACACTTAGAGACTTACCACCTATCTCCACAGGTCAGAAGTCTAGGCCCAGTGTAGCTGGGTTTTCTGCTCAGCCTCTTGCAGGGTTAACATCAAGGTGTCAGCTGGGACTCATTCTTATCTGGGGCTTGGGGTCCTCTATGACAGAGTCCTATATACTAGTAATGTGACCTACTCGAGAGTGATACCTCATTATCTTCACAGATCCTGCTCACACTCCAGGGGAGGGAAATTGCAGAGTATGTGCACCAGGGATTGGGAATTTAGTCCATTTTTGGGTTCTGTCTACCACAAATACCATCTACTTCTCAGTGCTATGAGTTAAATAAAATATGGAAGTGCCTAGCACAGGGCCTGGCATATTGTTGGCCTCATATCTATTCACTAAGTCTTTTTCTTTGACTTGTTTGTGATTACGTGGGCTCTTTTGCCCATTTTAGTTTTTCTCTTTATCTCCAGCACCCAACACATGCAGGCCCAGGACATGTTCTTCTGTAAGAGGAAGGAAGACTACATGGGAAAGCAGGCTTTGGTAAGAGGTGAGGGACTCTGAGAAGAGCCAGAGAGCAGGGAGGCTCCAAAATGAATGAGCAGAGGACATCCTGGCACGGAGGACAGACAGGCTTTGCCGCCATCACCTCTCTCGGGCCCTATTTCACTCCGGATGTGGTAGCTGCTGCTGCTACCAAATGTGTTTATGCTGCCCCACATGAGCATCTGCAAACACTCCTGGAAGAGCTGCTTCAGAAGCAAGGGGAGGTGCTGGGTTCCTGCCCAATCATCTGGCTGAACTCTGGTGCAGAGGCTGTGTCCTCATTCTGCTCCTTCCTCCAGAGGGGCCCAATGGGACAGACCTGCAAATGCAGCTTGGAAATGGGAGCTGAGGCACCTTCTGGGATTCAGGGCTCCAGCTGTGCATATTCCAACAAGGGGAAGCATTGCACCAGGGCAGAGGGAAGGAAAAACAACACGGCTGGTGTAAGAAATTATGGCACCTGACGACCAAGAGGGTTCTAGATGCATAACTTTGCTCGTGCACTTTCCCCAAAGCACAGTGTAGGCTCACCTCCTCAATGAGGCATGCCCCATCGCTTTAATTTTTAAAAAATGGATTTGAGAGAGAGAACCATCGATTTGTTTTTCCACTTACTGATGCATTCATTGATCGGTTCTTGTATGTGCCCTGACCAGAGATCATACCCACAACCTTGGCGCTAACCAACTGAGCTCCCCGGCCAGGGCCCCCCCATCACTTTAAGCGAGAGCAGCTAGCTCCTTCTTGTTCAGGGGCCGTAGGTTTCAGTAAAGGGCAAGGAGTGAGGACACCTGGGTCTCACTTTGTCAGGTAATAAGCTACGGGAACGTGGGCACGTCAGTGACCTCCCCTGGGAACCACGTTTTCTTACCCTTTAAAGGAGATGGAAGCACAGCTTTTTCATTTGGAGATGATTCAGTTCCAACGGCCTTACCTTATTTTGGTATTCTGCTCTGGCCCTTCATTGGCCTTGAGCTTAGGGCGGTGTGTGGCCCCGGCTAAAACACAGGTGGGACGCATACCGTGAACGCCTGCTCTATGAACACCACGCCTGCACCACGGCTTCCACTTGAGCGTGCCCCGGTGCCGAACAAGGCCGTGAGCTTCCTGCCCTTAGGTGCTGGAGTGTCTCCCTTTCAGAACCCAGAATTAGCCAAAAAGGACCCAGAAGGGCTTCAGGGGTTGGGGGTGACCTCCCATACATCGTCAAGAAAGAAAAGACCAGCTACTCCTTGGCTAGAGTACCTTTCCACACACTAGGTACCTCAGGCACCATTGCACACCTGGCCACACTGGTAACTGAGTTGCTAAAGCCAGCCAATCAGCAACAGCTTCACTCAGTGCCTAACAGCCAGTCAGCAACAGCTTCCAATGCCATGCCACCTCCCTCCAGTGACCACGCTGCTAACCGTGAGGGAGCCAAATGGGCGACGTCCAGGGCTCTGTTACCAGGTTCCCACAGCGAAAGTCGAGCGGCCCCTAAACCCTCCAACTGCTGAGAGTCCCTGCGCCCCTCAACTCCGCTACCAGAACCCCTTCCTACCAGCCCGTGTTGGTGCAGAGGGCACCGACAGGACGGCTCTCCATCGCTCAGCAAACTGCGGCCTCTGCTGTGAGAGACCGAGGGCGGGAGGGTAGACGGTCCCCCGCAGGAAGAGCCGCCTGCCGGGCACAGGATGGTGCCAGGAGGGCAGGTGCCAGTCTGCCCCCCTCGCTATTATTGCTCCGTCCCGCACAGTCCGGGCTCAGTAGGTGCGCAGTGGGCAGCGCTTGCCTTCTGTCATGTCCACTGGGCCTCTGAGCGCCACGATGTGGGGTAGGAAACCGCCGGTGGGAGCAGCACCAGCTCCGGGACAGCAGCGGGCACAGGCGTCGGGAGCTGGGCCGCTGGCAGGACTGGTGAGTAGTAGACCCTCGGTGCCTGCCGCCTAGAAGGTTCCCCTTCCTTCTGGCCCGTCGCTGCCCCTCACCCAAACCTTCCAGGCCTTGTCCTGCCTGCACGGGAGGGGGCAGGGAGTGGGCCCGGAGGACAGGCCCCGCGCACATGCTGCTGGGAGGGCCCGTGGCGGACGGAACCGGAGTCCCCGCGATATTCCGTCTGACGCACTGGGCTGATGGGGCCGCATGAAATGGGAAAAGACCATGGAGAAGCGCGTCCCCTTTCCTGGCCTCGTGTTCTCCCGTGTAACGTAAGGGGACTAGGAAACCGTGGATGTGCACACTCTGTCCCCAGAGGTACCTGTGGTTGGGCCTGTGAAATGGTCTGTTTTGAAAGCTCCCCACCTGATTCAGGCGGGGCTGGGGACCACGGAGTTCAGTAGGTATCCGCGAGCACTTCCACCTCGGACATTCCGTGAACCTGGAAACCAGCGCCAGTGCTGCTGGTGCAGGACAGGGGTGCAGCGTGTGGAAAAGCAACTTGGGGGTTAATGTGGTAATGGGGGTCCTGGCTTCCATTAACTGAGCTCGTATTCCCTGCTTGGTTCGTTGCTTGCATCCTCTTTTAATTAAATCGCCACATCAGCACTGTGCCATCAATATCACGATTGCCATTTTGGAGATGAGGGAACCGAGGCTCAGGGAGGTGATGTGACCTGCTCCAGGTCACACAGCACACGGGTGAGTGACTGGGCTGGGACTTGAATCCGCCTCTGTCTGACTACAAAGTCGGTGCTCCTTTCAAACTGGTAGCTTCAACATAAATGGCCTTTTAAGTAGTTGCTTGGGTAATTCATGCAGTTTTGGGTTACTTTAGCACCTAATTAGGTGTAGCGGGAAGGCCCCCCTTTTCTGCTTTGGCCACACAGCAGCACTAGAGTATTGGAGGACATTGACAAGCTAGAGTGTTACTGGGTGAGTGAGGCCAGCCAGTCTCCATTGTCACCTGGAGGACCATGAAGGAGTTAGGGGCCTCAGCTTCAGTGGCAGAGGTGGGAGATAGGAGACTTGCAAATGGGGAGGACACAGCCTCCTGCCCAGGAGACCTGTCTTCGGGTGCATCATAGGCTGCTGTGTGTGAGAAGGGAGAGGAATTCTGCAGCAAAGGGTCTGGCAGCCTCGAGGACTGCCAGGATAGCACTCACCAAATAAGAGTGAACAGTAACCTGGTTTGAACTTCGTTTTAAAGATGAAGTCACCGTTAAGGAACTGGCCCGTTTCCTGCATGCTTAGTGTGTTCCTGACATTTCCTGTGGGGTGACACGGGCCCTCTTTGCCTGGGGGCTGGAGGGGAAGCTGCAGGGGATGCTTACTGTGGCCCATGTGACTTTGCCTGTTACTCAATAACATTTCAAGGATGCATTCTGTCCACAGTACTTGAAATTAGCAAGCAAATGGAGGACACAGCCTCTTGCCTAGCTTGGCACATGTTTCACATTTCCTTCGACAGTTTTTAAGTAGGAGCCTAGGCATTGGCCTTGAGTAACAGGATATAGATGTGCTGAATGGATTCTTGGATCTCAGCTACGTGAGGCAAAGCTCTGGTGTTTCCCGTGAACAAGCGCAAAACATCAGGTGGAAAGTGGACACTGTGGGCATTGGGATATAAACCATGCATCGTGCTTGTGCTTGGAAGCTCATGGTCTAGTTTGAGGGAAAAAGAAGTTGCATAACTGACTAAAATGGAATACTGACCATGGCGCGTATAAAGACAGTGATGTGGGACACAGGCAGGAAGGGGTTCTGATTGAGTGTGGAGCTCCCAGAAAGCTCCACAGAAGCCATGATGTTCTCCAAGTGAGATCTATCTGGGAAGAGCATTTCCAGTTGCTGGATAGATTAGAAAATGGGCCTGTGAAAAGAGACTGTAGCAGCCAGGGAGGTGTTTTTGGTTGCAGGGGAAAGGGAGTAATATCAAGAGAATGGGGTACTGAGGTATAGCGATGCTTTGGTTTATACCTTACATGCCTTCCTCCCACTTTCTAATAGAATTCTGTTTCCATTGGTGCATCTACCCTTCACATGGCCATGACCTTCACTACATTAGTTCATCTCGTTCCCCTTGCTGGTAATTGGTTTAGGTGTGAGCATTTGGTGCAGCTATGGGCAAGACAGTGTGAGAGGAAGTGTTGTAAGGTCTTCTGGGAAAGGCTTCCTTCTTGTCAAAAGGAGACACAGGAACAGAAGGTCTCCTTTTCTTCTTCTGGATGTTATTGCGTCTGGATGTGATGCTGCACTGGGCCCACCATCTTGCTACCATGAAGGGAGTGAGTACGAGGGCAAAGCCCAGGCTAAAAACCGGAACAGGAAGATGAGGAGACTCATCCTTGATGATGTCATTGGGCACCTGCATTAGCTCTCCTAGCTCTGGACTTCCGTTAAGTAACACATGTCTTTAGTATTGGCATTTGAGATGGGATTGTATATCACAGGCAGCTGCTAGCATTCTACAAAGGAAAGAAGGAGAGAGAGCACTCTGATGGATGTCACATCTGGCACAGATCCTGGGCTTTTCTGAATGTGGATGCCTCTCCTAAGAATGGATCATTATTGCCAGTACCAGCCAGCCATCTTCTTTCTTTCAAGCCTTTCCTAAGCCCGTGTCCAGATGGGGGCAATCAATTCTGTTTTAGACAAAACCCTTTTTGTTCTAAGACCAGCTGGAGTTGTCCAGGAGAATTATTAACTATCACTATATATAATTTATATCTGCTGCTGCTCAACCTGAGGTCTTGCTACACAGATCCAGCACCTACAAGCAAAGAATCTGCCCTTGAGACTTTATTTAGATTCCGTGTTGGTTTTCGAAACTGCTATTTGCCTCTCCCACTGAGTAGCACACAGACCTCGGTTTTAGTTGCTCTGGAAGATAAGCACCTGTCTCTTCCAGTTCCCTCTGGGGCCTTCAAGAGTGAATTCTGGGTGCCTGTATTTAATGTACGTGTGCCCACCCAAAACATACCTTTCTCATGTAGTTTAAATTCAACAAACTTTCTTTTTTTACATGCTTTAATGAAAACAAAAGACAAACATTTCATCTATAGAGGAGCCAGATGCTCAGAATTTCACCTTGAGAAATCATTTTCTCCTACACAGCACCTGGCTCTCAGAAGAATCTCTCTGAGCCCTGACTAGGGTAGAATATCCTCTCACTCTGTTAGCTTTTCAATATCTGGACCATACTTAAGTTCAGCTGATGGGCTTTTTTTGTTTGATTAATTATTCAAATTATGACATTTATTAACTAACATTTTATAATGTTACAGGATGTTTGAGGAATTGAAAAATGAAGTTAATATTAATCCATTCATCTAATATGTCATTGAATTAATTTGATTCTGGAACATGATTTTCTACTGTTGTCCATATACATACAGACATATTTGTATGCTACAGTCCTGTTTTTTTAATCTTAATAATTTATAATATTTTTCCCATGTCACCATATCATTTTATACTTATTTTAATGGTTGCATAATTGGATCAGCAAGTAGTGGAATAACATAACTTTATAAGAGACACTGGTGATAGTTTAGGGAACTTTTCTCCTCTTCTTCCTCCTCCTCCTCCTCCTCCTCCTCCTCCTCCTCCTCCTCCTCCTCCTCCTCCTCTTTTGCTTCATTGTCCATCTCTTCCCCTGGGATGAGGATTCGGAATGAGTAAGCCCAGCTCCAGGGGCAAATCCTGATTGGTCTAAGTCAGTGGTCAGCAGACTACGCTAAAATACCAACTTCTGTGCATGGGCCACAAAGTTTCAATCGCACTGTACATGCGCGCCTGCATGTGGTATTTTGTGGAAGAGCCACACTCAAGGGGCCACAGACATGTGGTTTGCGAGCCGCAGTTTGCCGACCACTGGTCTAAGTAAGTCATGGGGGGCCCACTTCTCTTGCCAGAGATTGATTTAGGCACCTGAATGTGTTGTTCTGTGAAGGGATGAGAAGGATGTGTGCTGGGGAGCTTCTGGCACATATGTGTTTCCCAGGAAAAGATATCCCTTCCTTTTACTGGGTGCTGTTTTATCTGTATGTCATTCCTGAAAGTGTAGCAGGAAACGTACCCCACTGATTCAACCTCTGTCTCCCACTGGTAAATGTGAAAGCCTCTTTTAGGGTGCAACCCTGAAACCTGTTATAGTATTAGAAGCCTGTTATTAGGCATTGGGGTGTACAGACCTGGGAGTGTTTCATGGATGGTCAGATTTCTCACCTTAGCCAGTATCCTCTGTGACACTCTCCAGGGTCTTGTGATGAATGTCCTGCTCCTCACTGGTGTGAAAGTTTGGGGACTAAACTAGGTCAGCCAAGTTCTCTCTTCTGTTTCCCCAAATGAGTCAAGGCACAAACAGCCAACAAAGTCTAATCACAGGGAGCTAGCTGACAAGTGTGACTCAAAGCTGGGCAGGGGAGGCAAAATGTTGGGCTCTTAAAGATGCCCTAGAACAGTGATGGCGAACCTATGACACGCGTGTCAGAGGTGACACGCGAACTCGTTTTTTTGGTTGATTTTTCTTTGTTAAATGGCATTTAAATATATAAAAAATAAATATCAAAAATATACATCTTTGTTTTACTATGGTTGCAAACATCAAAAAATTTCTATATGTGACACGGCACCAGAGTTAAGTTAGGGTTTTTCAAAATGCTGACACGCCGAGCTCAAAAGGTTCGCCATCACTGTCCTAGAAAGACCATCGTCCTTCAAGGCCAGGAGCCTGTAGGAAATAGTTCTCTTGGGTCTTCTCAGATGAGGGGTGCTCACTGGAGACAGAGGGCTGTGAACTTGACGTCCTGTCTTTCTTTAGTTGACTGATCCTTTGGATATGCTCTGTTTAGACTGGGTCCACACCCCTATGCTTTTGCAAGATTATAGGATTTAATTAAGAAGACTTGGGTTAAGATTCTGATTTTATTCCTGGCTCCATTGTAGGCAAATTATAATTTGTTTCATCATCTACCCTTTCGGATTCTTAGTTTCCATAACTACAAAATGTAGTTGATGGCAATATCTTTGTCATAGAATTATTGGGAGTATTAGGTGACATATATGAAATTGAGTGAAACAATAGTAATTTATGAGTCACCTACTCTGTGTTAGGCTTTAGAAATAAAAAGACATTGCCCTGACTGGTTTGGCTCAGTGGATAGAGCGTAGGCCTGCAGACTGAAGGGTCCCAGGTTCGATTACGGTCAAGGGCATGTACCTTGGTTGCGGGCACATCCCCAGTTGGGGGTGTGCAGGAGGCAGCTGATGTATGTTTCTCTCTCATCGATGTTTCTAACTCTCCATCCCTCTCCCTTCCTCTCTGTAAAAAAATCAATAAAATATATTTTTTTAAAAAGACAAAAAAGAATTATTTCTTGTCCTTAACAATGGGCATTTTTCCATGATATTTTTCATGACCAACCTCTGGTCAGTTTGAGCTGAGGAGTGATGACATCATGTTCCTTATTCCCAAAGTCTCATATCTGGATTGACAAGAGCAGGAATTGATGAGGATGTAGGAATCTGGAACGTCTGAGAGAGGTCTCAGGTCCTTCTTCTTGGGCCGAGAGAATCTTCAGTGACATGTAGCACCAAATAGAAGCTTCCCTCTGGATGGTGTCTTGGTGTCAGCACCTCTCCTTCCCACCAGTTAGAAGATAAGCTCTCAGTCTTGATGAAGAAAATATAAGGTTTTCTTGTTTAGCAAAATAACCTAGGTCAAGTTGTTTCAAACATTTTTTTAAAAAGCAAAATTCTTTCAGTGGACACTTACTTGGAGCTGATTATGTAAAACAGGTAACCATGGAGTGCTCCTGGTTGATGCTGGTTTGGGGGGCAGGGTGTTCTGCCCATTCAACCCCATCCTTTCCAGGGAGGCCCTTAAGGATCTTGGTGAAAGCCACAGGGTTCTGCAGAGCACAGCTTGACGCCCCCAAATTAGATAAACTCTAGCTAGTTGCTTGTGTAGATAATGTCTTGTGTATACACCATGCCTGGTATGAATAGAGCTCTGTTGAGGTTCCTAACCCTAAGGAATCTCCCTGACCAACCACCTATTAAATCTGGAATTCCATCTCTTGGGGGCTTTGGAAGATTTAATCTTTCTAGAATGCCCCATAGAAATGCAGGCATTCTCGGGAAAGATAATACAGTAAATCCATGACCCATTCCCAATCACATTCATTTATTCCACTAACATTTGCTGAGTATCTACTAAGTGCCAGGTACAGTTCTATAGACTGGGGATACAATTCTTAACAAACAGGCAAAACCCCTAAGCTCTTGGGGTCTATGTTCCAGTGGGAGGAGGACAAGTGACAACTAGGCTCTAGGGGGCTGGGGTGCAGTGCTAGGGGCAGGCTGCCCAAAATATGTTACAGTCTTGCTGTACTCACCTCCTTGCTGAGGATGCTACTTGGCCCGAGCTAAATAATGTGCTGAGTCACCAGCTCGGTAGGGCATTTCTGCCAGGCTTGGGATTACTTGGTTTGCCCACTGTTCTCTTGGGGTCTGGTGGCGATGCCTCGGGGGCCACCTTGAGGCAGGAAAGAGGGGAAGAGGTGAAAACGGGGTAAGGAGAGGCCACCAAATGCTTCACTTGGGTCTTAACTCATTGCTTCTCAAACTTTGCTGCACATTATAACACCTCTGAAGTATGAAATCTCAGGTGCCGGCTCTACCTCAGGGCTGTTACATCAGATTCTCTGGCAGTGGGTCTTAGGCCTCAGTAGTGTAAGCTTCTTGGGTGAGTACAGTGTAGGCCAAGTTTGAGAACCACTGAACTAACTTAGATAATTAGTCTCTGTAAAGTTTTTCTTGCTGAAGGGTTCCTGGGCTTTAAGTACAGGAATGTTCTCTGCCTTTGGAGAGTGTCAGGCTCACCTGGAGAACTTGGTGAGCACACACAGGCCAAGCCTCTCTCTACATCCTCAGGCTCCCAGATGATTCCGAGATGCACCAAAGTTGGAAATTCACTGGGAGTGGAAGGACTGGGGCTCAGGGGAAGCTCACAAATCCACAACTCCTTGGGCCCAGAGCCAGAAAGGAAAATAAAAATTTCTGTATAGATTTTGTGACTTTGAAGCTCTACCTCCTACATCACTATGTTGGACCTTCACACCCCATAAGTTGGTATTGCCCCCATTCTACAGATGAGGAAACATTTATTTTTATTTTTAAATTCAATCTTTATTGTTCAGATTATTACAGTTGTTCCTCTTTTATCCCTCCATAGCTCCCCTCCACCCAGTTCCCACCCCACCCTCTGCCCTTACCCTCCCCACTGTCCTCATCCATAGGTGTACGATTTTTGTCCAGTCTATTCCCGCATCCCCCCCCCCCCCGCCCCCCCGAGAATAGTCAGTCCACTCCCTTTCTATGCCCCTGGTTCTATTATATTCACCAGTTTATTCTGTTCATCAGATTATTTATTCACTTGATTTTTAGATTCACTTGTTGATAGATGTGTATTTGTTGTTCATAATTTGTATCTTTACCTTTTTCTTCTTCTTCCTCTTCTTAAAGGATACCTTTCAACATTTCATATAATACTGGTTTGGTGGTGATGAACTCCTTTAGCTTTTTCTTATCTCTGAAGCTCTTTCTCTGACCTTCAATTCTGAATGATAGCTTTACTGGGTAAAGTAATCTTGGTTGCAGATTCTTGCTATTCATCACTTTGACTATTTCTTGCAACTCCCTTCTGGCCTGTAAAGTTTCTGTTGAGAAATCAGCTGACAGTCGTATGGGTACTCCCTTGTAGGTAACGGACTGTTTTTCTCTTGCTGCTTTTAAGATTCTCTCTTTATCTTTTGCTCTTGGCATTTTAATTATGATGTGTCTTGGTGTGGTCCTCTTTGGATTCCTTTTGTTTGGGGTTCTCGGTGCTTCCTGGACTTGTAAGTCTATATCTTTCACCAGGTAGGGGAAGTTTTCTGTCATTACTTCTTCAAATAGGTTTTTAATATCTTGCTCTCTCTCTCTTCTTCTGGCACCCCTATAATTCGGATGTTGGTATGCTTGAAGTTGTCCCAGAGGCTCCTTACACTGTCTTCATATTTTTGGATTCTTTTTTCTTTTTGCTTTTCCAGTTGGGTGATTTTTGCTTCTTCGTATTTCAAATCTTTGACTTGATTCTTGCAATCCTCTAGTGTGCTGTTGGATCTCTGTATAATATTCTTTATTTCAGTCAGTGTATGCTTAATTTCTAGTTGGTCCTTTTTCATATCTCCAGGGTCTCACTAGATTTCTTGAGGGTCTCACTAAATTTATTGGTGGTCTCACTAGACTTATTGAGGGTAATACTACATTTATCGGCAGTTTCTAGAAAATTCTTGAAAAACCTTAAAAGTGTGGTTTTGAACTCTATATCCAGTAGTTTGCTTTCCTCCATTTCTGTCATTTGTGACCTGTTTCTTTGTCTCCGCATTTTGGCTACTTCCCTGTGTTGATAGAGTGGCTTTGTGTGCTAGGTGTCCTATAGGGCCCAGTGGCTCAGCCTCCCCAATTACCTGAGGTGGACACTCTTGGTGCACCCCTTTCTGGTCTTTGTGCACAGTCTTGTTGTAGTTAAGCCTTGATTGTTGTAGGTATCACTGGGAGGAATTGACCTCCAGGCCAATTGGCTGTGAGAATCAGCTGTGTCTGCAGTGGGAGAACTTCTGTGCTGGAGACACCCTTCTGGGGCAAGACTTGCTTCAGTGGGGCTTTGGTGTTCACTGAGTCTTCCCCCTGAGTGTGTCTCTTATGGATCTGAGGAGTTGTAATCTGGATGGTCCCACTCTGACCACTGGGTACACTTGCTCTTGATTTCTAAGGAGGTGCTAATTTAGCCTCTGCCTGAGGCTACCCAGCAGCAGCCCAGCTGTGAAGCAGTGCAAGCTGCTGTAGGGCCTTGGGCCTTCTTTTGGATGTTTTGGGTTTCTCTGATGCAGCTGCAGTTTGTCAGGTAATTTTCAGATTGCAAAGGGCCAGGCCTTTCATATGCAAAAGCCTCTGCGCACAGCTTGGGTGGGGCGGGGTGTCAGGGGATCAACAGGGTGACGCAAACAGCTATGGCTGCTCCTCTGTCCTGCCCTAAGAGGCCCTGCTTCTCAGTGTCTCGGTAATCCCTGCAAGCATCTCTGAGAGAAAGCCGCCCTCGAGTTCTGCCCGCTGCCAGACAGTCCAGTTTCTCCCCGTATGAGTCTGGGTCCCCAGAGACTCGCCTGGAACTGGAGTTCAGAGCAGTCAGGAGCTTGAGACTCCCTCCCGATTAAAAAAGACAACCGTGTCCTCAGCTGCCAGCCCCTTTCCACGTGTGCCGTGTCCTCAGCTGTCAGCCCTTTCCACGTGCACCTCTGTACCTCTGTACTTTACTTCCGCACCTCCTCTGAGTCTCAGTGTGCTTTTCTCTTTCTTCTAGTTGTAGAATTTCCACTCAGCCAGCCTTTCTGTGGTTCTGGATGATGTCCGTTTTGTCTTTTAGTTGTATTTTTGAAGTGGTTGTGTGAGGCAGCAATTTCCGGTGTTTACCTATGCCGCCATCTTGGTTTCCCAATGAGGAAACATTTAAAGGTAGGAAGCAACTTGCTCAGTGCCACATGGGATTCGAACCCAGATATGCTTGCCTCCAGATCCTGGGTGTGGATGGTCATGGTTTTTCTTTTGTGACTCCAACTATTATCAGGAGCACCAGAGAGGTCATCTGTGTCTTAACTCAGATGATGCTCTCATTGCCTCTTAAAATTGGCTCTGGAAGTCCACACTGGGAGACTCGGTCCTGTGCTCACAAGAAAACATGTTCGTTCATGCTCTCCTGTTCGCTCTCCTCTTGTGCTGTGGAAGGAAGGCTTGTAGACCCTTCCTTTCTCCTGGAACCCTGTACACGTGATGAGCAGAATTTTAGTGCAGTTTGGTGGAACTATGTACATACACTTTCTTCAGACTACACTCATTTACCCCTTTTCCAGCACCTTTGCAATTGCAAGAACCTTACACTGACCTCAGGGATCACTTAGTATTTGCCTTTAGTGTGAAAATCTACGTGATGGTTGCCTTTTCACAACCATCTGTGAAAATCTAAACTAAAAAATGGGGTGAAAGATTGGGAGATTGTCCTCATTAAAGAATACATTGTCTTATCATTTAGTTTGGGAAAATAAGTCTGTTTATTACACTTTTCACACATATTTTCAGAGCCACATTTATTGTGTGCAGCAAAGTTCGGCCCTGTTTTGTTCCTGCCCATATTAGTATCTGAGAAAGAGAGTCATTCCTAGCTCTTGACAAACATGAAATTGCTTTCAAGAAAACGCATGCAAAAACAATTACCATTATGAATGGCTTTGGCAACCACTACCCTACATGATTAATTTTGTAATATAGTCAACCTCCTCTTCATTCATATTTGATGGGAAGCCTGTGTAGTCAAGAGGGAAGCCCAGCACAGCAATTGTAACGTTGTGTGTGAGGTTTCAGAGGCTGGTGGTGCTCTGCCTGCATTCAGGGTTGTACTCTTCCTTCCCTCAAAGACCTTTCTGGGCTTTGAAATCTGCTCTAATCTTGCCTTTGAGATACCAACTGCTCTTTGGGAAGTAACCAGCAGGGTGTATAGATTTCTAAAGGAAAGGAAATGAGCATCATTTGGAACCTGCTGTATTTCCCCAAGGTGCTTGGAGCCTGTGATGAATTAGTGGGAAAGGGTCCCTCCAGTCCTCTCTGAGGAGGAGGAAGTGTGTGAGCTGCAATATCCTGCGCTTGTTCTAAGCTTTAAGTGTGTGAAGCATTCTCAATTCCTGGTCTCCTTTGAACTCATGGTGATCTTTAAAGGAGGCAGGATGTGGCTAGGATTAGATCTCTTTGACCACCTAGGAAAGAGAGTCTCAGAGAGGATCTGTGGTATTTAGCCTCTTCTGGCCACAGTCACCCCTTCAGTCCCTTCCTCCCCAAATAGCTCCTTGGCCCCCTGCATGCCCCAGACCCCTGCCTTGTATTGCATTATCAAAGGCCCTGGCATTTGCCTGCTGCTGACTGGTACCTGCCAAGGTGTACCTCTGCTGTTCCCACACTGCACCAAGGTGTTTGGCCAGTATCTGGAATTTTGAGGGAAATAACAATATGTGACCCCATGTGAAAGGAATAACGATCACTCTGCATTCCTTTCTTTTTTAAAAAAATATATATTTATTGATTTCAGGGAGGAAGGGAGAGTGATCAATGATGAGAGAGAATCATTGATTGGCTGCCTCCTACATGCCACCTTCTGGGGATCAAGCCTGCAACCTGCGCATGTGCCTTTGACCCTGCAGTCTGCAAGCCGATGCTCTATCCACTGAGTCCAACCAGCTAGGGCTCTATTCCTTTCTTTAGATGATTACATATCTTTGAGAAGTTGGGTTTTAGTGTTTGCCATGATGGAAAGTGAGTGTCAGTGAAAATAAGTGTGGGATGGGACTTGAAGGCAGTGGCGGCCAGTTGGATCCAAGGTTTGAGATGCTGTACAGTGTCCAACAGGCGCACGTGTCCCTGAGGGAGTAATTATAGTTATTCAGGGATGAAATGAAAAGATTATTTTTTTCTTTTATTTTTGTGTATGATTATTTGTTGCCAGGACATAAATACTTGTTCAGTTGCTTGGACCTAACTATGCAATAAAAGGGACTGTTAGGTATTTGTTCAGCCTAGGGGCATCGTGAAAAAAGGCTGGTGCCCGCCAAGGACATTGTGAACCTAGAATGTTTGGAAGCCTCTAGTATGACTGGAAAACCTAAAGGTGTTGCTCTTTTTCTCAGAGGACTCTGAGCATTTGAAAAGCTTTTAAACCCCAAGACTGGATGCTACCCGAGGGATTTCACTGCTCTGACAAGACACAGGGGAGACAACTTTAGGTGGAGGTTTTCCTAGCCCTTCTGGGCCACATGTGGTCAACAGATGGGTCTGTTCAGTGTGTGCACAGCCTGGCCTAAGCAATAGGGCCACTGGAGGGTGATTTAGATGTCTGTCATCCTCAGGTGCTCCACAGTCAGCTCTCTCCAGTGGAGAGCTCAGAGCATCAATCTCTGTTCAGTCCTTTTCCTTCGTGTCCCTTCATATCTCAACCCAAAGGAAAAAATGTGGGCAGCCTGGAGTAGCAGCCTGGAATCTGTGTCAAATGTGCACTGAGCCCTCAGTGTCTCAGGGCCCTGCTCCCTACCGCACCCTGGCACTGCCCCAACCAGCTTTGCCCCATCCCCCTCCCTGCTGGTTCCCATACCAGGCAACGATAAGGCTGGAGACAACAGCAGCTACCTGGCGTTAAAGAAAGGGATGGAAGGCAGAATTGGAACCAAGGGAGACACTTTGCTTTGCACCTCAGGAATTCTTAAATACCCGTAATCTCCACATTTCCTTGGCAGCCTGTGAGTGTTTGCCTGATCCTGGCACCCTGGCCATGTTAGTAGACTTATTATCAGTTACTTTCTTGGGCCTCATACTGGGTGGGACTAGATAGAACCAACACCTTCCATCAACCTTGAGCTCTAAAACCAGACACTCCTGGTTCAAATCCTGTCTCTACCACCTATTATCTGTGTGACTTTGGGAAAGTTATCTAACCTGTCTCAGATTTGGTTTTCTCATCTGTAAAATGGAAATAATAATAAAACACTGCCTAAGATTATTGTGACGGTTCACTGAAACACGTTATGTTGGGGACTAAGCATGATGCTGAAAGAGAAGTCTTCAGTATATGGTAGCAATTTATTGTCTTCATTCTCCTCACCATCTTCATCATACTCTTATTTTTTTGTATTTTTGATGCTTTGACATGTTGGAACCTTGCAGACCCTGGAGGGACTGCCCCTACCCAGGTTGGCTGATTCCTAGTAACAGTAAATCACTCTCCTGCAAGGGCATACCTTTCATGTGCAAACTGACCAACCCAGGCTTCTTTAAGAGCTCTTGCACTCTGGGTCACTCTCCTCCTGCCTGACCACCCAGGGCAGGCACCAAGTATCTGGGACAGCCTCTTTGCCCACCTTCCATGCCTACCCATGGAAACCACAATGGCTCCTGCCCAGGTTTTCCACTGGCTCCCTCTGCCTCCTGACTGGCCCTGGTGCTTCCCCGTGTGGCCCTCCTGTCTCCTGTGGTGTGGTGTGACCCCTCCTCTCTCTCATCTCATCCTACAGGAGGTTAGCCCAGGCTTACTCCCCTGGGATCTCAGTGTTCCCAGCAGCAAGAGAGGGCAAACTTCAGTGTACAAGCACTTTCAAACTTCTGCCTTGGTCACACTTGCTAATGTCCTACTGGACAGAGCATGTCACATGGTCAAGTTCAGCTTCAAAGGGTGGAAAGAAATAGACTACATCTCTTAAAGGGGGGAGCAGCAAAGTCATATAGCAAGGCGGTGTGCATACAGGGATGGTAAGGATTTGTTGCCATTAAAAAAAAATCTACCGTAGACTCTGCTCTCTGTGCCTTTGGGGAAGTGGCTTCCTTTCCCTTCCCTTTATAACGGGATATAAAGCTATGTCTTTCCCAGGGCTGCCGAGAGGGCCAAACACCGTAGATTATAGTGTGTCGTGGAAATGTAAGGGTGGTTGTTACCTGACAGCCCTACCATGGGTGTCACATTTTGAGTTGGGAAGGATCCAGGTGTTTGGATCTTAGGAAATGATTTTGTTATCATACAGCTTGGAGAGAAGAAGCTTTTCCTGAGACTTAGGCTGGTGTGATCCTGATAAGTGCCTGACAAGATGCCACCCCATTCTTCTTGTATAAAATACATATTATTTACAGTCTTAGTTGAGGTTCCCAATTCCATCTATCAGGATCCCAGTTCTGGATTCTGGGAGAGAAAATCTGATTGACCAAGTTTGGATCAGGTGTACACCGTGATCCAACCAGGCCAATCAGAGGGGCGTGGTCATGGGTGCAGAATGCTGGTTATGTCTGTCTTGACTCTGATCCTTTAGACTAACTGGGCACACTAATCCTTGACAACCAATGGATCACAAAAGCAAGTTATGAACTCCCACCCACTGATTCTTGCCCCAGATTTTTCTTGCTTGTTTTCCCAATTTGTTTCCACTTCCCTCTGGTTCCTGTATAATGCCTGACTTTTGGCTTTATTGCATTTACTACCTTGCTCTTGTACTTTTCCATTTGGTGTTTTTCATCTGATATTGTCAGGTCCTGCATCTCAATTCTTCCAGAAGGCCTTTACTTGGACAGACCTTCCAATCCAGAGTAACACTCAAAAATAGATTTAATTGAGATTTAGTTCTTCTGGGTTGATTTGAGGCTTGGGTTGCTGTAGCCATCCTGGCTGACTCCCTGAGACTCAACTTGCAGCCTTTCTTCACCCATTCCACTATAAGATGTGTGAGTTAGACAATTTATGTGTCTGTTTCTCTGTCTAGACCATAACCCCTTGAGGGCACTGTGTTTCCAGATATTATTTGTGATTTTGTCTCTATAGGACTATAGGAATTGAGTGGGGGTGTAGAATCAAGATAGATTTTGGCTGGACCCTTGTAATGGACCTGTATTCACATTTGGGGGGAAGCCTTCATTGGTGATAGGTATAGTTCTATTTTCCTAGTCAGAGTTCTAAGGGGACCAGATATTCCCTTTCCCCAGTTCCTGGCCTCTCGGGCAAATGTGACCAACGAGGCTTGGCCAACTAGATGCTCCCACCTTGAACTTTGAAACTTGAGGGAATCTCACAATAACAATGGTAACACGAGAACTAATTCATACAGGAGGAATGGACAAGCGGAGAGTGTAGCAGAAGTCACAGCTGGACTCTAGTGGCAGCTGTGCAGAGGAAGTGATACAGTGGCCTGACCTGGGCTGTGCTTTTGCCATCTCCCCTCCTGGTTTCTGCCTATTCTTTGAGCTCGATTCTCCATTTTTGTGTGTGTTAGATTCGAGAACTGTGCAATATTTCATCAGTAAATTCCTTCTTTTGCTTTGGTCAATCAGAATATATTTTTAAAAATTTGATTTTATAGAGAGTGAGGAAGGGGAGGAAGGAAGGAGAG
Source organism: Myotis daubentonii (assembly GCF_963259705.1). Lineage (NCBI taxonomy): Eukaryota > Metazoa > Chordata > Mammalia > Chiroptera > Vespertilionidae > Myotis > Myotis daubentonii. The sequence continues at coordinate 22,358,895 of NC_081853.1, read as the reverse complement.
CGAGAGAGAGAGTGAGAGAGAGAGACATTGAATTGTTGTTCCACTTATATAAGCATTCATTGGTTGATTCTTGTATGTGCCCTGACTGGGGATCAAACCCATAACCTTGGTGTATCGGGACGACACTAACCAACTGAGTTACCCAGCCAGGGCCACAGTAAACTTTTGTGTTTTTGCAACTGAAAGCCTTAGAGCCTGACTATGCCACCCACAAATAATAATAAACAGTGGCTTCCATTTACCAAGTACATACCAGGTGCCAGGCAGGGCACTAAGCACTTTGTATGGATGATATTTAATCCTACAACAATCCTGAGGGGAGTTATTATTTTTCTCATTTTGTAAATTAGATTCAGAGGGGCTTTTGTTAATAATGCTGCTGTAAACATTCTTGTATATATGTCTTCCTGGCACACACGTTCTGTTAGGTATATATCTGGGAATGGAATTGCTGGGTCATAAAGTACAGATATGCTTGTCTTCATTAAAGTGCTTTTACAAATTTATGTTTCCTCCTTTACTTGCATGAGATTCTGGTTTCAATAGGTGATCTTGGCCAACAACTGATATTATGTCTTTTTCATATTAGTCCTTCTGGCAGATTTTTAGTGGTATCTCATTATAGCTTAATTTGCATTTCCATCATGTCCAATGAGGTTGAGCATAATTTTAAAAGAATTTTTATTTTTTAAAAATATTGAGCAGATAGTGCACAGTTCCTACACCACCTCTGCCCCGCCCCACAGTGTTTCCCCTAGTATTAACATTTTGTATTATAGTGTGGTATATTCATTACAACTAATGCATTAATACTAATGTGTTATTATTAACTAAAGTCCATAGTTTACATTAAGATTCACTCTTTGTGTTGTATAATTCTATGGGTTTTGGCAAATGTATAATGTCATGAATCCACCATTACAGTATCATGCAGAATAGTTTCACGCCCTAAAAATCTGCAACATCCACACATCTTGCCCCACTTCCTCCAACCTCTGCCAACCATTGCTCTTTTGATGGTCTCTATTGTTTTGCTTTTTTCAGAATGTCATATAGTTGGAATCATAGAGTATGTAGACTTTTCAGATTGGCTTCTTCACTTAGAATTTGTATTTAGGATTCCTATACGTCTTTTTGTGGTTTGGTAACTAAATTTCTTTTTATTGATGAATAATATTCCATTGTTTGGATTAGTAACCAAAATACCCACAGTTTATTTATCCATTCACGTATTGAAGAACATCTTGGTTGCTTCCATGTTTTAGCAGTTTTTGCATAAAGTGTCTATAAACATCTGTGTGCAGGTTTTTGTGTGGAAATATGTTTTTAATTAATTTGGGTAAACATCAAAAAGCATGGCTGCTATGTAAGAGTATGTTTAGTTTTATAAGAAACTACCAAACTGTCTTCCAAAGTGGTTATTTTTCATTCCAATCAGCAATGAATGAGACTTCCTGTTGCTTCACATCCTCATCAGCATTTACTATTGTCAGTTTCTGGATTTCAGACATTCTAATATGTGGGTAGTGAGATCTCATTTTAATTTGCAGTTCGCTAATGACATAAATTTGAGCATCTTTTCATATGCTTATTTGCCATCTGTATATCTTCACTGATAATTGTCTATTCAGATCGTTCTCTGTATTTAAATTGGTTTGTTTGTTTTCTTATTGAGTTCAAGAGTTCTTTGTATACTATTTTGGATACTGGTTCTTTATCAGATTGTTTTGCAAATACTTTTTTTCCAGTCTGGCTTGTCTATTCTTTTAACAGTATCTTTCACAGAGCAGAAAATTTTAATGGAGTCCAATTTACCAGTTTTTCTTTCATATGTCAAACTTTTGGTGTTGTATCTAAAAACTCATCACCAAACCTTGATTTCTCATGTTCTAGAAATTTTATAGTTTTGCATTTTACATTTAGGTCTAATTCCTTTTGAGTTAAATTTTGTGAAAGGTATAGGTCTGCATTTAGATTTATTTATTTTTTGCATGTGGATGTCCAGTTATTTTAGCACCATTTGTTGAAAAGCTATCCTTTCTGCATTGAATTGTCTTTGCTTCTTTGTCAAAGGTTGGTTAACTATTTGTGTGGGTCCAGTTTTGGGCTCTCTATGCTGTTCCATTGCTCTACTTGCCTATTCTTTTACTGATACCACACTGTCTCAACTGCTTATAACTCTATAGTGAATCTTGAATTTTGGTAGTGTGCCAGCCCTCTGATTTTGTTCTTTTTAAATGTTGTGTTGGTTAGTCTTTCACCTCTCCGCATGAACTTTAGAATCAGTTTGTTGATATCTCAGCATAACTTGCTGGGAGTTTGGGATTGAGTTGAAACAATAGACTAAATTGGGAAGAATTGACATTCTTTAAAAAAAATATAGTATTCAGAGCTATTGCATATTATTTTTATGGCATTTATTGTGGACTCTATTACAGATATCCTCCCTCCCTCCCCTTTGCCTCCCTCCACCCTGTCCCTGCCACCTTTAGGTTTTCACCGTGTTACTGTCTGTGTCCATGGGTTATGCATATATACCTATATATTCTTTGGTTGATTTCTTCCCATCCTCTGAGATCTGTCAGTCTGTTCCATGTATCCATGCCTCTGGTCCTATTTTGTTTGTCATAAGTTAATAATATCTCCTAAGATTTTTCATGTTTCTGGTGGGTCTGTATTGATGATCTCTTTCATATTCCCCAAATTGATTCTTTATACCTTTGCCCTTTTTCTTAATTTATCCTAGAATTTTTTTCAAAGAACCAACTCATTTTCTATGTTGTGCATTTGTTTTTTATTTCAGTAAGTACTGGTATTATTATTATTATTATTATTATTAATTTTCTTTCTTCTATTTTATTTGCACTTACTTTTTTACCACTATATATTGAAGTATAGTATAATGTATATAAAGAAAAATGCACAAATTATACAGTTAATGCATTTTCATAAAATTAACACATCTGTTTAAGAAATAGAATTTAGCCCTAGCCAGTTTTGCTCAGTGGATAGAGTTGTAAGAACATTTGCCTGCTAGCAGTATATGAGAGTTCACGTTTTTCCATGTCCTTGCCAGGATAGTATTGCCAGTTTTTTTAATTTTAGTCATTCTGGTGGTAGAATAGTGGTATCTCATTATAGTTTTAATTTGCTTTTAAAAATTAATAATGAGATTGAGCATCTTTTTATAAATTTATTGGTCATTTATATATCTTCATTTATGAAGTTCAAGTCTATTGTCAATGGGTTTTGTTTTTTTTTAATGACTTGTATAGGTTCTTTAAATACTTTGGCTAAAAGTCCTTGGATTTTTATGTGTATTGTAAATATCTTCTACTCTTTACTCCTTTCATAGTGTCTTTTGAACAGAAGTTCTTAATGTTAATGTAGTTTATTTTACCAATATTTCCCTTCATTGTGGATGCTTTGGGTTTTCTGTTTAAACAGTCTTTACCTATTTCAAGGTCCAGGATATATTATCCTGTATTATCTGGAAGCTTTTTTGCTTTACTTTTCTTATTAATTAACTAGGGGCCCGGTGCACGAAATTCGTGCACTGGGTGTGTGGGGGGAGGGGAGTGTCCCTCAGCCCAGCCTGCCCCCTCTCACATACTGGGAGCCCTCAGGCTTTGACCCCCATCACCCTCCAATCGCAGGATCGGCCCCTTGCCCAGGCCTCATGCCTTGGCCAGAGGCGTAGACCCCCATCACCCTCCGATGATCGCCTGATCGGCCCCTTGCCCAGGCCTGACGCCTCCGCCAGAGGTGTCAGGCTTGGACAGGGGACCCCCATCTCCCCCTGATCACTGGCTCTGGCCCCCGCTCAGGCCTGAGGCCTCTGGCCCAGGAATCATGCCTGGGCAGGGGACCCCCATCTCCCTCTGATCGCTTGCTCCACCCCCCGCCCAAGCCTGACGCCTCTGACCCAGGCTTCAGGCCTGGGCAAGGGGACCATCATATCCCCCCAATCCCCGGCTCCGCCCCCCCACCCAGGCCTGATGCCTCGGCCAGAGGAGTTGACCCTCATCACCCTCCGATCACCAATCACCGGATCAGCCCCTTGACCAGGCCTGAGGCCTCCGGCAGAGGTGTCAGGCCTGGGCAGGGGACCCCCAGCTCCCCGCGGTTGCAGGCTCCGCCCCTGCCCAGGCCTAACGCCTCTGGCTGAGGCGTCCGGCCCGGGCAGCGGGGACCCGCAGCTACAGCGGCCCCGCGATCGTGGGCTCCGCTTTAGGCCCAGGCAAGGGACCCCTAGCTCCCGGGACTGCCAGCTTCGACCGTGCCCAGCTCCCATCGCTGGCTCCACGCCTACTTCCTGCTATCACTGGCCAGGGCGGCAAAGGGGCCTGATTCTCCGATCATGGCTGGGGGGCCAGGGCCGCCTTTGCCCTGCCCCCCAGCTCTTAGCTCCCCCCTGGGTTTCCGATCACTGTCAGTGGCAGGGGGCTTCTTCCTGCTTTCCCTTTCGCCTCCCCGCATTGTGCCTACATATGCAAATTAACCGCCATCTTGTTGGCAGTTAACTGCCAATCATAGTTGGCAGTTAATTTGCATATAGCCCTGATTAGCCAATGAAAAGGGTATCGTCGTACGCCAATTACCATTTTTCTCTTTTATTAGATAGGATTATTTTATTTTTAGATTTTCAAATTTACTTTTCCCCTTTATATCTACAGGACACCTAGAGTTGATTTAACATAGGCGTTTTCAACCTCAGCACCATGGGCATTTTAGACCAGATAACTCATTCTTTTGAAGGGCTGTCCTGAGCAGTGTTGGTTATTTAGCAGTGTACCTAGCCTCTACTCCCTAGATGCTAATTGCACAGCCCCTCTCCAGTCGTGACAATCAATGTCTCAAGAATTGTTAAATGTTCCATGGAGGGGCAAAATTACCCTCACTTGAAAACCACTGGTTTAAAATATGGTGTGAAGTAGGAGTTAAATTTCATTTATTTTCTCATATTCTGTTCACTTGATTTTATTTCTTCCTTTATAATTTTTATAGTTTTTATTTATTTTTCTTTCCTTGTTGTACTGGCTTGACCCTAAAGGATAATGTTGAATAGAAATGATGATAGCATGGGGGAACTTTCAATATTTCACCATTAGTATAATTTTTATAGTAGGTTTGTTGAGAATATCCGTTACCTGATTCAGAAAGTTCCCCATTTCCTTATGTTATTAGGAGTTTTAAAAATTATTAATGGTTGCTGATGTTTTTATTAAATACATATTTTGTATCTATGTAGATAATACAAATTTCCCTTAATTATGTTAAAATTGCATCACATAATTGATCTTTTCGTTGTTAAACCAACTTTGCATTTTTATTTTTTTGCATGAGATAAATTAAAACTTTATATGTAATTTCCATGGAGAGCACCAAAAATGCACATTAAAACTGAGCACATAAAATATCAAAAAGAAACAAATCACAATTATAAAAGCATAGAGGTATCCATTATAAGAACCAAGTAAATGAACTAATTTCTATTAATGTTTCATTTACCTTATAAAACTCTGTTAGTTAAATTTGGAAGAGGAATTTCTGAGAATTTAAAGGGTAAATATACATCATTTCTTTGTTAACAAATTATACACACAAATCAAGTTACTTTTTCTATATGATTACAAAAGTTAGCAGAAATTATATCTGTATTTAAAGCAGCAACAAAATTTTATTATGAAGAAATTATGTATCTGGACCAAAAGACTGTAACATGGATTAGAAATCTAATGACAAGATAGAAATGGCAACAATGGCTCAAGTATTGCAAGAAGTTTATTTTCCATGTTTTTAATAATAAGCAGCTCTCCAAAAAGGGTAATGCATGAAGGGGATGATGTAGCCAAAGAAGGGACAACAAAGAGAATCATATGAACTTCAATCAGCACAAAAGGTGCACAGAGGCCATGAAAACTTGAGAAGGTGTAAAAACCAAGCACTGATCCGTCAGGTCCCTGGAGTGCACCAACCCTGAAGTAATGCGTCCCCTTCTCACTGAAATTGGTGTTCTTTGTTAGGGTTTGGCTGGTGACAAGGGCTGTGAAAGAATTCACAACTGAAAGAAGAGAAATACAGAGAGAAAGTTTATTTTTTCTTTCCCCAAAGGGAAGGGACCAAGGTAAAGAACAAAAGCTGCCCCTCTCCCCTTAAACTTTAAGGCTTAAAGCCTTGGCTAGGTGACAAGGAAGGGAGGAGGATTTGGGGGCTGAAATTGAACAGACATCAGGGGGATCATCTTTGAAAAGTTTGTTAGCTCTTCAGGAGACAATCCTGGCAGATGTCATAGGGAGGTGTCTTATCAGTATTTTTGCAAAGCCTGCAAAACATTCTTGGAGCAAAAGTTATGAAGAGTTCAAAAGAGGCTTGTTTGAGGGGGAAGGGGGGCAAGGAACTTTCTACTACTTTCCCTGAGTTGTAAACAAACCAACCAACAAACAAACAAAAAACCAGTAGGGAGGAGTGGTATGTATGGAAGAGAGTACCTTGTCTTGCAGTTTAAACAGAGGCTGGCTGTTTGAATCAGAGGAGCTAACAATCTTGGAGTTTAATTACCAGGGGCTTCTCATAAATTGTGGAATGGCGCAGCAAAGAAAAAGAAATGCCTTTTTTTTCTATCCTACACTCTTCATCTGGGCACTTCAGCTTGAGAATCTGATTAGTCATTTTACAAAAAAGGGTTTTATCTTTAAAATAGAGACAGCCCGGCTGGTGTGGCTTAGTGGTTGAGCATCAGCCATGCACCAGTTTGATTCCCAGTCAGGACACATGCCCAGGATTCGGGTTGGATCCCCAGCAGGGGGCATACAGGAGGCAGCCAATGGATGTTGATGTTTCTCTCATATCGGTGTTTCTCTCTCTCTTCCTCTCCCTTCCTCTCTCTCTCAAATCAGTAAAAACATATTTTATTTAAAGTAGAAACAACTTACGGAGAGAAAGTATTAACTCTTTGAGAACTCAGAAAACATTTAGAAAGCCAAATGAAGCGAACGGAATATAAAATTTGAATGAAAATGTTTCTCTAAGGGTAAAACTCAGTTTCCTGAGGGATTTAAAATCAAACACACACTATCAGGCAGTGGTTTTCAAAGTGGGAGTCCCTCCTCTTAACCTCTTCCTGCTTAAATTCAAACATTTTCTAATCTGTTTTGTCTTTCATGGTTTCAGGAAAGATTTCCTTTTTAAAAAGTGAAATATTTCTCTTTTAAAAAATGAAAGAGGAAATCTGATGCCCTCCCTATCTCTTGCTATTTGCTTTTTCTTTAAATATGATCAGAGATCTAAAACATACTTTCTTGGTCACTGTTACTAAAATCTGAGAAGTTTCAACAATATTATTCTTTAAAGTAAACGAGCAAAAGAAGTTCTTAGGAACAAATGAAACTTTGTTATTCCCTAAATTTGTGCTTCACCATCTCCAAGCTCTCAATATTTCTGAACAGTATGAACAAAATTCTGACAAACATTCCAGCCACCTTACTCCAAAAACATTTCCTTTAATGGCTGCATAGAATTTCTTTTTTGAGAAGGCAAGCCCCAAATTTGTAGAAGTCTCTAGAATGAGAATGTTCAATTACCAAAAATAACACACATATCAGGGTAGAATCTGGATAGTGTTCTTCAACATACTCACTAATAAAGAGCAGCCAGACCCTACACCTTCTCTCTGCATTCGGGAGCAGACAATATCAAAGTGTAAATGACAACCAGGGGAAAGATGGGTGACACAAGGACCGTTTTTCTTTGATGGGGTCAGGAGGAAATGCGGAACCCAAGCTTTGGCCACTTATCAAGACTTCATCATTTTCAGTTTTTTAAGGAAACTCCATACTGTCTTCCATAGTGGCTGCACCAGTCTGCATTCCCACCAGCAGTGCACAAGTGTTCCTTTTTCTCCACAACCTCTCCAGCACTTGTCGTTTGTTGATTTGTTGATGATAGCCAGTCTGACAGGTGTGAGATGGTACCTCATTGTTGTTTTGATTTGCATTTGACCCTGTGATCCCACTTCTAGGAATATATCCCAAGAAACCAGAAACACCAATCAGAAAGGATATATGCACCCCTATGTTCATAGCAGCACAATTCACCATAGCTAAGATCTGGAAACAGCCTAAGTGCCCATCAGTAGATGAATGGATTAGAAAACTGTGGTACATCTACACGATGGAATACTATGCTGCTGTAAAAAGGAAGGAACTCTTACCATTTGCAACTTCATGGATGGAACTGGAGAGCATTATGCTAAGTGAAATAAGCCAGTCAATAAAGGAAAAATACCACATGATCTCACTCATTCATGGACAATAGAGACCATTATAAACTTTTGAACAATAATAGATACAGAGGCAGAGCTGCCTCAAACAGATTGTCAAACTGCAGCGGGAAGGCCGGGGAGGGTTGGGGGGCAGGAGGTAGTGGGGTAAGAGATCAACTAAAGGACTTGTATGCATGCATATAAGCATAACCAATGGACATAAGACACTGGGTGATAGGGGAGGCTAGGGGACTGTCTAGGGCGGGGGGATAAAATGGATACATATGTAATACCCTTTGTAATACTTTAAGCAATAAAAAAAAAAAAAAGACTTCATCAGTTCAACAAAATAGAACGAATCTCTGTGGAAAGGACTTACTTGGTCAACATAGCTTCTTTCCATATATTTTTTCTTTCACATCAGGTTAAATAAAAGTTGCTGTCATTTTAGAATCATTGATTACATCTTTTTAAAAGAGAAAAACATTTACTTGAACATTTACATAATTTCATTACTGTTTATTACAACAAAAAATTATTGAACTGATTTGTAGAATCCATCCAGTAACATGAAATTGAAATCCACCCCCCAAGAAGATACAGTTATGGCTGAACACGTCTGATGCTCAGAGTACAGCATGAATAAGACAATCCTGTATATCATTTGGTCCTTGCTGCAGTTTGTGTTCATCTCTCAGAAAGCAAAAGAATCCACTTGATGTTTCAATAAAGATCAAAGTAATGGTTACAAAAAAAGTAGCTTCCCCGGGCCAGAGATCCAAGAAACAGCAGTTTTGAGGAATGATTCCCCGCATCGAGTGAGTCCTCCTTTAGTCCAATGAGTCGATGTCAGGAATGTTCCTTCCACCTCTGGCTGTGACCTTGTCTCACTCCTGCTGCTGCATGAACTACATGAGGACTGCTTTCATAGGGGCTGGTGGTGGTGATGGACGTACTGCCGGCTGCTAAGGGTGAGGTGAGACCGGGGATCAACTGGAATAAGGGAAAGAAAATCCAAATCCGGCAAATCTGATGACGTGCTTGATATTGGCATGTGGTGTAGTCTGATATTGGTACTGTGTAGTCTGTTCATGGAAGTGGAATAGCAGCAGGGTCAGCTGATCACCCTGGGCACCCTCATACATGAGAACCCCTTTGGTTGGGCTGCCCTGTGTTTCTGACATACTAGAGATGCACTTCCTTTTGGCAGGAGGTTCTTCCTCTTCATCAGAAGAGCTTTCTGTTGTTCAGTCAATAACATCTGCTTTCTTCTTGCTGCCTCATTGTCTAGTCACTGATCAAGCTTACTGAGGACACTTGAACTTTCTATTTTTGTACACGGCTGGCTGGATACTCTCATAGTTTCTTTCTTTGTCTCATTGGACACCAAGAGCCATCTTCTTGGAATTTGATCTCATCCACATCAGAACAGTCACTGAGAATTTCCATAAAAAGCCCATCTAAAATTAGACTTTCATAGGCAGTTTTTTGTTTTTGTTTTTGTTTTTTTGTCACACACAAGACAAATCCAGGTGGGCTCCTTCTCATGCATTTGTAGATAAAGAGCAGCGTCAAAACACTATAGGTGTGTACAAGTCACTGCTCAGCGTGGGATTGTCAGCCTTTACCTGAAGGCTAGCTGCGGCGATTTCACTATCAGGATCTGCAGTAAGTTTTTCTTTAATTTTCCAATTTCTGATGCCCAAGAAATGGAACTCTGGTTTGGCACAACTGAAAATAACCTAGCTAATCATGTAATGTTCAAAGGGTGTCCAGGGTGCCTCTGTTCAATCTCATTTTTAGGTGGTGGTGCGTAGCCAGGTAAAGGAAAAAGCTTCCCATTTACTTTTATACATTGACTGTTGGGATAGTTACCTTCCTGAGGACAATTTATTTCTGCCAAGCAAAGTCTCTGCTGAACTTGGACTGTATAATCTCTCCTACCGACTGGCAAAAAAAAAAAAAAAAAAAAAAAAAAATCTCTGGATATGCATCTCTCTCTAACTAGTTGAAATGTCAGACCAAAAATAAAAACTTCTCTTGAAATTATTGAATACTGCTTTGAACTCATGGGCTTGATGAGAACATCAGAAACATTATAAAGGGGCAAGGTTTTTAACTGCACAGCAGTCTGGACAAGAGGAATTGGGGGGATGGCTGCTGCATCTGAAACGTGTGCTTAGTAGGTATCTGGATGCAACACAGAACAAATGGAGGCATGGTGAAGGAGGTGTAACTGAAGTGAAAGGCAACATGTGGATTCCAGCCACAGCCTCCTCAGGCTCTACAGGTGATGAACTTCCATCCAAATTGAAAACTGATGCTTTGATTATGGCTAAATTAGTAAGTCCTTCAAGAGTCCGTGGGTGTCTGTGTCTGTACAATTCTCAGATTGCAGTCTGAGCCGCAGGGCTGCAGCCGCCCTTCAATAAACGCAGCACCCTCTTCAGGAGGTCATGCTTGCGCCTACTTTATCTCATCCAGCAAAACCTAGTAACACTTGTAGCCCCAAAACCGTATTCCTCAACCCCTTGAAATCTGCCATTTCATACCACCCGTGGGCGCCACTGCCACCACAGCACCCCATCCCGCTGACACCAATGACACTGCCACCACTAGGGCAGCCACCTCCAGCACATCTAGCACTGGGTGCTGCTGAAGACACTGCTGCCAGGCCCAGTCCAAGCTTTGCATTTTTAGGATAAACCCAATAGCATAGGCCTTGGATTATGTTATCTTCCTCCTCCAGGGAGCTGTTATGTATGCTCTTGGCAGGCATCAAGGGCTTTAGAAATTCAGGATGAACTTGAGCCAGTTTTAGGCATTGAGATGATTGAAAGTTGGTTTGCAGAGCCTTCCAGGGCTGCTCTACTTTCTATTCATTCTTACTCCTAAGGCAGCCATTCAAGTTTCTAGGTCCACATGGCAAGGAAAGTGACCAGGGCTCCTCTGTGGTGGTCCCTGAACTTTAACTTTAGTCCACTCTTCCAGCAAAAATGTCTGGAGTATTATTAATACTCTCAGCCTCTCAGTTCTCTCTTCCAGAACTAGTAAATTGCCCCTGGAGAAAGTAGCCCCAAACACTAAGCTTTCTGCATTATATTTTCTTGCAAACCATGACCTAGTCATTCTTTATTAATCCCTGAAAGGCTTCAGTTTCCTTATAAAAATAAAGAAACTTATTATTGTTATCATCATTATTTTATTCAGCTTTTGTAGCTGTTCTCACTGGGAGGGTTGATCTGAATTACCTAATCAGTCATTACCAGAAGTAGAAGTTTGTATATTCTCAATGAGAAAAATAAATATCAAGTATAGAAAGATAAAACATATTTATGTTAAAACAACCCATAGGTCACCACCTTGGTAAAGAAGTAAAACTATCAGTGTGTCCTCCCTCAATCACATCCTTTTTTCCCCTCTGTGATAACTAATCCCTACCTTGATCTTTGTGTTAACTTTTGCTTGCTTTTCTTTAGTATTAGCATCTATGTATGCATTCCCAATTTTAATGCTTAGTGTTGCCTGTTTGAATTTTATATACATGGAATCTTATTAAATATATTTTTAGGTGTCTCAGTTCTTTTGTTGTTGTTAATCCTCACCTGAGGATATTTTTCCCCCATTGATTTTTAGAGAGAGTGGAAGGGAAGGGGAGAGGCAGAGAGAAACATGGATGCGAGAGAGACATATCAATTGGTTGCCTCCTGCACACGCCCTGACCAAGGCTGGGGATTGAGCCTGCAACCAAGGCACGTGTTGTTGACCAGAATCGAGCCTGAAACCCTTCAGTCTGCGGGTAGACACTCTAACCACTGAGCAACCGGTTAGGGCTCTCTTCTTTTGCTCAAGGTTATGTTTTTGAAATTTATCCAAGCCCTAGCTGGTTTGGCTCAGTGGATAGAGTGTCAGCCTGCGAAGTGAAGGGTCCTGGGTTTGATTCCAGTCAAGGGCACAGGTTTCTGGCTTGTTCCCCAGTGGGGGTGTGCAGGAGGCAGCTGGTCAATGATTCTCTCTCATCATTGATGTTTCTATCTGTCTCTCCCTCTCCCTTCCTCTCTGAAATCAATAAAAATATTTTTTTAAAAAGAAATTTATCCAAGATTATTTTCTCTGCTCTATTGTTTTCCATTGATACACAGTGTATTTTCCCACATTTTTTCATATGGGACCATACTAGAGGCCCCATGCACGAAATTCATGCAAGAGTAGGCCTTCACAGCCATGGTGGCTGCCTTGATCCCTTGCTCGCAGCTGTAGCGGCTGCATTGATCCTGCAGCAACAGCCCTGGCTTCGTCCAGAAGGTCATCCAGAAGGACGTCCGGATGGCCGTTTGGTCGATTTGCATATTACGCCTTTATTATTGTAGATACCTTTACTTCTCTCTGAAATATCTGTTCCTGTGACTTGCTCTTTGTTTTGTTTGGGCTGTTTTTTTTTTGTTTTTTTTTTTTGCTTATTGATTCCTAGGAGCCTTTCTATATTCTAGATCAGGGGTGGGCAAACTTTTTGACTCGAGGGCCACAATGGGTTCTTAAACTGGACCAGAGGGCCAAAACAAAAGCATGGATGGAGTGTTTGTGTGAACTAATATAAATTCAAAGTAAACATCATTACATAAAAGGGTACGGTCTTTTTTTTCAATAGTTTTATTCATTTCAAACGGGCCGGATCCGGCCCGTGGGCCGTAGTTTGCCCACGGCTGTTCTAGATCATGCCTAACCAGTAGAACTTGCTGTGATGATAGAAATGCTCTGTATCTGCACTGTCCAATATAGTAGCTACTAGCAACATGTGGCTGTTAAAGCACTTAAACTGTGACTAGTGCAACAGAGGAGCTACATAAAATGCATTGGTGAGACAGGCAAAGATAAATGTAATGGACATGCTTATTCAAAAAGGGAAAGAATGGGGAGCAAATACCAGTCACTGGTTCATAGCAGTGCTGAAATCCAGCTGGTCTATTGTTAACAGATCCTCCACCAGGAAAGTAGGGACTATTCCTTGATTAGGTCTAGGTCCTGCTCCCTGGAAGTAGTAGTTCTCCAGTTTATTTTTTATGTGGCTCTTGGGTCTACCCTCTCGGACTCCTAGGAAATGGCCTGCATTTGCAGCTAGGTAGTTTTCTCAGTCTGCTTCCTGTCTATAGAAAATTGGGGACCTAAATGTAAACAATTTCAGATTCCAGTTCTTTTTAATCCAGGCAGGCAGAACTTTCTCATATTGAGTTCTCTTAAAAACTGTGTGGGCTTCCTATGAATAGGAAGATTTTGCTCAGTCCATTTGACAAAAGTCATACCCACAGTTGTTTTTGAGATAAGACTCTTTTTTAGATTTATTCACAGTTACTTTGGGCTTGTCAGGCAGCTATGGGACAATGTCCTTAAAATTCCTAGGATTCCTTTTGTCTAGATGACAGCGACAGTTCCTATGGTCATGGTGTTCAAAGTAGGCTCCTCCTATGGATAGACAGTGTAAGTATTGCCAATAAAATGTGCTAAAAGAGGCACCAGGAAGATTCCATCCACAGACTCAAACAATTATTTTGATTTCTACCATGCCTGAATTCTTTCCACAGAGACTCATTGCTGTGGGTTAAGCATTAGCCTGTCAAGGGATCAGCCATATGTGGCCATTGTCATGGATAATGTGCATCAACCTGGCTCAGGACCTGGCCCTCAGAAAGTGCTCAGCACATCTTAGTCCCCTCCTCTCAGTCCAATCCTCTTTCCCTAAGGATCCTCTTACAATTTATATTACACCATGGGGGTGGGGGGGAACATGGTAAGGCTCTACCACCTCAGTGTAATTGAGTTGGTTGGTTGGTTCCTTGAACAAATACTCATTGAGCACATGCTATGTACCAGATACTGTTTTAGGCACGAGGACATAGCCCTTTTTGGAGTGTACAACCCAGTGGGGGCAGATACATGGAAAATAAGTAAACATCCCATCAAATAATGACACATTGTGATACCCCCATGATGGAAACAGGTGAGGGGGGTGAGCTGAGGCGGCTGGGGAGTCCTGTTGTCTGCTGAGAGAAGAGAATGGGGAGGAGGGCAGGAAGGCTGAGGACAGTCCTGTGCCTCCTCCACAATTTTGCCCAATGACTGCAGAAAGGACACTCTAGTTCAAATAAACAAATAAATTTGGAGAAATATGATCTGTCATAGCAAACTCAACACCATTAGTCACAATACCCTCAAGGATCAGAACAATGGACTTGGATGTCAGGAGCCCTAGGTTTTAATTCCAGCGTAACCCTCAACCCCTGTCTGTCTTTGGTGTGCCCCCTCCTCTCCTGGACCCTTGGTTCCTGGGGTCTAAAATGAGGGGATGGGGATCAGTGCTGTCTGACCACCCAATGACTTCATGAAATGACCAACGCCTTCCATGGGAGTCTGTCAGCCCCAGAAAGGCAGATGGCTGACTCTGCCCAGTTTCTAACTGTTAGAATTCCTTCTTGTCTGCCTAGCCATGCAGTTCCTGCCTCAGTTCATTGGGTCCCACCTCTAGGCTATCTTTCCTTTTTAAGTGTTTAGTCATAATTCTGACAGTTGGCAAATTACAGTGCCCCTAGTGCAGTGACCAGTTGGCCTGGATGTTCCAGAAAATCATGGCTCACTCTTGGTTCCATCCACATGCTTGGGAAGTGCCTGCCATGTTCTGTGCTTTTAAAACTTCCCCTCTAAAATTAAAAGCAGCCGAAACCGGTTTGGCTCAGTGGATAGAGCGTTGGCTTGCGGACTGAAAGATCCCAAGGTTCGATTCCGGTCAAGGGCATGTACCTGGGTTGCAGGCACATCCCCAGTTGGAGGTGTGCAGGAGGCAGCTGATGGTTGTTTCTCTCTCATCGATGTTTCTAACTCTCTATCTCTCTCCCTTCCTCTCTGTAAAAAATCAATAAAATATAAAAAAATAAAATAAAAAAATAAAATTAAAAGCAGATAATAATAAGAAAACATCACAATAAGAGCCACTGTTTATTTAGTACCTAGTGTGTCCTCAGTGACAGGGGTCATGGCATTTAATCCTCACATCAGGCCTTGAAATGGTACTGTCACCACAGTCTCATAGACCAGGAAACTAAAGCTCAAAGAGGTGAAGCTTGCCAGCGGTGCAGGTGTGATCTGATCCATCACATTGGACTCCAGAAGACCAGTCACTTTGCCACCAGGCTGTTTTGCAGTTCTTTTTGTGGTGGCAGGTGGGCCAGGCAAAGATGAAGTCTGCCTCTACCCCTCCCTACCCCATTGCCAGGGTCCACCAGCAAAGGATTGATGGTATTTTAAAGTGACTTGCTTAAGCTACTCCAGCAAGATGGTCCTGAGAAAGTACGGCCCAGCCATAGCTCCAGTCACAGTATTGAAGCTGAGTCCTTTCCATTCCCTTAAAATCATAGAGTAAATAGAAGCCCTGTTGGTCCCCTATCTGCCCAGAAGTGATGACAGACCTCATTCTCTACTTCCTTTGTTAACAGCGACAACAATCAGAGGCTGTTGCTCCATCCTGATCTGACATGCAGACCCAGCTGGGCATAGATGGCATCCACCATTACAGGTGTGTTTGTGCCAGATCCTTCTAGAAATAAACCTCCCAGGAGCAGTGAGGCTGGGACAGGGATGTGAGCCCTATCTCTGATTTTGCAGAGGTCAAGCCACATGATTTTGTTCAGCTGTGAGTCTAGTCCTTTGGCTGGTCAAATGTCTAAGTTAGCAGTTCTCAACCTGTGGGTCACGACCCCGTTGGCGGTTGAACGACCCTTTCACAGGGGTCGCCTAAGACCATCCTGCATATCAGATATTTACATGACGATTCATAACAGTAGCAACATTACAGTTATGAAGTAGCAACAGAAATAATTTTATGGTTGGGTCACAGCATGAGGAACTGTAATTAAAGGGCCAGAAGGTTGAGAACCACTGGTCTAAGTCATGGAGCAAGTCTCCAAGATGAGGCTCTTTCCAGCTGAGTGGTTGGTTATCAGGATGCGTCAGTGACATGCAGCCACATGTGAGGAAGTTGAGGGGCAGTGAGGCTTTGGGATTGGCTCTTCTAGCAGCATAACCACGTCTTCAAGATCCTGATTCTTTCCATTATCCCAAAGTCAGCTTCATCCACGGCTGGTTCACTCCTGGTGTAGGACAGCTGCCAGTAGTAGCAGCGACTGCACCCTGTGGAGAGGGGCACTGCTTTCCAAGACTCTTCTAAAGGGAAAGAAATCTCTCCCAGAAATTCCACAGGAAACCTTTCCTTGAACTCCACTGGCTAGAAGGGGAATAGGGTTCTCACCATGAGCTTAGATTAATCCTTTTTTCTTTGAGTCATTCAGGAGTGGTGGTGAGGGTGGGTAGAGAGCTGAACAAATTTGGGCTTCTGTGAGGATGGAGGAAAATGGTAGCTAGATGAACCAGAAGTGTCCACTGTTCAATGTCATGCTGCTGTAGCTATAGAAACTTTCCAGATTCCTGAACTTAGTTAGACCTCTTTGGACCTGCAGAGGAACTTACTAATTAATCTTTGACTCTGAGGGGTAGTGACTTGCTTTAATATTCATGTGCAAGACATGAAGGTCAGTTCTCCATAGCCGAGGCAGAAGGGGAGAAGCAGTGAGCCAGGGCTTGGGACAAGATCATGAGGGTAGCATTGGGACATATTTTGCTCGAAGCTTAGTCCTTATTCATCTCATCTGAATTGGAATATGCTGGCTGGGGTGGGCTGAGTAGCAGAGCCTTCCCAATTACAAATTTGTAAGCCCTTTGGCTGAGAAACTTTTGTTAGGGCCCAGGAAACTGCAAGTTTAACAAGCCCTCAGATGATTCTCATGCGCACTGGCCTGAAGCTATGGCTGAGCTGGAGACAGTGGCTCTTGAAACATAACCAGGCCAAGTCCAAGGGTGCAGAGTCTGCATCACAGTTCAGCAAATAGTTGTCATTTGGAGGTCTGAGGTGAGGAAGGTGGACCCAGTATGATGACAGCCCAAGCTATGTTGGATTCTCATGGGTCAGGCCAGGCAGTGGGTAATGACATTCATTTGTTCCTTTTCCTCATCAAACATTTATTAAAGCCTCATGTATGATAACCCCTAAAGATACAGATAAAATAATGCCCATCCTCAGAGTCACAATATAGCATGTTGGGGAAACAGACGTGAGGACAGAAATTACAACATGACATGGCAGGTGTCCTAGTGAACCTCGGGGCTCTGAGAGCACTTGGCAGTCGCCTCATCTGGCCTGGGGGCTGGGGGTGGACTAGTTTCCTGGAGCTGCTGTACCAAATCACCACAAACCTGGTGGCATAAAGCAGCAAGTTTATTCTCTTACCATTCTGGAGGCCATCATCTGAAAGTAGTTTCACTAGTCCAAAACCAGAGTGTCAGCAGGATCATGTTCCCTCCAGAGGCTCTAGAGGAGGATCCATCCCTTGTCTCTTCCAGCTTGCCTGCATTCCTTGGCTTGTGGCAACATCACTCCAGTCTCTGTCTCTGTGATCACTTGCCTCTTCCTCCTCTGTGTGGGTCAACTCTCCCTCTGTATCCCTCATTATAGGGACACATGTGATAGCACTTAGGTTCACCTGGATAATCCAGTTATCTCCCCATCATAGGATCCCTAAGTTAATCACACCTGCTCAGTCCTTTTTGGCCTTTAAGATATTGACATGTTGTAGGGATCAAGAACTATATATTTTTGGGGCCATTATTTAGCCTACCATAGGGGTTAAGAGAAAAGGAGACATGACGAGGGTCCATAAGGAGAAGTAGGTGTCAGCCAAATGAAGCAGATACGGAAGAACATTAGAAAAAGAAACAGCATGTACATGAACAACACTGGGCACTGCAAATGGGTTTTAGGGATGGAGGCTCCCAGCACCTGGGGGGAGCTGAGGAGGAAGAAGAGGCTGGAGGGAGGTGGCTAGGGCCAGATCATGAGGATCCTTGGCTGTGGGCCAGATTTCACAGCTAATGGGGAACCCTCAAAGACGTTTGAGCACATGAGTGATGCCATCAGGGCTGCACTGGCTGCACTATGGAGATGGATTTCAGGGGGACCATTAGAGGCGGGAACCATTTAGGAGGATTTTTCAGTGGTTCTGGAGGAAAATGATTAGACCTGAACTAGGCAAGTGAATCATGACAAGTGGATGGTGCTGCAGGCTGTTTACAAGGTAGAATTGACAGGACTGCATGATTGGATGGGGAGAATGAGAGCAGCTGGAGAGAAGACTGCAAGGTTTCTGGCATCATTGATAAAGGGACCATCTGAAGAAGGTAGGGACAGGTGAAGACTTGTCTATGGACTCCTTGATTCGAGGTGGTTATGGGTCACTCAGGTGTCTGGGAAGCAGTGGATTATAAGGGCCTGGAAGCCAGGAGAGGAATCTGGGCTGGAGATGTAGGTTTGAGATGCCTGAGCATGTAGATAGTTGGTGAAGTGACGGGTGTGAATGTGTTCACCCCAGGAGACAGGGAGTGCAAAGGGAGTAGATGGACTGAAAAAGAGGCCTTCTCATGGGAGACTGAAAGGTACAGCTATAGAAGTGGGAAAAGTCCCAGGACTTTGGGCTTAATACTCTGTGTTTGGTTGGAATCTTTGTATTTTAAAAGAGTGAGTGGGAATGGGATAGTGCTAACACCAAAGGAATAGCTTTCTAATGGGGAAATTTGGGGATTCTGTGGGAGAACATTTGGGGTGCATATAGACAAATACCCTCCATGCGTCTTTGCTGGCTCATCCCTGGCTGCTGCCTGTTTGCAGCCTCTGTGATAACCTGATCTCCTGTTTGGGAGCCTGGGAAGCCCTAGGTAGCACCAAGAAACAAGCTGCCAGCTGCCTTTGTCGTTGATTCTTAAAATACATTGTGTGCCAGCAGCGTGGCTGGAGTAGAAATCAGGGATGCAGCGCGGTTAAGGAGAGAGCCATCTGTGCTTCTCAGTGAGCTGGTATTTTTGGCCTGGGGAAGTGAATGTCTCCCCAGAGCCACTTCCTGCTTCTGTCCTTCTCCCTCCACACACAAGTCCTGATTGTTAGACTCAGGTTGTTAGAGCCCATACCTAGGTGAGGAGTCTGAGGCCCAGAGGGTGGAAGTTCTTCCTCTCAGAGGGGCTGGGGCAGATCCCCCATTAGAGCCACCCCGCTCCTCCCGTCCCCCTGGCCCACCACTGTCTTCCCTTGGTCCATGCTCCAGTGCCAAGATGATCACAGTTGTCAGTAATAAGATACCATTTACATCTTAGGAAGTTCTCTTCACATTTATTTTTTGCTCAATCCCCAAAACCATCATAGAAGTAAGAAAAATCCTGTTCATCATTGAGAAATCAGGGTCAGAGAGGATCAGGGATTTGCCCAAGATTTAGGAGCAGAACCCAGGTCTCCTTGCTTTCAAACGCCATGTCCTTTCCCCTTCCAGTGCTGTTCCCATCTCAAGGAGGCAGGGCCTGCTGATCTGGTGGTGCCCAAGCCACAGGCCGCTAAGATCTGCTGGGTGCTTGTCAGGTGCCCTTTCAGAAAGGGAAACAAGCCTCCCAGAAGGAAAGGGGGGGACACCAGCACAGATGACTTTCCCATTTTGCTCGGGGCTGACTCTGGGCCCTCTGATGGAGTGTTTTGATGCAGCTGAGGACACATTTCTTGACCTTAAGGATTAAGTTCTCAAGCTTTTAGCTTAAAAAAAAAAATCAGGTAATGCACATGACATCACCCCATCACTGAGGTCTGCCCTGTCCATTCCTGAGCCTCTGATTGTTACCGGGAAACCCCTGGTTGGGCTCTGGCTGCCTGTCGCTGTGTCCAATAACGAAGGCAGGGTTGAATCATATTATTGAGAAGCGTTTATTGAGAAGGCTAGTTAACCAAGAGGACAGGGTGCTTAACAAGCATCAAATCCTACCTTCTAGCAAGGTGCAGGGGGCAGGATTATAAAGGGGAAGGGGGCTGGGGAACAGAATGCAGTTAAATGCAGTCTTGGGGGTCCGCAGAGGTCAGCTATTGTCCTTTAGTAATCAGGTGATGAGATGATGATGAGATGATGTTTTGACTCTTGGTGGGTTGGTCTGAACAGGCTTATCAGTTCTGCTTGCCGAATTCATAGCTGAGTCACCTCCCCAATCACTTTGCACAAGTCTTGAAAAGGAAACTTTAAGAAAAACTTAACCCCCTATTTATACATAAGAAACTTAACCCCCTATTCACATAACTATATATGTTCTAAGATTTAAAATAATATGATTACTTTTCAGATTGATTCAGGTGCCCTATCTATTAGGTTATAAGTCCCCCCTAACAAGACCATCCATCTCTGAGCCTCCCTGGGGCCTGACCATCCCTCATCCAAAACCCGAGTCTCTGCCTGATGCTTACACGCACTCTTTCCTTACCCCCAGCCAAAGACTGAAACTCACTGTCTGGTGTCATCTCCTATCCTACACCCCGCCTCAAGTCTGTCTCCCACCCAATTCCTAGCCTTATCCTAGCCTTAATACTAACTCCATCCATCACACAAATACTGAACCTCATTCCATTTCAGCCCACATTCATCCCTCACTCCATCTCCAAATCTATCATCAGCTGCAAAAACAACAGTCCTTCCCTTATTCAAACCCAAATACCAAATGTTACCCAGCTGACCCCACTGCATCCTTCATTTCATTGAGCCTCAAGGCTTGGGGCAAAGGTCCTCTTACACACATCACTGGGAAATTTCAAAAGTGCTCAACGGTTAATGGGTTCTTTCTTAGGCCAACAAAACAAGTGTGGCTGTCAGTTTGTCCACGAGTCAGATTGGCTGCTTTAAAGTGACCCTGAGCACAGCCGAGGCCTGGCAGGGAAGGCGTCTTGTGGAAGTGACCTGCAGCAGTGCCGTTGCATCCAGAATAGGAGGAGGAAGTTAAACGCTGCAGTCAGTAAGCTGAGCAGCCACGGGAGTGCTGCAAATGGAGCCTGAGGAGAGTGCAGCAATTACTTCATGTAATGATATGGTGGATGAGCCACCTCTGACATGGGAAATGCAGGCACGAGCCATCCATCTTTTCAGCCATCGAGAAAGGTTCCTTTTACAGATTGGTAGTGATCATTAGATCTCAGGCTTCTCTGTCATTCCAATTGCTCATTGGTTTGTCTTCTCCGTGCCTTGCTGAGTGATTGACTTTCCAAAGCACTTTGGCTCCCTGGAGGATGAAAGGAGTCTAGCAATGCCAGGTATGCTGGGTGGGTCAACCACTCTCATCCCCACTTACCTGCAATAACCGAGCATCTTTCTTTGAGAGTGGCTCCCACAAGGGATTGGAGGGGGAAAAAATAACAGTTAAGTATTTTTTTAAATGAGATTTTTTTTGGCTTCAATCTCAAATTAGATTTTTAATTTGCAGAATCTCCCAAGAATTTTCAGCCAGTGTTATAGTTAGACCACAGCTTGACTTCAGTTGGCACGTGAAAACCCCCTCCCTCTGGTTTTTAAAGGGTTGCGCACGTTCTGAAACCATCATCCTATCCATCTTTTTTAATATCGCTGTGCGGAAGGCATTGTTGTTGGCATCTCACAGATGAGGAAATGGAGGTTTGAGGGCTAAAGTGATTGGTCCAGATGATGGAGGCTTTCTAAACCCCCGTTTCCTGAGCCCTGACCAGCACATCACATCGCCCAGGTAGGGCAGCGAGGCCTAGGAGGGCCTGAGTGAAGTGCCAGGTGTGACTTCCCTGGAGAGGTGATAAGGGTATTAGCCAGGACACCTTTTATGACACACAGACATAAGTGCAAACTTGGAAATTCAGTTCCCTTAGCTAGTCCTAAAATCTAGAGGCTTCATGTGGTGTCAGTGGAATATTCAAATTTTTAACTGACTTGTTTCTCCTCTGGGTCATTGTTAATATTTGGTCTTTCGTAACAGAGAGCCAGGTGCATGATGAGTATCTTGTTTAATTCTCAAATAGCACTGAGGTGTGGATGCTATTATCCTCGCTCTGCTAATGAGAAGTTAAATAACTTGCCTGAGGTTCATAACTTTAAGGCAGAGCTGAGCTTTGAACCAACATCTAGAATCTAGATTATTCTCACCTACCACGGTATCCTTCTTCTCTATAAGTCAGAAAAAAGTGGAATTTTTAGTCTGAGCTTTTTTTTTTTTTTTTTTTTTTTGAGTTCTGTGTCCTTGGAAAAGTTAACAAAATTCAGTGACTGTTTATTGAGTATAAACTTTGGCCAGGCCATGTGGTAAGGGGAGGAGAGCAGGGCAGGGAGTGCAAATACTAAAAAAAAAGGTTGGTCTCTGTCCTTAATTTTAACATTGATGGATGAGTAACTTCCTTTCTCTCATGGATGAGAATGCATCCATAAAAGAATGAGTCAGGCTAGGTTTTCCGAGGTTCTTTTCTGAGTGCATAGACCATGATTCTGTGATCTTATCTGCCATAGTATATCTCTTCTCTATAAATCAGAAACAATGGAATTTTTAGTCTGAGCTTTTCTTTTTTGAGTTCTGTGTCCAAGAGGGTGGTGCCCAAATCTCCTAGATGTTGGACACTTTCACAGTGTCAGAGGTAATGTATCCCATGAAAGGTCATTTATCTCCGTTATGCATTAATTTTTGTACACTAACCTGATTCAGTTCATACAACAACTTATGCTAGGTGTTATTGTCGTCACCATTTTAAAAACAAGGAAACTGTGGTTCAGTGATTTTAGCCACTTGCACAGTGTCATAGAACTAGTACAAGGCAAAGCTGGAACTAGGAAGAATCAATGCAACGGCGACTGCTTCCTAATATAGGCCATGGGAATAGCTCGGGCCCTGGAAGAAGCTGGCTCGTACTGAGAATGAAGCAAAACTCAGGGCTTTGGAAACACCATTTGAAGATGCTTAAGTGGGGTCACAGGTTATCTGCTTCCCCATGGACCATTTGGTATTTGTCACACTAGATCTTTTTCATTCTCCTGTGACCTTGTCTGTGAGTCAGTCCTTGACATATGGTAAGACAAACTAGCGTGAATGAAGTTGTCCAGGTGATCTTTTAGAACCTCTGAGATGCCTGTTCCATGACACAGGGTACTCAGTCTCTCTGAAGCCTGCTTGTCTTAGACTATGAGATGAATGGAGCCTTTGGCTCCATCTGCAGAAGACAAATGTCCTCACCACTCAGATGATGTCACTTGAATTTCCGGAACCTTTACAACCTCTCGCTCCTGACCGGTGGTCATCACCTCATAGTGGGCTTCATTCCTCCTCTTGTAAAGAAAAGAGATTGAGGCGAGAATCCTCATTCTCCCAGCTAAAGAGCTTTAAGATGGTATCTTTGCCTAAAAAAGCCCACAGCCCTGGCCAATGTGGTTAGTGTCAGCCTGAGCACCAAAGAGTCACAGGTTTGATTTTCGGTCTGGCCAATGTGGTTAGTGTCAGCCTGAGCACCAAAGAGTCACAGGTTTGATTTTCGGTCAAGGGTCTATAGGTACCTGGGTTGTAAGTTTGATCTCATGCCCTCCCCTCCCCCCAACCCCCCACCCCCAACACGTGCAGGAGGCAACCAATCAATGTGCTTTTCACATCAATGATTTTTTTTTTCCTCTCTCCCCACCTCCTTCCCTTCCTTCTACTCTCTCTAAAAATCAATGGAAAAAATATTCTCTGGTGAGGATTAACAACAACAACAAAAAACACAAAAACATCTGGGGGATCAAAATAAGAGTTAGTTTATTAAACAGTGAACTATTGAAAAAATAGTGGAATATATCATACTATGAGTTGGTAACCAGTTCTAACTGGTCAGTTGGATTAAGATGATGTTTTTTCTTGCAGCTGTGTGTGTGTAGACATTACATCATTCTCACATTTCTTATACTCAGAGCCCCTTAGGGAGGGCCCAGGAAGTGAGTATGTCAGTCACCTTAGCACCACAAGGAAAGAGAAGGTCTGGTGACCCCTACTGCTGACCTCCCTTGTCCTTCCTTTTACTCTTCCAACTGCCATCAGATTTCCACAGGGAAATCCTTCATTTTTGCTTCACTCTGGACCTAAAAGCAGTTGTTACCATGGTCAGGCATCTCCAGGGCACGCACACTCATCAAGGAAAGGAAGGTGGTGATTTCCAAGTGAAATAAGATCCTTCTTGAAAGGTCCCAGACATCCTCCTTAGAAACTGCACAGAATCTCTCTCCTCATCCTGCTTTAGTTATATATAAAACGCTTCCTCCCTAGGGGGCAGAGTAGGGGTTTTCAGTGTAAATTCTTTCAAGTTTGGTATATGTTTGAAACTTTAAAAAAAATCCTCACCCAAGGGTATATTGTTTTCATTGATTTTTAGAGAGAAGGAGGAGGAGAGGGAGAGTGAGAGGGAGGGAAGGAGAGGAAGAGGGAGGGTGGAGAGAGAGAGAGAGAGAGAAGAGAGAGAAACATTGATGGGAGAGAGAAACACCAATTGGCACCTCCCATATGTGCCCCGACCGGAGATCACCTTTTGGTGCACCATTTGGTGCACAGGACAATCAATGCTCCAACCAACTGAGCCACCTGCCAGGGTGAAACTTTAAAAAAATAAAATCTGGCAAGTCATAGATACTACTTCTTCCCTAATTCAGACTTGCAGCTTACAAAGTAATTATAAAAGAGTAAATTTTATTAGTTTTAAATTTCATTTAAGAAAATGTTTATACTATTTATTTACTATTACTATTATTTTATACTATTTTATCTAGTTAGCTCAGGCTGCTGTAACAAAAATACCACTGACTAGGTGGCTCAAACAACAGATGCTTGTTTGTTTGTTTGTTAATCCTCACCCAAGGGTATTTTTTTCCATTGATTTTAGAGAGAGTGGAAAGAAGGGAGGGAGAAGGAGAGAGGAAGAGAGAGAAAAACATGGATGTGAGAGAGACACATTGATTCGTTGTTTCCTGCACGAGCTCTGATCAGGGCTGGGGATCAAACCTGAAACCCAGGTATGTGCCCTTGACTGGGAATCAAACCCTCAACTCTTTGGTATGCAGGTCAATGCTCTAACCATTGAACCACCAACCAGGGCAAGTGATGGTTTTTCGGGAGTGTGTCTTGTCTTTCTACATCTGAACCCAGCCTGTTTTTTTTTTTTTTTAATGTTTTTACCGATTTTTAGAGAGAGAGGAAGGGAGAGGGTTAGAGAGATAGAAACATCTATAAGAGAGGAACATCATTGATCGGCTGCCTCCTGCACTCCCCCTACTGGGGATCGAGCCCACAACCCTGGCATGTACCCTGACCAGGATTCGAACCCATGACCTCTTGGTTCCTGAGTCAACGCTCAACTGCTGAGTCACATCTGCTGGGCCAGCCTGTTTATTTTTGCAAGGAATAAAGTAGGAGCAGTTCAGGGATTTGGGGGTAGGGGGGTTGTATTTATTTTAACTTCATTTTATTCTCCTCTTCAATACATGATAAGGCTTCTTTTGAGCTACTGCTCTTAACCCCTCAGAGACCCTTTAATGACTCCCTTCTCTGAATCTCCTATACATACCGCACATTTGATCTCAGCAGTAACAATATCAGGCATGCATTCTGGCACTCCACCTCTCTACTCCCATTTCCCAACACACCCACACAGAAATTGCTAATCAATCTCCCAGCTTTCTTTCCTGCACAGGCTGAATGAGTTCTTCCAATCCTTCTCAACACAATGTACCAGGAAATCAATTAGATTTGGCCAAAAGGATTAAATGTATTTGCTATCCTGGGTTTAACCTCAAAGATGTTGTTGGTTTTTGTTTTGTTTTGTTCTCTTTCCTGACTGAGCACTTAGGATTCCTCCAAGAAAAGATCTATGTCACTGGGCATCCATAAGTTATAGGTTATTGTCACAACCAGACAACATTTCATAGAGGATCAGTGGATACAGCTCTGTTTCAAAGCAGAATGAGAATGAATTGGAAGACTTTGTAAAATGACCTGAGGAGTTTGTGTTAGCATCCTGAAATGCACATGGAGAGATGGAGGGTACAAACCCAGCCTTGACCTCCCTGGGTTTTAGCATAATCATCTTCTAAATTGGTGGGTGGGAATGGGAGCGGTGAGATGGATAATACTGCATAATCTCTAGGTCCCTCCTAATGCTTGCATCAAATATGAAGAAAACTAGAATAGAATGATGTTGCTAAACTTTATTTTATGCCACTCCTTTAATGACTGTTCTTTATTCCATTCAGACAACGGTGTGGCTTTCCATATGCACTTCCCTATAGAAAGTAGAGTCAGATTCTTAAAAATCTATAGCAGAGAGGGTAGTTTTGGAAGCCACACTTTTCAATGGTAAGAATCAAATTTTTGAGAAAGGGGATTAAATTTTCTTCTGAAAGCCTGTTTTTTAAAGTACCAAGGATTGGAGGAACTCTCTGAAATTTTCTGAAGGAAATGAGAGTTTGACCAGTTGGCCAGAAGGGAAGTATCAGAGGTGAGGTGTCCAGGATTTAGATACCTTTAAGTTCCCAGTACCCCTTTCATAATCCAAACCTCAAGATAAGGCTGGGATGACAGAAAGCCTGACCCTCCCCCCACACTCCCAGATATATTTGAGGGATATACCAGAGCAGAAAGACCCATTGCCTGGTTTCCTCAGGTACAATCCGGAAGCTTATATTGCTTGTAGAGAAGCTTCATTGTCCAACAGATTACCTGAGCAATGGAGTGATGGAGTGGCTGTGGGAGGTGGCACAGTTCATGTATCAGAGGCCATTTCACAGAATCCTCCATATCTCTGTATGGTGTGTAGCAAGCAGACAAGACGTCCATGGCTCCAAGAGGGTCATGGGAGGACAGATGGGGAGGTGGAACCAAGGAACTTGGGCTCTGGACAAGAAGGACATGGTCATGTCCCAGGACAGTGGAGTCCAGTTTCTAAGACTCAGGAGAAGAGAATATCTAAGCAGGAACAGAGGAGGGCCTGGGACTCAATCCTCTTCCTCTAGGGCAGTGTTTCTCAACCTTTCTAATGCCTCGACCCATTAATACAGTTCCTCATGTTGTGGTGACCCCCAATCATAAAAATTATTTTTGTTGCTATTTCATAACTGTAATTTTGCTACTGTTATGAATCGTAATGTAAATATCTGATATGCAGGATGTATTTTCATTGTTACAAATTGAACATAATTAAAACATAATGATTAACCACAAAAACAATATGTAATTATATATGTGTTTTCCGATGGTCTTAGGCGACCCCTATGAAAGGGTTTTTGTTTTGGTTTTTGTTTTGTTTTGTTCTCTTTCCTGACTGAGCACTTAGGATTCCTCCAAGAAAAGATCTATGTCACTGGGCACCCCTATGAAAGGGTTGTTTGACCTCCAAAGGAGTTGTGACCCACAGGTTGAGAACTGCTGCTCTAGGGTATGAATTTTGGAACTTGGCACAGTCCCTAGGTATGAATTTTGGAACTTGGCACAATCCCTAGGCATGAATTTGGGAATTTGGCACAGTCCCTAGGCGTGAACTTGGGAACTTGGCACAATCCCTAGGGAGAAGGAGAAGGGGACAATCCTAAGTTAACTGAGCATTTCTCTGGAAGGGACTGAGTTTGAGATCAGAAATGATTTGGATACTCTGAATTGGAAAGCTTCAGTTTTTCTGCATCCATGGAAATGATAGATGGGGACTTTGTAGTTTTTGAGAAAGGAATTTACATTTTTACATTCATGTTTCTTGGGCTCTTGGAACTAAAAAATCCAACCTGCAGAAGTGATGGTGAGGTAGGTAGCTCACACTTATGTATTGGCCGTACTGAATTCCTGCAGCTTGATTCTAAACAGCATTTGACAATAAACCTGAAGCTAAAGATAAAAAAAACAACAGACAAATAGGAGCAGAAAGAAGAAAATGAAGGCAAATGAAACATTTACACTCTGAACTAAAACTTTCATGCCTATGAGACTCTGCATGACCTGGCGCTGCCCATCACTCCACCCCTCCACGCACTCTCTGTTTCACTTACACTGGCCTTCTTAACTCCACACTCCAAGCTCCATCCCCCGTGTTTTGTTATTTATTACCGCATCAGAAACCACCCAAAACAACAACAGCACCCATATACTGTCTCTCAGAATTCTCTGGGTTGACTGGGCTCAGCTGAGTGGTTCAGCCGCTCCATGTTGTGTTGGCTCCGGTTATAAATGGGCTGGAATGGCCGAGATGGCTCACTCATGTGGCTGGCAGCTGAGAGCTTCTTACCTTTTGAATTATTTGTTATGCAAGAGTAATGTTAAAGGAAAAAGTGTATCCAGAATCCAGCTCCCCAACAAATCAGGTTTTTCCAGTTTAATGTGTCCTTTGCAATTCTTGTCCCTATGTACTTAAGTTATGTATAGTTGTTTAGTGCAAATCTCATTTTGAAGTGTAATTTTTTTTAACTTGACACATCATAGACCTTTTTTCTATGATGTTATATACACTTCATAGTAATTTTATTGCTACATAATATTATATCAAGTTCTGGATTTGATATATTCCGCATTATACCAGCCCCATTGTAAACTTTGGTGTTTGATGTTGCCTCTGTTGCCTATGTTCTAATGGTTTTAATTTTGCCCCACCTGGGTTTGCTATTTAATTGCATCTTTTGTTTGTGAATTAAGTGTCAGGATATCTATATTTCTTGTATTTAGTCATTTTTGCTTTCTCCTTTAAAAATATATGATTTCTTAATTATGGATTTATGAATGCATTATCATCTTTCCACAATCCATCTGAGCCTCAGAATTCCTATGGACCGGTGCATGTGTATGTATGTGTGTGTGTGTGTTAGATGCTCAAGCCATACCCTGAGTGTCTATGATTCATCAGGTCTGCAGTGGGACTGGAATGTCTTTTATTTTTAACAAGCCTACCAGGAGATTCTGAAACACTGACTAACCACATGTGTATCGATATGTTTATTAATAAGTGCCAACGATGAACCTGGCTCTCTTTATATTTCAATATAAAAATAGGAATACTCAGGCCAGAGACTTGGAAATCATCTGATTCTTTCTCCCTTTACCTAGCACATTCAGTTCGACTTTGAAGCTGTCTTCAGTCTGCCTGTTCCTGCCATACCCTCCACCCATCCAAGCCAAGTCATCACCAGCTTGTGGGCACTGCTGGCCCTCAGCCTCCTCTCTGGGTCCCCCGTTCCAGCCTTGCCCTCAGTAGGATGTTAATTTCTGTGACTACAGAATGTTGTCTTCTCTCACCTGCAGCTGCATTCTTGGGCTTGACAGACTGAAGTGTATAGGCTTTTAGTAGATGTTTCATAGATGAATGTTGATTAGAAATAACTCTAGTATTTAATAATAGGCAAATTATTATGCATATTAGGCCAGTGCTTCTTACGCTTCAGTGTGTATACACATCACCCAAGGATCTTGTTAAATACAGATTCTGATTCCATAATTCTGGGGTGAGGCCTGAGATTGCACATTACTAGAAAGCTCCCAGGTGATGCTGATGTAGCTGGTCCACAGAACACAGGTTGAAGCATGTAGACGTTTCTACCCGCTGGTATATTTAATGATCGTATAAACATAATTGTTTTGGCAGGAATTTACTCAGAAGCTTTATCCATTGTTCAGTTATCTTTCTAGGTATTTTCATTTGATAGCGTTATCTTGTTCAGGGCTGTCTTTTGGGTCTCGCTTTTCAAGTGAGTTGTGTTTTAAAGCTAAGATTCAGTTTCCTACTGCTTTCCATGCCTTCAGTACTGCAGCACTGTCCACTAAGCCTGGCACAGGGAAGGGGCTGTGCCCACCTGGGCATGTGGAGATGTCCTGAGTGCCATGTCAGCCTGGCTTGGGAGATCCCGGTCCCTGCTTGCCTCTAATCACTTTAGCAATTAGCTAATGTCTCTGAGACTTTGAGTCACCAGAGCCCATCTGTGTCCAGTGAGTTTCCGTGGGCAGACTTGCTGTCTGGCCTCTGTCCTTTGCACCAGCATTTGTTTGTCTCCTTCCTTGAGACGCAGGAGTAATGCCCAGCAGATCCAGTGTATCATGCTTTCCTTTGCCTCCGGGATTGGGCACCGTGGCTTTGGCTGTGGTTGCTCATCCCTGTTTCCCTTCTGCCCGCCCTTCCTTCTATCTTTCCAGTCATACATTCTTTCATTAACTAACATGTTCAACATGAACATGTTTAACATTAACCTACATGTCCACTGTGCTGAAATGTATAAAGCAAAAAGCTGTAGCTCCCCACCTAACACCAGCCTAGCTCTCAGGGGTGACCAAGCACTGTCAACAATTTGCCATCTTTTCTATGATCATGAATGAATGAATATAATTCACAAAATATTTGTTGTTTTTTCAAAAAAGCCACACGATACTCTCCATGTCGTTCTTCAGTCTGCTTTTCTGCCTTATTGCAGAGCAAGACAGTCTGCAGCCATCTGACCTCCAAGGTGGCCAGACTCAGGTGGGGATGGGTGGGGTGGATTGTTTGAGGGTCCCTGGAACAGATAGGGAAAGTACCAAGGAAGCAGTCAGGGGCACCAAGACTGGTTTCTGTCTACCCAGGAGAGTGCCTGGCTGTCCTGCATTTGGCCGTGGTCACCTTGGAGTCCTCTTCCTGTGTTGCCACACCCAAATTCCTTCCTCTCAGAAGTCAGTGCAGGCAGATGCCAGGGTGCTCTGAGCCCCCAGGGTGGGTCATGAGCTAGATGCCAGTGTTCTAAAGGTGAGATGGAGTTGAGGGAGGCGTTGCTTAGCAAACGCATCTGCATTGGGCCAGAGGGTTCAGTGTTTAGTGTGCGGCATATGAGTCACCATGACGGAACCTTCCAAGGAAGCCAGTTTATTCTCCAGCTACTTTAATGGAAGTATGGTATTTAGGGTGAAGGGGAGGACTGTTCACCAGCCTCTGGGCTGGGCAGACAGCAGGTGGAGTAATGGCCTCATCTCTAGTCTGTGCTTTCTGAGGGGCAAGGCAGCCTGACTTGGAAAGAGAAGGGTCTGTCCTAGGGGTGGGTGGAGTACAGTGAAGCTATGTAGCTGAAGAAGGGAGCTTTGTTGCAGAATATATAAAGCATTGTAGTCAAGCATTGGGGTCAGGTAGAATGTACTTCCACTCACAGATTGACCTTGAGCAAGTTACTCATGTTCTGAGTAGCTTTATAAGAAGGCACTCTGAAATGTGATTTCTAAGGCTAACCCTTGTTTGAGCATTGCAGATCTGACTTCATGTCTGTTCTTTATTGTCTCCCAGTGACAACTCTAGGAGCACTGAACCTGGCCAAGCTGAATGATCTGAGGGAGGGCAGGAAAATGTACAGCCTGGGTTTTGCAAGTTGCAGGACTTGGCTTCCTTCTTGATTACCCATGGTTGTCAAATCAGGAAGAGCAATCAGACAGAAAGTGTAGATTCTGAATCTTGTTCTAGAGGTTGGAGCAGAGCATAGGTTTCCTGAAGACATGTAGATCTTGACTTTCCCGAGTAGTAAGATTGTTTCAAACTGACTTTGTGAAGTTGTGTCCAACTTTTCTGAGCAATAACATGTGAGTTTGCATTAAATAATAATAATAATAATAGCAATAAT
Source organism: Myotis daubentonii (assembly GCF_963259705.1). Lineage (NCBI taxonomy): Eukaryota > Metazoa > Chordata > Mammalia > Chiroptera > Vespertilionidae > Myotis > Myotis daubentonii. The sequence continues at coordinate 22,327,110 of NC_081853.1, read as the reverse complement.
ATGAAAGGCTTACATAGCACTAACTGTGCCAGTGCATATTATGAACTCAATTAATCCTCAAAGGAAGTAATAGTATTATTAATATACCTATTTTACAGATGAAGAAATTGAGGTAGGTAGAGGTTAAGAACTTGCCTTAGATCATCTGGCTAGATTACGATCTCTTCCTGCAGATTGAAAGCTGATGGAAAAAATCAAACAAAGGAAATCCCTATGAAACAGTAACCACATTGAATTAATATAGAAGCACCCCCTCCAACTCCATCCAACCTCCTCCCTCCAATCCAGCCAAACAGTAGCAGAACAAGAATGATCTCTGGGAAGTGTGGTTAGCACCATTAGAAAGAACAAAAACACTTTCTGTAATCAAACAAAGTGATTAAAATTCTTTTCTGCAAGTGGCTTTATCAGTTCAAGGACTAAGTCAAAAAGATAAGTCTCTTCTCTTAATCTTTCACTCTATTTTTAATAGTGTTTATATAAATGCATCTTTTACTATAAATCTTGGAGCCTTTTAGGAAGCTGACAGAATGTAAGTGATGAACAACTGGAATATATTTCATGTGCTACTCTGCTTTGATCCTGACTAGAAATCTATGAATATTTTTTCCCCCAAATCATTCCCACTTTAGAGATCCCACTAACAGACTTCACAATCAAATGCTTACTAAAGTTAAACTTTAAACTTTATGTACATTATCTTATTTAATTGTCATAAGAACACCATTTTACAGTTAAGGAAGTGAAGGTTGGGAGGAAAGAACTGACTTGCTGAAGTTCATACCCAGGTCTAACTGCTTTTGACATCTCTCCAGTGGTACCCTAGTCCGGGCACCATCCTTTCTCTCTAGCTGCTGCAGTAGCTTGTAGCGGGTCATTCTGCTTTCACTCGTGACATGTGTGTAGATTGCATCATTGGCCCCCATTCTTTACCATTCCCTGTATTCTTGCTCTTTGCCTGGACTTTGCAGTTCTTCTCACTAAAGGAGTGGAATATATATTTTTGTCCCATGACTTTGGGTTTGGTCATGTGACTGACTTTAACCAATGTAGTAAGGCAGGTCCTTAAACAATCTGTCTCCGCTTGACCTCTTGAGCTTTTGCTGTCACAAGAGAAGGATGTCAACACTAGTCTGCTGGTCCCAGGAGAAGGATCCAGCCAGTCTCAGCCTAGATCATTCTACTCCCAGATAATTCACAGATGCATCAGCTAAATAAATGCTTATTATTGCAGTGGGTCTCAAAGAATGGACTACAGATCCCTTTTAGGGGGTCTGTGAGTTACATTTGTTTTTATAATAGCAGAAGACATTACATGTCTTTCTCATAATGTTGAAATATACACTGATTTTTAAAAAAGCAATGGCAGACTATATAAGAAAACCAAGACCAACTATATACTGATTGCAGGAGACATACTTTAGATTCACAGATAAAATAAGTTGAAAGTAAAATGATATAAAAAATACATAATATACATCATGCAAACACAGCAACTATAAGAAAGCTGGATGGCCTGGGGTGTGTGCAGAAGGCAACCAATTGATGTGTTTCTCTCACATCGATATTTCTCTCTCTTTCCCTATCTCTTTCTCTCTCTCTAAAAATCAATGGGAAAATATCCTCAAGTGAGGATTTAAAAAACACACACAAATAAACAAAAAAGCTGCTGTGGTTATATTGATAGATTTTAAGACAAAAGTTACTAGAGATAAACAGGGATATTCTATAATGATGAAAGAAATCCATCAGGAAAATATAAATATTATAAACATATGTGCACTGAATAACAGAGCCCCAAAATACACGAAGCAAAAACTGACAGAATTGAAAGGAGAAATAGACAATTCAACAAAAATAGTTGGTGATTTCAATAGTCTAGTTTCAATAATGGATAGAAAACTAGGCAGAAGATTAACAAAGAGATAGAAGACTTGAGCAACATTATAAACAAATGAGACCTAATAGATACCTATAGAATATTCTTCCCAACAGCAGCAAAATATACATTCTATACATGGCACATTCTCCAGAATAAACTATGGTAGGCTATAAAATAAGACTTAATAAATGTAAAAAGGTGGAGCCCTGGTCAGTTGCTCAGTGGTTAGAGCATCAGCCCCCAGAATGAAGGATCTCAAGTTTGATTCTTGGTCAAGAGCACGTACCTCGGTTTTGGTTTTAATCCCTGGCCCTGGTTGAGGTGCATGCAGGAGGCAATCAGTCAGTGCTTCTCTCTCTCTTTCTTTCTCTCCCCTCCGCCCTCCTTTCCATTCTGTCAGTGGAAAAAATATCATCTGGTGAGGAGTAAAAAGCAAAAAATTTAAAAGGGTGGAAGTAATCGAGTATGTTCTCTGGCCACAATAGAATGAGTTCAGAGACCAATAAAAAGGAAATCTGGAAAATTCACAAATATGGGAAAAGTAAATGACACTCTCAGAAAACCAGTGGGTCAAAGAGGAAATCATAAGGACAAATAAAAGTACTTTGAAATGAATGAAAATGAAGGCACAGCATACCGAAACTTATGGGATACAGTGGCTTCAATAAGAAAGTTTTGGAGTTCTGGCCATGATGATGGCATAGGTAAATGCGGTACCCAGAACCTCCTACAACCACATCAAAATTACAACTACAGTGGGGCCTTGACTTATGAGTGTCCCGACTAACGAGTTTTTCGAGATACAAGCCGTCTCTCGGCCGATTTTTTTATTTGAGTTGCGAGCTAAAATTCGGGTTATGAGCCAGCTTCAGATACCCCACCGCTAGTTGGCGCAGCGAATGTCACAGTGAGCGCCACAACGTCAGCCCAGCATCACGTGTCTCACTTGTTCACTGTTGATTTGACATATGAGTAATTTGAGTTACGAGCTCCGTCACGGAACGAATTAAACTCATAAGTCAAGGCCCCACTGTAAATTACAGAACAACCATCATTCAGACACGTGAAATCTAACTGAACAGAAGTCCTATAATTTAGGATAAAGAAGAAGCCATTGCCCTGGCTGGTGTGGCTTAGTTGAGCATCGAGCCATGAACCAAGATGTCCCCGGTTCAGTTCCTGGTGAGGGCACATGTCCGAGTTGTGGGCTTGACCCCCACTAGGAGGCCTGCAAGTGGTGGCCGATCATCTCATCAATATTTCTCTCTATCCCTCTCCCTTCCTCTCTTTTTTTAAAAAAATCAATTAAAAAAATCCTCACCCACGGATATGTTTGTTGATTTTAGAGAGAGATATGGGGGTGGGGGAGAAAAACATCAGTGCGAGAGAGAAACATTGATTGGTTGCCTTCTGTATACACCCTGACTGGGGATCAAACCACCTAGGTATGTACCCTGATTGGGAATTGAACCTACAAGCTTTTGGTGTATGGGACAGTGCTCCAACCAACTGAGCCACCCTGCCAGGGTGCCATTGAGGTTTTGTGGCTGTTTGTTATGTAGTAGTAGCTAGCCCATATACTGTCTGTGGTCATTTGTCCACGTAGCATAGTGAACTTTTAAAAATACCTATTGGGTCTATCAACAGATGAATGGATATCTCTCTCTCTCTCTCTCTCTCTCTCTCTCTCTCTCTCTCTCTCTCTCTCTCGATATATAACTAGAGGTCTGGTGCACAAATTCATGTACCAGTGAGGTCCCTCGGGCTGGCCTGTGGGATTGGCCAAAACCGGCTCTCCAACATCCCTCGAGGGGTCCCAGATTGCAAGAGGGCACAGGCCAGGCTGAGGGACCCCACCGGTGCACAATTGGGGCTGGGGAGGGACTGCAGAAGGGCTCCAGGGCATGTCTGGCCCATCTCACTCAGTCCCAATCGGCCGGACCCCAGCAGCAAGCTAATCTACCAGTTGGAGTGTCTGTCCCCATTGTAAGTGCATGTCATAGCGAGCAGTTGAGCAGCCTTAGCATATCATTAGCATATTACACTTTGATTGGTTGAATTAATGACCGGATGACCGGATGCTTAGCATATTAGATTTTAATTATATAGGATAGAACAGTGGTTGGCAAACTGCGGCTCGAGAGCCACATGCGGCTCTTTGGCCCCTTGAGTGTGGCCACGAAGTTTCGATTGCACTGTACGTGTGCGCCCACACATGGTATTTTGTGGAAGAGCCACACTCAAGGGGCCGCAGTTTGCCGACCACTGGGATAGAATGCTATTCAGCCATATAAAGGGAGGAAATATTGCCATTTGCAACAACATGGATGGACCTTGAGTGCGTTATGCTAAGTGAAATAAGTCAGAGAAAGACAAATACTCTGTGATCTCACTCATATGTGGGATCTAAAACAAACTAAATTTATAGAAAAAGAGATCAGATTTATGGTTACCAGGGACAGGGGATGGGGGTTCAGGGGATTAGATGAGAGTGATCAAAAGGTACAAACTTCCAATTATAAGATAAATGCTGGGGATGTAATGTACAACATAATGACTATAATTAACACTGCTGTATAGTGTACTTGAAAGTTGCTAAGAGTAAATCCTAAAAGTTATCATCACAAGAAAAATTTCTTTCCTTCCTCCCTTTATTCATTCCTTCCTTCCTCCCTTCCTCCCTTCCTCCTTTCCTTCCTTCCTTCTTTCCTTCCTTCCTTCCTTCCTTCCTTCCTTCCTTCCTTCCTTCCTTCCTTCCTTCCTTCCTTGTATCCACATGAGATGATGGATATTAACCAAATTTACTGTGGTAATGATTTCACAATATATGCAAATCAAGTCATTATGCTGTACACCTTAAGCTTATACAGTGCTGTATATTAATTAAATCTCAATAAAACTGAAAGAAGAAATAAAACTGACTCTACCCAACACCTTATTCTTGGATATATAGTATCCAGAACTATGAGAAAACAAATTTCTGTTGTTTAAATTTTAAAAAATTATATATATGTATCTGTATCTATTGGATTATATCATTACTGTGTTTAAACTTTCAATGGTTTTCTGTTACACTTAGAATGAAATCCAAACTCTTTCCCTGGCCTGTGAGCCCCTACAAGATCTGGCTCTTGTTGACATTCATGACCTCATTTCTTACCGCTCTTCCTCAGTTCACTCTACTCTGGCCACATTGTCCTTCATATTATGCCAGATTGTTGCTGCCTCCTGGCCTTTGCCTTTGCAGCTATCTCTGTCAAAAGTGTTCTTCTCCCAGATCTTTCCGTAGCCTGATCCTTCTTCAGTCAGGTCCTTGCTCAATGTTACCTCCTGAGATTGCCCTTCCCTGATCATCTCATCTTGAATAGTAGCCCAAGCCTCCTTTCCTTGATTTGTTTTCTTTAAGGTACTTACACCTCCTTCTTTTATATTAATGCTCTAAGTTTGTATTTGTGTCTGATCTGTCTCCCCCACTACAGTGTCAGCTCCATGAGGGTAGGGACTCGGTCTGTCTTACTGAAAGCTGAATCTTTAGGGTCTGAAGCAGTGCCTGCGGCAGAGTGGGAGTTGTGCTGTGTTAACACGTGTCGTGTAGATGTGTGCTGTGTGCGTGGAGTTTATATCCCTGGGAGTTCTCACTAGGCTGTACGGTGAATCCCTTGTAGACAGGATTGGGTTTTACTAAACACCTCTGTGTTTATGAAGGAATGGGGACAATGATTCCTGCCTGTGGACCTCATGGGGTTGTTTTGAAGCTCCAACAAGCTAATAGACCATGGAATGTGCTCTGAGGAACAAAAGCAGGACAAGTACTGGAGGTGGTTCTGATTTGGCCTTCTTTATAAAGCATATTTGGCTCCCTGCAGACTCTGAATTTTGCAGGCTCAGAGGAGCCAGGCTTTGTTTCCAGGTTCAGTCCTCCCTGTCTACAGCCTCATCTGGATGCCAGTGGTGGCCATTCCCTCTCTGGATACCCTGGGCATCTGCTGGTGGTGACCTCATAATGCCAGACAGGACCCTGGGTGCTGCAAACCCACCTGGGAGGACAGACCAAAGATAAAGTTGGATGAGACAGCAACCCTCATGCTACTTCTGTGCCTGCTGGGTGGTCTGTCAGGGAGTGATGGCTCCCCTTCTGTTTTGGTTGACCAGGCCACTTAATGATCTTTTCATTGAGCCTGAATTTCAGGAAGCTTCAGGAGCAAGAAAGCTCGATAAAGCCTGGGGCAGTTCTGTGTGTATGGGTAGGGTGGGTATGTACCTTGCTGCTCTCAATACTGAATGTTAGTTAGATTAGAATTAGAGTTTCAGCTAAACTTAATTTAGGCTAAAGTTAATTAATTTAGGTGAAACATTCTCCCCAAAGGCAACCTGGTGTAGAAGAATGTGACCTGAGTTTGGAACTAGCGCTAGCTGGATTTGAGCCACGCCTCCCCCACCCACCAAACTATGCCTGGCAGAGGGGTATTTTGCAACCCAATTTAGTACCTTAAGTCCCTCTTTAGGTGCATGTCCCTCAGGAAGTGAAAAATGCATGCAATCTCTAACCCATCAGTAGAAATAAGTGAATCTAAGAACTTCCTTGAATCCCAGACACCTGGGGGAAGGGGTGTGAAGGAGAGGAGGGCTCCCTTGATGTCAGTGCCCCGGGCCTTACAGGGTCCCCCCACCGACCTTTAAGAGACACTGAACATTTGTCTTGTGCCAGGCGCTTTTTATTTCATCTCACGTAGGCTTCACATCTGTTCAGGAAGGGGGTCCTTGTCATCTTGTTATTCTTGAGGAGACATCCCTTTTCCCCTTAGGACTTGCCTGGCACACTGTCAGTCCTTGGGTTTCCGTGTATGTGTCAGGCATTGATTCATTAGCCAACTCTTTCAACATGGGACCGATGTGCACGCAATGTGCTAGACAGGGATATAGCAGTGAATGCAACCAAGCTCGCTTCCGCCCCAGGGGCAGGCATTAGTCAAAACCCACACAAACTTAGGGGAGATCACACGTGTGGAAAGTGCTGAGAAGGAGAGGTGCAAGAGGTCCTGATGGAGTGAGGTGGATGTGGTGGTTTGCTGGGATATGAACTTGGCCAGGCTGTGGGGGTGGTGACTAGAGTGCAGAATACTGGAAAGACAGTTTGGCACAGGGCTGCACAGGCCCCCTGGGTGGGCCAGAAGGCACCGGACTGTCGTTGCTGGCCTGGAAGGCATCGGACCTTCTCTGGAAGCTGTGCTGAGTTTCCACCGGCCCTGTAGCTTGCAGCGGCTTCTGTTCTCATTTCTAAGGTCCCATTTGCTCAGTACTTTGCATCTCATTTAGGACTGTGTGGTTTCTTTAGGACTAACACTGTGGGCTCCTAACCTGGGACACTGGGCAATGATACTGGGGTGTGATGCGTGTGATGGGTGTGTGGGGTGGGGGCACATGGAGAACTCACTGACATGGTCTTCCAGTGCTCTTGTCAGGGGCCCCTGGTTCACTCAAATTGGGGTGACTATGAAGTGGACCTTAAGCTTTGTGGCTTTGGGTACAGAGGACCAATTCTGGCTTGATCTTCTGACCGCTGAGCATGACCATTGCTTCCTAACCTGTGGTCCCCAGACTCTGGGCATTCTCGTAGGCAGCAGCCACCTAACAGCTGCTGCTTACTGATAGCGACCATGTACCAGGCACCAACTCCCTCAGCTCTTACTTTGTTGACGCTTCCTGAACAATTCAGTGACATGGAGTGATTGTGGATTGCCCAGAATGGCACAGCAAAGCCTTTGGTCTCACACACTCCCAGAGCCTCGCCACTCCCTGCAGGAGCAGTCTTTTCTCCTCCTCCTGAACCTGGGGCCTTGTGGACTAGAACAGCCGTGGGCAAACTACGGCCCATTTGAAATGAATAAAACTATTGAAAAAAAAACCGTACCCTTTTATGTAATGATGTTTACTTTGAATTTATATTAGTTCACACAAACACTCCATCCATGCTTTTGTTCCGGCCCTCCGGTCCAGTTTAAGAACCCATTGTGGTCCTTGAGTCAAAAAGTTTGCCCACCCCTGGACTAGAAGGTGGTGGAGGAGGGATGCAGTCTGACTCGTGAGGCTAAGCTCCAGGAGAGAATGGCCTTTTCCTCAATCTCTGCCTGTGTGTCTGTTTCTTCTGTCTTTCTCTGTCTCAGTCTCTCTGTTTGTTTCTCTCTGTCTGTCTGTCTGTCTCTCAGGATGCTTGCCTGAGTGAGGCAGCATAGGGACCCACTCGTAGGTGCTCTGACCCACAGCCCCAGCTTGGGTCCCAGCCAGAACCGACTGTTTCTGTGAGAGATGAGTCAATCCTTCACAAGCCCAGGGTGATTCCAACTCCCAGCCTTCAAGTTTCTTCGGTTGATGGTAAATGGAGCAGAGGCGAGCTGTCCTTGCCAATCCCTGCTCAAACCATTATTTCATGAGCAAAATGTTGTTTTAAAACACTACATTTGGGACAGTTTGTTTTGCAGCCATAGTAACTGGAGCATGTGGACATTATCATCCTCCTCCCTGGTTGCACACTAGGCACAGAGAGGCTGGTAGTGTCTCTCAAGCATCAAGGTTGAAATCCAGGCTGGCCTGGCTCCTCCATGCAATGCTAATTCCAGGGGCAGGGCATCTATCCAAGGAGCGCCTGCATGAGCCCTTGCATTGAATCCACCTCTGCCATCCTTGAATTGTTAGGGTTTCCCAAAGGCAGGAAGAAGGAGACTGTAGGGGAGCCAGGCTTCACGGTCATCAATTTGGGAGGGAAGGGGATGCCCACTCTCTGGGACCCTAGTCCAAGTCCCAGAACACACAGTTCTCTGAAAAAAAAGGTAACAGACTAGGAGAAAGTCAGGCATCTGATATGATACCAATTAGTGGGGCAATGTTAGGCCCCATGTTGTGAGCTGTTTCTCTATCTGTAAAGTGGACAAGGTATGGGATTTAACAGTTAGAGGGACACAGGGGACACTTCCAGTGGGGAATGGGCTGAGCAAGGACATGGAGGTGGACTGCACAGGAGGGTCCGGAGAGCTGGCTGGGTAGCCATACCTGGTACAGGTAGCTGAGTGGTGTGGGTGAAGAGGAGGTTGACAGATGGGCCGGGGTCTCAGAAGGGACTGCGGGGTGGGATTAAGAAGATTCTGCTAAGGACTGGGCATTTGTATTGGAGAGATAGCTCGGACAGTAGGGAGTTTAATCAGTACCAAGTCTGGTGTCCTGGTCCAGCTCAGCCCCCCTTTCACTGGGTGACAGCGAACAAACCTTTCTTCCTTTCTGCACCTCAAGTTCACCTGTGTGAAATGAATGTGGGTGTGTGTCCATGTTCCTCACAGTCCTCATGCTCTAGAACCCTGGGTCCCGGGGCCGCTCTGGGATGTTGCTCATTCTGGAGAGAGCTCCAGCTCCGCATGTGTCTGCCCCAGGAACGCAGGTGCCTTGGCGGTCCTGCCCAGGTTTGGTGCATCCTTTCTGTGAGGACCTATTGTTGGAGGGGGCCCTTTAGGGTACTGTTGATGAAGTGTCACAAACAGCCCACTAGTGGAGAGAGTGCACTGCCTGCAGCCGAGGAAGAGCTGGGAGTAAGGAAGCAGCCACTCTGTTCTCTCTGTGGCCTTCAGAGGGGCAAGCTGCTCCAGGACCAGGACCCCAGAAAAACTCTGCCTCCTGCTTGGTTGCCCAGCCCCACTCAAATCAGAGCTGGCTGAGGATGCCTGAGAACACTTGAAGGAAGGCCCTGACTTCTCCAGCATGTTGGAGAAAACACTTTCCATAGCGAAGGCAGAGCAGAAAGTGGAGGATGGAGATATGTTGGTCAGTCCTGAGGCTTTTGGGATTCTCTCCACACATTGCAAAAATAATCCATATGCACTATGAAAATCAGAAGGTACAGATAATGAAAATATTTAAAACCATCCATAACCCTACTGTTACTGAACTCCAGGGGTTTGCCACTTGGGGTGCTCTATTAGAAAATGAGACATAGTGGCTGCTAAGTGGTTTTATTTAGTTGCAGTAAGTAAACTAAAGAAGGAGATTCATACCCAAAACTATGCCTCCTGGGAAGGGAGGCCTAGCCATTGCTTATATATGCTATTCGGTCAATTATACATTGATTTCTTCTTTACAGTTGGCCCTGTCCATCCAGTTCCCTTCCTGTCAGCTCATCATGTTTACTGCAGTATCTGCAAAATAGTGTGCTGCATTTTAACATTTAGTAAGAAATAACATTTACAACTGCCCAGACCTTGAGACCCATGTCCTATCTAACACTGCCATCCAGAGATAACTGCTAATTTGTTTGTAATATTCTTTATAGACCAGTCTCCCCTTCTTTCCCCTCCTCATTTCCTCCCTTTTACCATCCTCCCCCCTTCTTCTTCACACACACACACACACACACACACACACACACACACACGCCACCTTTCCATGTCAACACAGATCCACCCTATCATTTTTAACCTCTCTATAGCTTTTCACTGGATGTGCACAGTACTAGTCTTGTTCCACTCATCCCCTTTCACTGTTACCAACGATGCTTGATTAAACCTGTATACCTCTCTCTGCTTTTTTGCCTAATTGTTTCTTTAAGTTACATCACTTAGAAGGGTTAATCGCTGTGTCAACAATTATCCATGGATTTAGGCTTTTGATACGTATTGTCCAGTTTTCTCTTACGGAGGCTATTCCAAAATACATTCCCTTCAGTCAGCGATGTTTGAGAGCATCAGAACCCCTGCCCCTCCCCCTGCCCCCTCCCCCCTGCCCCCGGGGCATTTTCCTTTTTCATTTTCATCTGTCTGCTAGGTGAAAAATGATGATATTTCACTGGCTGGACTCACTCTTTCTATAGAGCGTGTTAGCCTTTCCCATATAGCACATACTCATTCTTTCTGCTAGTGTTTATTGAGTACCTACTATGTGCCTGAGCCTCGTTGATATTGAGGATGCTTCATTCGTCTGTTTTATACTCACTGCTTCACCATGTGTGTTTTGTTGCCCAGACTTAGAGGATGATAAGAAGCGAGCTGAGAGGGACCATAGAGATTGTCTCATTTTAAGGAAAGAAAATGGGGCCAGGCAGGCATGGGGCTTGCGCATGGGCCACACCGGGCAGTGCGTTCCTGGTGGCATTGTAACTGAATTCAGGCAGAGATTCTGGCCCTCCGCTTGCCTTGATTTTCTCACCCGGCTCCGGAGCACTGGTTGGTGGAGTTCAACTCTGGACCCACAGCACTGCCTTTCAGAATCACTCCACTGGGCACCCAGCAGGTGCTTAGAAAATATGTATTAAATGCATGTTTGTGCATAACAGAGCACAGGAAATAGTACAAGGCGGTCAACATCCCAGGCAGACTTCTGTCAGTTACCCCTCCAGGAAGAAATATCTTTTCTCTTTCTCTCTCTCTTTCTTTCCCTCTTTCTTTCCTCCTTCCTTTCTTTTTTTAATAAAGAAGAACAATGAAACAATGAATGGTTGTTGGAATTGGTGGAGGAGGAGAGGTGGGGCTGCCTGAGGCTTGGGGCAGCTTTGTATTGAGAGCTGTCAGGTCACTGAAGTTTCCCACAGGTTCCTTCTCAATCCTATTAGGAGCTGATAGAAATGGGCAGGAGTGTTGACAGAAGAGAGAGCTTTGTTTTAGTTGTGTGTCCTGTGTGCATCTAGACCTCACATGATTCCAGGGGACTCTCTTACCCTCTTTCCTCAGCCCCCCTCTACTTTACCAAAACGTCTTTTCAGCGTTCACCTCCAGAGCCTCTTTAATGCTGCTCAGGCCTTTCATGGCACAGGGGGTGGCTGGGTCCATGGGCAAATGAGAGTGTGGTCTGGTTTCACTTGTGACACTGGGCAAGTCCTTGCCATGTGGCCCCAGGCACCACCCTATTCAGGCTACCTCTATTCTCAACAGCTTCTTAATTGATTTGCCTGCTTCCAATCTATGCCCCCAACCCCCACAATGTAAATGCTTATCACTGATCACAGCTCTCCTTAAAAACCCCAAATCTTCCTGGCACCAAGAGAGAGAGAGAGAGAGAGAGAGAGAGAGAGAGAGAGAGAGAGAGAGAGAGAGAGAGAGGGGGAGCGCGCAAAGTCCCCACCAGAGGGGTTGGTCTGGTTCTCCCACCCTCTCTACATTTGCCTCATGCTTCATGCCAGCCATGCTGGCCTTTAACCAGTTGTGTGGCTGTGGGCAAGCCCCCTTCCCTCTCTGAACCTGTTTCTTCCTCTGTGAAATAGACATGAGAATCACAACCATTCTGCTTGTTTTGAGATTTATGGCCACTTTTAAATGACCCTCCACTCTTCCAGGCCCTAATCCTCCAAAAGAAGTCACAAATTCAAAGATCCTGATTCTGAATAAGCCTTTCCATCTGCAACAGAACAGCCTGTTTTTATTCCAAGGTCTGTGATTACTAAAAAATGCTTTTCTCTCTAGTTATGTGTCTTAACCTAGGCCAACAGTGTCTACCAAGGGAGAACATTTTTTATGCCAATTTCTAAATAGTTGCGCTGTGACATCCACTGTCAGTGGGCATGTTCGTGGAATTAGAAGCATCATGCCTTATCTCTGTCATCACGTACTCTCTGGAAGAATGGCACATATGCATGAGTAACATGCTTTCTCACAGAGATTCCTCCTCATCTTGATTTCCACAGAAATACTGTTCTGGGAAGCACAGGTTTGCCCCTGGTGACTAATTTGTTGAGGGATGTTCTTGGGTAGTCCAGCAACCATTTTCTCAACATATTTTTATTGATAGGTATGTATGATAGGAAAGATGGTAGGTGAATACATAAAGGACTTTGATATATGGGATTGATACTAGGCACTTACAACGGAATGGGGAGACTGAGCACATTCACATTACAAGTGAAATCTGCACTGTGCAAACCTGCGCTCACTCAGCAGAGGCTCAGAAAGTGGGGAGTTCTCAGAGGGCAGGGTAGTCAGAGAAAGAGGGTGTCCCTGAGGAGGTAGATTTAGAATTCCCATCACACCAGTTAGGTTCAAAGGAGTTACTGTCCTTGCCTGGCACAGTCAGAGAGAGAGAGAGAGAGAGAGAGAGAGAGAGAGAGAGAGAGAGAGAGAGAGACACACACACACACACACACACACACACACACACACACACACACACACGGTGTTTGGTTAACTGAATTGAAAAGACATGTGGAACTCCATCCAGAAGGATTAATAAGATGGAGGTTGATTGGATGAGAAACAGTTTTCATTGGATGGACCTGGGGTGAGGACTGTCAGTATAACACAGAGTGAGTTGTACAATACTTCCCTGTTTGCAAAGCACTGCTCATGTGGGGTGGGGGCAACGGCTCCTCAGCTGGAGGCACTGGGGGTGGGAGCATGCTTTATTCATTGTGAAGAGTCTTCACAGGGACCCCACAGTAAATAGCACCTCCCCCCACCCCTGCCTGGCTTTTGCACACTTGAGAAATAAAGCAAGATGAATGGGAATCGAACCATTCACTCCCCCCCCCCCCCATGAAGGCTACATGAGATTTTAGCTATTGTATGAGACCGAATGGTCCTTCTAAGTGTGTCCAGTTTTCTGCATAGGACTGGGCAGGCCTCTCGTGGGCTGGAAGAGTGTAGCCCTGGAGAAGTGGCCCAGGAAAACTGTTCCCTGCAGGCAGCTTTCTTCCTGCAGAGTGAGGGGCAGGCTGGGCTCTTCAGGCCCAAGGTTTCCTTCCAGAATTTACCCCTCAGGGTGTTTAGGGGAAACCCCTCCTCATCTGGCCATGGAATGGGGCCGATGTGTTTTATCCCCTAGGATTAAGCTCCGATGTGGCATGGATCATAAAACTTCAGAAAACCAGAGGATGTGATCTAAGAGATTAGCTACTGACCAGCCCTCATTTTTTTTTAAGTTTTATTGCTTAAAGTATTACAAAGGGTATTACATATGTGTCCTTTTTTTTCCCCCCGCCCTTGACAATCCCTCGTCCTCCCCTACCCCCCAGTGTCTTATGTCCATTGGTTATGCTTATATGCATGCATACAAGTCCTTCGGTTGATCTCTTACCCCACTCCCTCCTGCCCCCCAACCCTCCCTGGCCTTCCCGCTACAGTTTGACAATCTGTTTGAGGCAGCTCTGCCCTGTATCTATTATTGTTCCTAAGTTTATAATGGTCTCTATTATCCTTGAATGAGTGAGGTCATGTGGTATTTTTCCTTCATTGACTGGCTTATTTCACTTAGCATAATGCTCTCCAGTCCCATCCATGCTGTTGCAAATGGTAAGAGTTCCTTTTTTACAGCAGCACAGTATTCCATCGTGTAGACGTACCACAGTTTTCTAATCTGTTCACCTGCTGATGGGCACTTAGTGACCAGCCCTCATTTCACTTATGCAGAAATGGAGGCCCAGGGTCACTTACTCTTCATCTGAGTGGTCTGAAACTTTCATATGTGATTAGTGTGGCAGATACTATTAATATTGTTAAAAAACAACAACACAAGACAACAGGCCTCAAGTGGTGTCACTTATGCTAAGTCCAACATTGCCAAACTGAGATTTAACCTAATTACAGTTCTACTCTCCCAGAGATGGAATCCTAAACCGGCCAGGAGTCCTCTGATCAGCACTAATTAGGTAATCTACCTGATAAACCCATCATCTCCTACAGGGAAAGTAACCTTGCAATAACCAAACCACTTTTTGCCTAGTATAACTCCTTGTTCCTGCTCCCTTCTGCTTATAAAAAGTCTTTCATTTTGTAAGAGTCCTCTGAGCTGCTTTCTGTCTGCTAGATTGGATGCTGCTTGATTCATGAATCATTAAATAAAACGAATATAATCTTTAAAATGGACTCAGTTGAATTTTTCTAAACAATATTTTTCTAAACAAATATTTCTAGTTGTTTTCTAAAAAAGACAACTCTTGCCTCCCGCCCCTTCGCAATGCTGCAGGAAGTGGAATTCCCAGGCCCCATGCTAGAAGGCGCAGTCCACTAGAACCGCGGGCCCAGGGCTACCTAAGGGTCAGCCCGGAGTCTTGGCATCGGACTGTAATTGTGGAATCAGGAAACAGGGTCCTTGGCTAATTCAGCTGTGTCCACATAATGAAAAGGAGAAGTGAAATGTCAGGAGGAAATGCGCATTTAATAAATTGTAAAGAGCTCTGTTATTTTTTGAATCTCCACTTATTTTCTTCTGCCTTCATTCTAGCCACTGTAAACTACTCCAAAAAACGATTTTAGAATAGAAAAGGAGCTAGGAGCCAGAGAAGCAGTCTTTACCATTTAACCTTCCTTTGGCACTATTTAGGATTTTAATTTTGAAGCATGGCAAGGAGGTAGAAATGATTTAGGGCCCCATATGAACAGAATCACTTTAAAATGAAGATACAACCCTCCACCCCCTTGAGATCTCTCCCTAAAACTACTTAAACAACAAAGACCTCTCCCTGTGCTGATTAGAACAGACAGCATTTCTAATTCCTCAAGAATGGGAATATGAGCAAAAGTATTCCAAAGCAAGGACTTACTCAATTCACTGGAAAATCCACCACATCAAGCCCCTGGGGGGGGGGGGGGGGAAGCCCTGAAATTAACCTGCCTGGTATATGGGAAATATCAGTTAAATGCTTTTACAACTTCATCACCATCTACTCGGGAAAACACTGCTATTCAAGCCTCCCATTGCCCGAGAGTCTTCAGCTTCTGAACCAAGAAAGGAAGAAACCAACAGGGTTATTTACAAGTTCCTTCCTTCCAGTTTTAAGCCTCTGAAATAAACCTGCTGGTTACCGCTGCCAACGCCTAGCGGGTTAACCTGGCTCTGCGGGGGGTCGGCTCTGTCAGCTTTCTGCGCCCCCGGGCGGGTTTCTGTGGTGGTGCAGCCCCAGTCACTCGCTGCAGAAAAGCGGCCCCTGGCAGAGGACACCGAGGGCTGACGCTGTCCGCGCGCACCAGCCTCGGTGGCGCTCCTCGCTCGCCTCTGTCCCCATCCTGCGACCATCAGGCTGCGGGAGAGGGGATTTTTGCGGAGGCTCCTGAGTGCAAGAACTCAATATAGTGTCAGGCGGCGCCAACACAGCCACCCCAACCTGGGCTGGGAGCGCACGCATCTTTGGAGTCTTCCGCGGTGGTGCAACTCCGGGAGCCAACTTCAGGCCAGTCTGTGGATTCGGTGCAGGTACCTGGATCCTGCCCCTCAGTGGATGGGATGGCTGGGACTGATGGGCCATTTCGGATCCAAGTGAAAGTGGTGAAGTGCCTCTCTCTCCTGGTTCCTGTAGGCGCGCGGGGTGCCCCAAGATTGTAAAGTGACAGAGCCCATGACTCTAGGGACCAAGATGCGTGTTGGAATGCCCGAGGGTGTTGGGTTGGGGAAGCGCCCTTCGGGAGGGGACTGGTCGGGGAGGACCCCCACGGGAGGGGTTTTGGGAACAGCGGTTAGGCGTCCTGGAGGCAGATACTGAGGCAGGGTTTCCTAGAAGGGACCGCTGGGCTGGGGTTCCATGGAAGGAGCTGCTGTGGAAATTCGGGGTTGGGGGGATGGTTAAGCGTCTTAGAAACAGGAAGTTGCAGGAGGGTCCTGAGCTGCGGTTTTCCAGGCAAGGGCTGCCAGGGATCTCTGGGGGAAGTAACGGGAGAAACGTTTACTAGGAAAGGTTTGGGGGTCTCCTGGGAAGTGGCAGTGCTGAGAGTCCTGGGGGCGGGTAGCTAGTTTGGGGACCCCTGGGGAAGGTGGCTAGTTTAGTAGGCGTCCCAGTCCTGGGGCACAGTGGCCGATTAGGACTCTCCCCTCTCCTCTGTCGAAGCGACTGAATCCCACAAGGAACTGGCTGTCCTGTAGGTTCGCGCTCATTTCCAGCGGCTCAGAGGAGGTACCGCAAACGGGGATTTCTGGGGTGGCGGCTGAGCAATCCCGGGGCTGGCAGTTGTGCCCCGAGTCTCAGAGGATTTGCGGTCCTGGGAAGGGGACACCTGCGCTGCACTTGCGTCGGGAGAGAACCGTGGTGGTCTTTTCAAGGCCCTGGGGGTTTGTTTCAGGGTCCCACCCAGCAGATCTGCCCGCGGAGTCTCCGGGAGAGAAATCGGAGCCGCCCCCAGGCACGCCAGGAGGCCCCCCATTTCGCCCTACCCCGTCGGGTCCCGCCCCATCGCGTCACGCCTTAAAAAGCACCAAAGGCCAGGATCACGCAGCGGTGGCCACGGTCATGGAGGGTACCCTTGAGGCCAACTGGAGCGCCGAGGTGGTCAATGGGAGTGTGGCGCCGCCAGGGGCAGAGGGCAACCGCACGCACGCGCCGCAGCGCAACGAGGCCCTGGCACGCGTGGAGGTGGCCGTGCTGTGCCTCATCCTCTTCCTGGCACTGAGCGGCAACGCCTGCGTCTTGCTGGCGCTGCGCACCACGCGCCACAAGCACTCGCGCCTCTTCTTCTTCATGAAGCACCTGAGCATTGCCGACTTGGTGGTGGCGGTGTTCCAGGTGCTGCCACAGCTGCTGTGGGACATCACCTTCCGCTTCTACGGCCCTGACCTGCTGTGCCGCCTGGTCAAGTACTTACAGGTTGTGGGCATGTTCGCCTCCACCTACCTGCTGCTGCTCATGTCGCTGGACCGCTGCCTGGCCATCTGCCAGCCGCTGCGCACCCTGCGCCGCCGCGCGGACCGCCTGGCGGTGCTCCTCACGTGGCTGGGCTGCCTGGTGGCCAGCGCCCCGCAGGCGCACATATTCTCCATACGCGAGGTGGCTGACGGTGTCTTCGACTGCTGGGCCGGCTTCATCCAGCCCTGGGGGCCCAAGGCCTACGTCACGTGGATCACCCTCGCCGTCTACATCGTGCCGGTCATCGTGCTGACCGCCTGCTACAGCCTCATCTGCTTCAAGATCTGGCAGAATTTTCGGATCAAGACGGCGGCGGAGGGGGCGGCCAAGGGGCCCGAGGGCGCGATGGCGGGCAGTAGGGAGGGCGCGGCCCTGGCTCGAGTCAGCAGCGTCAAGCTCATCTCCAGGGCCAAGATCCGCACGGTCAAGATGACCTTCATCATCGTGCTGGCCTTCATCGTGTGCTGGACACCATACTTCTTTGTGCAGATGTGGAGCGTCTGGGACGCCAATGCGCCCAAGGAAGGTAGCGCGGGGCGGGAGACCGGGAGGAGCAAGCACGCTGGCTGGGCAGGGCCCTGCTGGGCTGCCTCCGCACATCCAGGGGTCTGGGGGCTTGGGGGTGGGGTGGGAATCCTGCAGAGCTGGGTTTGATTTATGCATGGCTCCATCATCCACAGGCCAAGTGATTTTGGGTGTAACTTCCCTGAGCCCCGACTTCCTCTTTTGTAAAATGACAATAATGATGAAAGTACCAGCTCTCACTCGGCAGTAGGGAATGAAATGAGAAAAATGCACATAAAATCCTTAGCACAGTCCTTGCGCTGCACATGGTAATGGTTCCTCATTACGGACCAGGAAACGGAGGTTCAAGTGACTGCGTTTAAGAATTGTGGTGGAGGTCACTCTTGAACCCGGGCCCAACTTCAAGATCCCTCCACTTTAAGTTCACTTTGCGTTGAACTTCCATTCTAAGTTCAACTCAGCCTGAACCCACGGGTTCTGGTTCCCATAAGGACAGGGGTAGATGGGCGATTGGATTGGTCCAACCAAGTGCTGATAGGGTGCTGGGCGGGGAAACCTGGGGAGGTGGGATGAGTCTCTGAGCCCTGGCTTGGTGGAGGTGGTAGAGAGGTAACACTGGGTGCTATAGGCAAGCGTGGGAGCTAGGGAATGTGCTTCTGCTGGGGCTGTGGGGGAAGAGAGGGGAGCAAGGACCCACATTTTCAAATTTGACGGGGAGATTTGGGTGATTTCTGTAGGTGGGGAACTTGCCCTCTAGTTGGAGGACTGTGGAGGTCAGTGCTGAGGGTGTCCGAGCTTGGCTGGTGTCTGGGTGATTGGTAGAAGAGGAGGAGAGGAAAGGATGGGGTGACCTGTGGGGAGGGAGTTTGGGGAAGCAGAGAGCACTATGGGCTGGGGGAGGGGGGAGCGCTAGGGGCTGTCTCTGGGTGGCTAGGAGCTCCAGGCAGTTGCTGTCTCATTGCCCACAATTTGCAAAGAGTAGGAGGGGTAATCAGTGGTGGTGAATAACTCACACCTTTTTGTTTGAGGGTAAGCACATAAAACTGCACTGGGATGCCCGGGACTCCAGTGTTTGTCCGGAGATACCAAGGGGTTTGCTTTTATCCTATCTGCCTTTGAGACAGTGCAAATGTCCCATTTCCTGATATAATCATTACTGCTTCCAAGACACAACCATCCGGTGCAAGCTGAAACCTCCCTTCATTCAGCTGGATAACTTTGCTTTGCTCTCTCCCCAAAACCACAGACTCCTGGCTTTCCCAGCCCTCCCAGGTAGTCTAGCATTATTCCTGGGGCAGTTGTCTTCAATATTTATTGAGCACCTTTGTTATGCCATTCTAGCTGTGAGGGGTAAGGTTGTTGAGAGGACTCAGCAAAGCCAGCCTGGCTTCATCACCCAGTCCCTGGTCACACCTTATAGAGGGGATTCAGGGATCCAGAGAGGGGAAGGCACTTCCTCCAGGTCACACAGCAAGTCAGAGGCAGAGCAGCCACCAGAGCTGGGGTTTCCTATCCACCCCCCATTTCTTCCTGGGCTAGGGCTCTGATTCGGGAGTTAGGTTGGGCAGAAGCCAGCAGTGAGGTGTTGTAAGTAAGATGAGACACCAGGCCATCCATTCCTGGGCAGGCTCCTGGAGAGACCAGACCCAGGTCTTGAGGAGCTCAAACACCAGCCCTTGAGGAAGTGAGGCTGACACTCACTTAGAGTGGATACTGGGGAGACCTGGGATCTAGTGCTCCCTCCAACCCTTACTAGCTGTGGGACTTCTGGTGAGGGATCCCCGCTTCCCCTTGACCCTTAGTATCTTACTTTTAGGTGAGGACATTTCAGCATTCATTTCGTTCATTCGGCAAATACTCTGACTCCTCTCTTTGTAGCCTCCTCACCACCCCATTTATTTTCCTCCCTGATGATTTTCCTCCTCCTCCCTCCCTTCTATATGACTTCCTGTGTCCATCCCCTCACCTGCTCTCCTCTTGCTCACTTTTCTCCCCAAAGATTGAGAGTATGTGGTCAGCAAATGTCATAATCACTCAGTGAAGTGTATATCTTTTCTACACTTTAAAAGCACCCCAAGTTGCCTTGACCAGTGTGTTCAGTGGTCAGAGTGTTGGCCCTCTCACCGAAGGGTCGCAGGTTTAATTCCTAGTCAAGGGCATGTACCTGGGTTGCAAGTTTGATCCTGGCCGCGTGTGGGAGGCAAGCTGTCGATGTGTCTGTCTCTGTCTCTGTCTCTTTCTCCTCCTCCTCCTCCTCCTCCTCCTCCTCCTCCTCCTCCTCCCCCTCCTCCCCCTCCTCCCCCTCCTCCCCCTCCTCCCCCTCCTCCCCCTCCTCCCCCTCGTCTCCCTCCTCCTCCTCGTCTCCCTTTCTCCTTCCCTTCCACTCTATCTAAAAAAAAGAAAAAGAAAAAAAAGGAAAAAATATCCTAGGGTGAGGATTAATAACAACAACAAAAAGTACACCAAGCAGTTTATTTGTCTGTCTTAAAAAAAGACACAGGAAAAGAGAAGAGAAAGTGCCCCTTGGGTAAAGTGAGGGTAGAGCCCTTCTGGTCCCCGGAGGGTATCCTGGGGCGAGGCCTTCATAGAGACGGGCTCCTGCTCAGGCTCCAGGAGCAGGGAAAGAAATGGACTCTCTGAATCGGAACCTCACGTCTTTCTTGCCTTTGCTCCTTTGCTTTTTCCTAGTTCAGGGTGGGTCTCACATGAAAAGCCCAGGTCCCCTGGTCCTCCGGGGCATTCTGTCCTGGGTGCTGGAGAAGAGTACAAATGCAGACCACAGGGGATTCATGGCTACATGTCGCCAGCACCCCTCCCTCCCCACCTCCAGCGTGTTGCCAGGAGCAGGTGCCAGCCCACGTGGGAGAGGACTCGGGCTCTGGCCACCAGCCTGGCCAAGGCATGCAGGGTTCCGAGTGGACGTGGGCTCAGCCAGAATACACATCCTGTGCCCACTTGACATTAATCTGGATAATTGCAAGTAGCCGGCTGGGCCATCAGAAATGATGGTATTTACAGTTACCTTGGAGATATGACTCAGTCTAGAAACTGTCGGCAAGCGTTAAGGAAAGATTCAAAGAGAGATGCTCTCAAGTTACTCAGGAGATGTTGATCAGCAAAGTGGAATCAGTACACAGTCCCCACTCTCCTGTCCAAGAGGTAGGTGATTTACAAGAGATGCAAAATACCTAGGTCAGGGCTCCTTGCTCTGCTTTTTGCCTGGGAGTGGAGAATGGAGCTCCGGGAGCTTGTTATGGACAGTGTGACATTTCTTCAGGGAAACCCCTGGACAGACAGGCTCAGACCGGGGCAGCAGGGGTCAGAGGTGGGATCTCTTCTGCCAGTAGCTTCGTCTGGAAAACAGAACCAGAAGCAGCTACAGAGCAGAGTGGCTGGGGAAGTCATGCTGGCCGTGGCAGCTGGTCGCGTGGCCTCTTGCAGGATATAGGTCCCTGCCTCCAGCAGGGCTCACCCTCAGGCGTTCTCTCCAAACCCAGGTGCCCCTTTTACAATGCTCCCCCTTGTCTGCCCTCTCTCCCAACCCCCACACCTTCATTCAAACGAGGGGCTGCCTCTATGGGCTGAGAGCTCACCTTATTCCAAACATAATTTGAGGTGGGTGGGGCACTAAGAGTCAGGTACTGCAGCAAGATAAAGTAGACATAAGGAAACTTAGATAAGGGGACAAAAGAGTAAGACAATTATAATCACAGCAATAATAACGTCTCTGTGTGGAGGTGAGCCGCACACAGGCTTCCTTTCCCTAAGAGCCGAGCTAAGAGGAAAACTCAGTTTCAATATTTCCACTGATTGGAAGGAAAAACTGAGTGATAAGAGCAATAGCGGGCTGCCCCTGTCAGGCCTCCAGGTATTGGACAAGTCACATGGTGGTAATTTAATGAGCTCCCCCTTTTAAAGCATGCCGGAGTGCTGACTAGGTGAGCCTGGGGACTGCAGGAGGAGGGCTGAGTGGACGTGGAGACCACTGTTCACTGAGACCAGACACCCATCCATGCAGGTGTGACAAGCCCCACCTGTATCCTTCAGAATCAAATTCCACAGCCAAAGACTTGGCACCAACCTTCCCCCTTGAACTTGCTGAAGTTGTTTTGCTGCTGGTCCCAAGAACTCCAGCCCTGAGGCAGTTCTGAGGGAGGAGATAGCGAGGGTGTGTCCCTTTTTCCAGGGGTTGGTGGCTGCGGATTGGGTATGGTGAGCGGATTTTTAATCTCTGTCCCTAGTTCTCCCCTTCTAGTGTGTCTCTCCTGAAGTGCCCACTCCAGGGGGCATAGGTGAGAGAGAAGGGGGGCAGGTTGGCAGATGGGGTGGGATGTGCTGCCTGAACACACCAAGCAGTGGCTCCTGTCTCGTCACCATTCCCAGAAGCCGGGCAGCTAGAGGAGAACCTTTTGAATTAAAGGGAAATCTCACAGTTCATTCATAGATGAGCCATATTCATCTTTCAGAATAGTCCCCTTTTCTCTCGAACTTGCTGATTTCCACAGGAGCAAGAAATGCCCAGAGAACAGAGCAGGGCCTCCACTGCATCGGCCAGGACAGCGGGCCGGCACCATAGGGTCCTGGGCTCCACAGGTGCAGGGAAAGGGCTAACACAGCTGGTCTGTGTTTGCAGGCTGCTGGCTGTTTTCTCCTGTGTGTCCTTGAGCAAGTGGTTTCATCTCTCTGAGCCTCCGCTTCCTCCTGTGCATAACAAAGGTAGCAAACTCGTGGAGTTATTACGAAGATGACATGCTGCGAAGGGTGGCACATGGGGGCCACATGATCAGGGTCACTCTTCTCCCCTCCCCCATTCCACGTGTTAAAGGTCCTGTTTGCATTCTCGGGGTTGACTGAGATTTGGGCGGTTATTCCTGTGGGAGCAGATGGACATTTTTCTCTTGAGAGCCTGGGTGGAGGGGGAGGAGGTGCAAGCAGAGCCTGCTGGACAATAGGCGCTGTGTTCAGGCAGGTTGGTATGTGGAGGAGAGGCGAGTTAAGACTGGAGAGGTGAACTGTGAGCCTTGTCACAGCAGGGATATTGCCTGTCCTGTTCACTGGTGTGTGCCTGGTGCCTAGCACAGGCTGGGCACCCATGGGGATCTCAACCAATGCTTGTTGAACAGATACGTGGGACATGGAGGAGGGAGGTGCAGGAGAAAGGACAGGGATGCGTGTGTAGAGCTGGACTTAGAGAAATAGGACTCTCTAAGCAGTCCTTCAGCAGCAGAACTAGCTACCTGATGAAGAGTAAATGCCCCATCACCAGGGCAACCAAACACCTGTCAGGAGTGTGGGACCAGAAGGAAGGTTGAAATGCTCAGAGGCCTGGTTTTAAGTGTTTCCCATCTGATAATAGCTTCCCAGCCCCTCCCTGTTTTTGTGGAACCAAGGTCCCTCCAGTGTGGCCCGCCACCTTACAAGGACACTGTGCCCAAGGTGTGGGTGGGCTGGGCAACTTGGAGAGGGGCCTTCTCTTCAGGCGACCCCCTTGGTATGGAGAGCGGTGGGAAAGGTTGGGCTGGAGGAGACTGGACAGGGAGGTCTTAGCTTGGCCCTTTTGGGTATAAATTGCAATTAGAGGAATAGGTAAGGACCATACTCTTGTCTGATTAAGCAATTGCAAGTTCTTTTACGTTCTTGGATAGTGCTAATGTTTTCCCTTTGAGTTTCTGGCCAAAGGTGACTTTTCTTCTTTTTAAAGATTCTATTAATAGCAGCAAAAAATAAAAATCTGTTGGGGGAGGCTTTGCTACATATTTTTTTCTATTTGATGAGTATCTGAGTGGGTTGGGGAGAGGGGGACAGGGGTTGTGGGAGGAGATCAGCTCTCTGGAGGGACTTGGTGAGGCCTGGGGTCAGGGCTGGCCTGTCAGCTGCCTCAGGGGCTGGCCTGCCTGATGACCCCACCACCTTGTGCTAGCTGTTGGAAGCAAAGGCAAGCCCATAGGCTCACTTTTGGGGGCTGGGTGGAGGCTGAATGGTGCTCTGCTGGACCCTGTATGTTAGTGCCCACCAGCCAGAGTCCCTGGACCCTGAGATAGCACTGGGAAGTGATGAGAGTCCCTGTGGGGCATGCCTCCAGGTGGTCTGTGGCCTTTGCCATTCCCATGTGAGCAATGGAGATGGTACCTCCCAATGGGACACGATGCCCTGTCTGGGTATCAGTTTCAGTGAGGTGAGGAGTTGGATTAGCTGATATCAGTACCACCCCTTGTTAAGTTCCAGACCTGTATCTGGCCCCATCTTTCCTCACCCAAACACAACCAGGGAAGGGGCCGTTTTCCCCATTTTACAGATTAGGACACTGAGGCTCAGTGGAGGAGCTAGGATTGAACCCAGTCACCTCATCTCAGACACTGCTAGATTGCACCGGGCCTGTCCCAGGCCAGCATTTTCAGTGTTCTATTTGCCTGAGTGTCGGGATCTGCTGGCACTTCTTTAAAAAGCGGATTCCTGGCTCTGTCCCAGGCGTACCATACCAGAACCCTGCACCCACTCTGTGACCTGGGCTCCTTCCGGCAACACCCAGCCTCATGGCCACTATTGGCACTGCCCTCTCAGCACTCTGGGCGTGACGCCTGTCGCTTGACTTCCCCCACTGTCCACTGATCCCCATGGCTCAGCACACACCCCACGTCACACTTCCCTTCTCCTTTCCATTACCACCTTCTTGGTTGAGAGCAGAGGGTTTCAACTTTGGCTATTGACATTTGGGCCAGATAATCTTTGTTTTAGTGTGGTGTCGGTAGAGGCTGCTGTCCTGTGCCCTGTAGTACATTTAGCAGCATCCCTGGCCCTACCCACTAGATGCTATTGCACCCCCCCCCCCCAGTGTGACCACCAAAACCATCTCCAGACATTGCCCAGGTCCCCGAAGGGGCAGAGTCGCCTGGTTGAGAAGCAGTAGTTTAGAGCCACATGCAGGCCTGGCCTGAACTGACATCCAGCAGATGAGTGCACCTTGTCACCTAGCCTGGGCTCTGGCCCACTGGCCTCATGTCCCCTTCCAGGCCTTCAGACTGGCCCCTTCCCACAAGTCCTTTTGCTTGGCTCTCACTCTGACAGTGTTCTCACCAAGGAGGGCCCACCCCTGTCTCTTCTGTGGAGACCCATCTTTCAGAGCCCAGTTCCAGTGCGGGCTGCTTTGTGCACATCTCCAGGGGGTGCCATTGACCTCAGGGTCTGTGAGAAGGATGCTCTCAGGAGCTGTGCAGGGACAACCCCAGCACGGCACCTGGCAGCCTCTTCCAGGGCCCCTTTCATGAAGCTCTCTCTGTCTCCCCAGCCAGGGGTCTCCTTCCTCCTCTGAACACCAGTGTGTTCATTCTACCACCGGTTGTTCTGTGTCTCCGAGGGTTCTGTCTTGCACGGCCTCTGCCGGGGTCTGCCAGCCCTGGGTGAGAAGAGCTTGCAGGGAGCCCCCCTCAGGCCTTCACCTGCCCTCCCAGGGCCAACAGCTGCTGTATTCAGAACCGTGCGACAGGCAAGCCAAGGTTGGCCACAGAATTCTGGGTGTACCACGGACCTCTGGGAGGGACACCCCCAGTGTCTGCCAGGCTGATGTTGGGGTCTTATGTCCCATGGGGTAGTCAGATGGCGTGGCAGCAGTGACCCCCAAACCTGCCTAGACCTCAGTTTTCTGGGGTTAAAAATAGAGTTTAGCTGTAGCTGGTTTGGCTCAGTGGATAGAGCATTGGCCTGCAGACTGAAGAGTCCCGGTCTCGATTCCAGTCAGCGGCACATGCCTGTGTTGCGGGCTCGATCCCCAGTGGGGAGCATGCAGGAGGCAGCCAATCGATTCCCTCTCATCATTGATGTTTCTATCTCTGAAATCAATAAAAATACTTCAAAAAAAAGAATAGAGTTTAGGTTGGGAAGGGGGTGGAATATGCCAGTGGCATAGTGCCTAGCATATAGTAAGTGCTCAATAAATGTTTGCTTTTATTTTATTTTATTTTACTTATTTTTAATCCTCACCCAAGGATATTTTTCCATTGATTTTTAGAGAAAGTGGAAGAGAGAGTGAAAGGCAGAGAGAAACAGTGATGTGAGAGAAACACATCGATTGGTTGCCTCCTGCAGGAGCCATGACCAGGGCCTGGGGCAGAGAGAAGCCTGCAACCCTAGTACATGCCCTTGACAGGAATCAAACCTGGGACCCTTCGGTCTGAGCCAAACTGGCTAGGACAATAAATGTTAGCTTTTAAAAAAGAAAGTTCAACCAAAGGACTTGTATGCATGCATATAAGCCTAACCAATGGACACAGACACCCGGGGGGGGGGGGCATTAGTGGGGGTGGGGGGCAATGGGGTGATAAGGACACATATGTAATACCTTAATCAATAAAGAAAAAAAGAGAAAGTTCAAGATGGGCCAGGGTCCTGAGGTAAGTCAGTCAGTGCAGTGAGGGGTGGGAATTGCTTGGAGCTCAAGAGCAGCATTGTAGCTGCGGGGCTGCAGTCTCAGTTGAGGAATGGTGGCCAGCCCAGGGGTGGTGGGAGCGAGAGTGTCTCGAGCTAAAGCAAAATTGGAGGAGACAGCAGGAGGTGCAGTGGGGAGGTTCTAGCTCTGGGTTTTGGAAACAAGGGACCCTGGTGTGACAGGTGGGCAGGAATGGGGTATAACCAGGTGGTCTCCAGTGTCCCAGCCCCTGATTCCTGTGAGCCCCACTCCTGGCCACCGAGGGGTTAAGAATAGAGTGCTCCCCAGAAGCTGGAGTTTTCTACTCATTTGCTAGATGCTCCAGTACCAGGGTCTCTGCCCTCCAGGGCCCATGCCTCACACTGCTCAGCCTGTTTCTCTTTCCCTCCTGACCCTGATATCTGGGTGTGAATTTAATTTCTCTAGAGGGAATTACACTTGAGTCCAGTCATCTTGTTAGGAGCCATCTCCTGTCATCAAGCTGGGAAACTGTCCTTTTGCCTTTCCGATGTGCTAGTGGAGGTGGCTGATGTATCAGGACTTCTGTCTGCTAATTTCATGCTTCAGTTCAAGTCTTTGCTCACCAGGGACAGAGCCACGAATGAAAGCCACAGGTTATAAACATAAATAACGATGGTATGAAGGGATGATGCTGTAAGAGAAGTATTTATTTATCAAGTACTGTGAGTGCCCTAAGAGGGATTCATTGATTTTGTTTCTGGGGGGAAAATCAGGAGGACTTCAGAGAGGAAGCAACATTTGGAAAGGGTTTTAAAGGATGAGTAGGAGCTGACTATGTAAAGAAGCCATGTTGAGATCATTAGACAGTTATTTTATTTTTCGCTTAATAGAGGAATACTTCTCAAACGTCAGTGTGTACACAAATCATGTGGGGGATCTTGTTAAAATGCAAATTCTGATTCAGGAGGACTGGGTGGGGTTTGCATTTTTAACAAGCATCCAGGTGGTGTCTATGCAATGCCCATGAGCTGGCCTATTGAGTAGTAAGTCTTTAATATCTTTTCTCTTTTACCAAAACATGCAATTTGCCTTTACACATATGGTCCAATGGGCTGCAGGGCCCTGTTGTCCCTTCGGAGTAGAGAAGCGCTGGTCATTTGCCAAAAGGCCCCTGCCCTTCTGTTTTCAGAATGTGGCTATTCCTCAGGTTCAGTCCAGAGAGCAGAACATGTCCCCTAGATTTGAGCAGTGATGTAATAGAAGCCCATGTGACACTGTAGCCCACAAATTTGGCTGTTAATCCTGACCCTATGTTACATAGGAT
The DNA here is from genome assembly GCF_963259705.1 of Myotis daubentonii. Lineage (NCBI taxonomy): Eukaryota > Metazoa > Chordata > Mammalia > Chiroptera > Vespertilionidae > Myotis > Myotis daubentonii. Next base: position 22,299,419 of record NC_081853.1, on the reverse strand, counting down.
GATCACACACTTGTGATTTTTAGAACAATTCCAATTTTTAGAACAATTCCAATGTTGTCAAGTTGTGGCCTTTTCAAAGAAGGCCCTCTGTAATACATATTGCTTTTCAGTCTTTATTAGTATATACGTGTACAGTAAATAATAATAATAATAAAAAAATAAAAAAGGGTCTTCCTTAGACCACGACTCCCAAGTTCCACACAGCCCCATAGGAATAAAGGACTTAGACCCTAATTCCCGATTTCCTGGGTGGGCTGAGGGGTGCTGACATGGGGGAGTAGGGAGGCCTTGAACCTAGTTGTTGGTTTCTGGAGTATAAAAGTTGATGAGCTTGATTTGATTCAGATGAGAGCAGAGATGTCGGCTGAGCCGTGTCTGAATTGTATGTGAACCGCCTCGGACAGCACAGCCCAGAGAGGCCTTGGGCAGCTGTGCGTCAGCTGTTCTGGGCTAATTTGGGCCTTCAGTGACAGGAGTGCTGGGAAATTTGAGTGGAGGGAGTGCTGGGATATCCAAACAGGGGAGTTCTCCCGGCTTGAGTCAAGCCGGCCTGGCAGGCGGATCTCGGGCAGACAGTCCTGGGGTGGCCCTCAGCCGCCCACCTCTCCATGAATCACGGTACCGAGTGGAAATACAGTAATTTCTGTCTCCTGGGGTACAGTTACCCAGCACGGGATGTCTGCTTCTGGCACACGGCCATTTCTGCTTACCTCCCCTGCTTGGAGCCTCTCCCTAAAGATCACCTGTGGTCCCCTGTCTTGGGTCCACCAGCTTCTCCCCCAAATGCTGCCACTCCCTGTGTAATAGAGTGCCTCTTGTACTTCTCTCTTTCCACTGGTGTTTGTAAATCCCTTGAGAGCAGGTCCCCAGGCCTGACTCAGTGGCTGGCACCCAGAGTAGCATGAAAGGGTACATGGATGACTCATAATCTCCTTCTCCCCCCCCTTCCCTCTGTCTTCTTCCCCTTCCCCCTCTCCCTTTCTCCCCATCCCTCTTCTCCTTTTCCCAGCTTGAGGTCCAGCAGGTGTGAGGGCCAATCCATGGACCAGTGCCTCCCACTTGTCCCTGCTTCTAGGCAGGAACCACAGAGCAGTGTGCAGGCACCAGGGCGGGTCTGGGAAAGGGGTTGTTTTTGTGGGGGGTCCATTGGAGAGTTGCTGCCACCTTCCCTTTTGGGTTTCTGGCAGGGTAAGATTTTCCGAAACAGGTCCTCTGAAGTTCCTTTGGTGTCGTGTAACCCCGTCCAGGGCTCTGAGTCTTGATCATGGTTTTTTGTGTGCTTTTTTCCGTTTTTTCCTTAAAGTCACGGCAAAAAGAGCAAAGGACACTTTCTTTAATCAGCCTGGGATCAGGAGTCCCCAGACCTTGGGCTTTAACTATTCAGTTAATCATATCTCACAACCATTCATAATAAGGATGCTAAGTCCTTGAACAAACACTGCCATTCACAGAGCCCGTTCATATTTTTTTCTTCAGTTTTCCCAAAGTCCTTGTGAGTGTCCTCTGTCCTGTGTCCCATACCGGGCTGCCTCAGATTCCGAGACACAGCCCAGCCCAGGGAGCAGCCTCCCCCAGTGTTTCACAGGCATTGGCACTAACTCTGGTATCGATAAGAAAAGTGACATTTATTGAGCACGTACACATCATTGTAGTAGTAATGACAATTGCGAAGCTTTTTTAAGTGTTTACTGGAGTTGAGTGCCAGGAGTCATGGTGAGCACTTGGAACCCTGTCTAATGAGAGTTGGCAAGGATTCTGTAAAGAAGTTATTTTTATTATTCCTGTTTCACAGATGGGGAAACTGAGGTTAAGGGAGGTTAGGTAGTTTGTCCAAGAGCACACAGTTGCAAAGTGGCAGAGCGAGGATTTGTGCCAGGCCTGGGTAACTTGAAAGCAAAGATAGGTCCTCCTGCTAATGTGGGGAGCAGTGGGCTGAGCTTGCCCTGGGGGTCCGCCTCTCCCCTTTCTGAGCCCTTTTCTATGCTTTTTAACACCAGCCCCTCCTTTAGACATCAGGGATTGACTAACTTTTTCTGTAAAAGGCCAAATAGTAAATATTTTAGGCTGGGGTGAGGGTCAGGGGTATAAGGTCTCTGTAACAACCCTATGAAAGGGCAATGTGGTAGCCCAAACAAGATGTAGTAAGTGCAGAGAGCAGTTGAGGTGCAGTCACTCGTCTGCTGGAACCATCAGTGGCTGCCCATTGCCTGTAGTCTCCAGTTCAGACTCAGCCTGGATTCAAAGTCCTCCTCAGCCCGGCTCGTTCCAGTCTCTTCTCCCATGAAACTGCCCTTCTCCAGCTCTGGCAGTCCCCGAATGCTCTCTCCGGACCATTCCCACCTGTGTGTCTTTTATTCCTGCTGCTTTTCCCCTTTGAAATGTCCACCATAGTCCCTGTTTTACATTCCCAAGTAGCTCTCCTTCTTGCTGGTGGGGGAAATTCCACCACGGGGAGGACTCTCAGGGTTTGGGTGATTAGGGTATGTGTCAACTAAAAGAAGTCCAAATGCGTCCTTAGCATTGGCAGCTTGATGTGAGCAGGATCGGCGTAGAGAGGGTTGCCGGTGGCCAGGCAGGTTATTTGTGTCTGTGGCCACCAGGTGGGGGGCAGAGGTGCTGGCCATGGCCCCACACCTCCCACCCAGGCTGGCCAGCCGCTCAGAATTTATCAGCTGTTTACTTTTGTGTTGTTTATGTAAGTTTCTAAAAAAAATAGGATCAATAAATTACAAAGATCCACACGTAAGAGTGAGGCAAGTAGCTTAAATCAACTAAGATTATACCGTTAACTACACAGCCAGGTAAAACACGGTGCCTTTCTGTCCTAGCCTGAACTTCATCTATCCCATTGGATAGCCTCAGACGCCTACATTGTCCCCCTGGTGTCTGATAGATTATTTTCGATGCCTTTTAAAAGTTTCGCTTTCATGTGTTGATTTTGCCTCTTTCATTTTATATCTTTAATTATGATGTATTCTTAGTCTTGGTGATATTTCACCAGAATTTCTAAACTTAAATTCATCTTCTTGCCCATTCAAATCAGAGCAAATATTTTTTTCATTCTCTTTTCTAGAAAGTGAAAAATTCAGTATCATTGGCTTTCCTCCTCTTCACTCTCTCTTTTAAATTATTTTAGTCTAAGGGTTTGATTTTCCTCTTTTGTTCTCTAAACTTTCTCTTTTGAAAAATTTTTATTTTTTTGGTCTGCCTTAGCTTGTTTCGGTTCCAGGTGCACCAAGTAATCAGACCAGTGCTTCTCAAACTTGGGTGTGCGTCAGACTCCCCCGGAGGGCTGTTTACAACCAACCACTCACCCATGCCCCCAGGATTCTGATTCCATAGTAAGTTTAGGGTGGGGCCTGGGAACCGGCTTTTCTAACAAGTTCCCGCTGATCTGGGGAACCCCACTTTGAGAACCACTGAATTTGTTTCATAAACAACCACCCTCCTCCCTTTGGTGCGAGGACACGTTGCGGACCAATAGCTCTATTCTGCATTGATGGTGGTATTGGCGTAAGAAATGACCAGACATGTAGCGACTTTTTATGAGTTCTTTTGAGTCAAACTGACTTGGAAGCAAAATCTCAACAGGTTGAGAAAGTGCTTTGGAAAATGGCAGTTTATTTCATACGTTAGCATCAAAGGAGGAGCCATAAGGGGGGTTGCATGAAATCCATTGGTGGTAGATTAAGGGGGTGAGAGAGGTAAAGTAGGGAAATCTCTGGGATTGCATGAAAAGCAAAATGGAGAGACATATACTTATTTTACATTGGTGGGTACAGGATAGTTACATTTACAACACACACAGATGGTATTCAGGGAGCAATGTGGCAATGAGGGGTTCCCTGAGGGGTTCTGGGAAAGAACATTACTCATATTTCAAAGGCATGTTATCTTAGTTACAAAAAGACAATACACAGGCTCACTTGAGGTAAAGATTAACCTTTGTTAAGGAAGCTACAGGCCTATGATGTCACTACCTGCCATAACCAGCTTTTAGTTAGGAATTTTTATGATCAGACCATCCTATATAGTTCCTTTCAGTCTCTGAGTCTGTAAGGCCCGCCATGCAGGCCTCCCCTGAGCTTGTCAGGTTTCATCCATGGTGGCCTCTAGATCGCGAAACTCCAGCATTCCCATGAAAAATCCTTTCCTGGATTTAGCTTTTGAGTCCTGGAGTTATTTTTTGAAAACTTTTCCCAGAAGAGACGGAAGGCCAGAGGATTTTCCAGCCTTTGCAGTTGCTTCGCTCATGCGAATGTGGTTGTGAATAGAATCCTTGGGAATACGATTTTCCTTGGGTTGCTGGAGGTGCTGCCGGTCCTTCTCTGTTGATGGGAGATGCCTGAAGTTTGTCTGATTTAAGTCCATTGAAAGAACCCCAGATTTTTCTCTCCTCCTACTACGTAGAAGTATTTAGGGTTAGGACTTCTCTTTCTCTTTGAAGGTTAAATTTGTGACATTTTTGATAAGTAATGTCATGAAGTTGATTGCTGATCACTAATTCTGCCTGAAACTCAGTAAGTCTTCAGGATAATGGCTTGTACACAGTGCCTCATTTACTTTTAGTGCCCCCCCTTTTTTTTTTGTAAAAGTTCATTGTCATGTCAAAGCAGTGCTCTTAGGGGCATCTTCACAGATAGCATCCACTTTCTGGCCACCACGCCCTTGCCTGTGTCATTCCCTCCTCCCTGCCCTGCCTGGAGCATTCATGAGCATCCTTCAGGCGTCAGCTCCAACGCCGGCTTCTCTGGGGCCCACTGTGGTTCGCTCCTGGAGAGCTGCATCCCTCCTCAGTGCGCCCACCTCATGGTGCCACTCATTTTATGTTTGTGTTCCCAGTGCCTAGCCTGGTGCCTGGCACATGGCTGTGGTGGCAGCCAGCAATGTACTGGGCACTTAACTATGCTCTGGGCGCTCATTAATCCTTACAGCATTCCTGTGGGCTTGTGTGCGCTTGTCCTCACTTAGAGATTAGGAAACAGAAGTTTGGGGGGAGTTAAAATCATTTGTCCCCGATGGGGCTAGAATACAAACGAGGTCTGGCAGCTCCCAGGCTGCGCTCTTGGACTCCGAGCTGTAGGCACTCGCACCTACTGGGTGAGTGGTGAGCCACAGGTGGCTGTGGGGCAGCTCCTGCTGGTGGAAGCGTGCAGTGGGAAGTGTTTGATGAGAGAATGACCAGGAGCCTTCCAGGGCTGGCTGAGCCTGGGCGGGCTTGGGGTGGGGCAGGGGGAGCGGGGGCAGTCTGAGTGCACAACCAGAGCAAGGATGTGAAAGGAAGACAGATTTTGTCTCTTTATTATATTTTTTTGTTAATCCTTACCCAAGGATATTTTTTCCATTGATTTTTTTTCTTTCTTTCTTTTTTTTCTTTTTCTTTTTTTTTTTTTTTTAGAGAGAGTGGAAGGGAGCGGGGGAGACATACAGAGAGAAATATGGATTGGTTGCCTCCCGCATACGCCCGACCAGGGCTGGGGAGCCTGCAACCGAGATACATGCCCTTGACTGGAATTGAATCTGAGACCCTTTAGTCCTCGGGCTGATGTTCTAACCATTGAAAAGACTGGCTAGGGCCAGAGGATATTTTTTTCCATTGATTTTTAGAGAATGGAAGGGAGGGAGGAAGAGAGGGAGAAAGAGAGAGAACCATTGATGTGAGAGAGACACATCGGGATTGAACCTGCAACCTAGGTACGTGCCCTTGACCGGGATTCGGACCTGTGACCCTTCGAATGGGCCAACATTCTAACCACTGCGCATACCAGCCAGGGCCAGACTTTGTCTGTTTAGTACTCTGTCTGTGGCCCAGCTCCTGGTACCAGAAAAAAGCTGCTCTCAGGAAACCGTGGTTAGCACTCCAGTCCTGATGCCTTGTTCTCTTTCTCTCTGCACCCCCAACCCCTGCAGCCTCGGCTTTCATCATCGCCATGCTCCTGGCCAGCCTCAACAGCTGCTGCAACCCCTGGATCTACATGCTCTTCACAGGCCACCTCTTCCACGAGCTCCTGCAGCGCGTCCTCTGTTGCTCCTCCAGCTACCGGAGGGGCTCTCGGCCTGGGGAGACAAGCGTGAGCAAAAAGAGCAACTCCTCCACCTTTGTCCTGAGCCGGCACAGCTCCAGCCAGAGGAGCACCTCACAGCTCTCCTCCCTGTGACCAGCCTGGCTGACTGCCTCTTTCCATCCGGTTGTGTGACAGGACAGTCCGCTCCGTGGTGGCCGTGGCCATTGATGTATAGGTACCTTTCAGTTTGTACACCTCCGCACCTTGGGGCAGCTTGCGTGGGGTGGGATCCTGACACAGGAGGGGAAGTGGTCTGCTCGGGGGAAGGTGATAGGGTGACTCAGTCACCAGACTGCCCTGGGAGCCCCCCCTGGTTCCCACAGCTACTCCTGCTGCCCCCACCCCACTGCTGCCTGGCTGCTGGGCGGGTTGTTTGTGTTTCCTGGGCCTGTACTTTCACTCCAGTATCTCTTTTCTCCTTTACTCTGTGATCTTGTGAAAAGTAGTAAGTGTACAGTTGGTGACCAATTATATATGGAAGCCTAGTGTCCTGAACTTGGCGTAAGGAGTGGGAGCAGGACCGCAGATGGGGTGATGGTGCTCATGGCCTCCTGACCCCAGAGAGCGTGTGCCTCTGCGTGGCCGACCCAGCATCCTCTTGTCAGAGGGTGGCCCTGGGAACAGGAGATTCCCCTACGAGGCAATTTGGCACAAGCAGCCGATTAAAACTTGGATTTGAAATGTTTAACAAGCTAATATTTAAGTAGCAAGTGGGAAAGAAAGAAGTAAAAGGGATCCAAATTGGAAAATACGTAAATTTCTTTGTAGATGACATGATATTTTATTCATAGAAAATTCTAAGGAATTTGTACACATACACACACACCCATTAAAATTAATGAGTTCAGCAAAATTTCAGAGTACAAGGTCATTATACAAAAATCAATTGTATTTCTTTTTTTCTTTTCTTTTTCTTTTTTTTGCTGGGTACAGTGAATATTATTGATGGTACATGACAAGGTAGGGCTCCCTAAGCCCCTCCCCTTCTTCAGGGGGTCTGGGTGGAAACTGTGGAGGTCAGGAGATTCTCAGTGTGCTGGGGGATCGATTTCGGGGTAAGGACTCCCCAGCAGCTGAGGGCCTGTCTTCCTCTCCCTGGGGCTGGTGGTCCAGGGGGTTCTGACTCCTTGGAGGCCATGTGGGCCATAAGTCCACCACCTGTTGCTGTCACCAAATTCATTGTCATAGCAGGAAACGAACTTGATGAAGTGGTCATTGAGGGCAATGCCAGCCCAGCATCGAAAATGGAGGAGTGGGTGTCACTGTTAAAGTCGCAGGAGACAACCTGGTCCTCAGTGTAGCCCAGGCTGCCCTTGAGGCACCCTCTGATGCCTGCTTCAGTACCTGCTTGATGTCATTGTATTTCTTTATACTAGCAATGAACAATATGCCAATAAAATTAAATAATTAAATTTATCATAGTATGAGAAAGGATACAAAATAGAAATAAATTCAATGAAAGAAATATAAGACTTATACCCTGGAAACTACAGGATATCATTGAAAGAAATTGAAGAAGACAAATAAATTTAGAGACATCCTTTGTCCTGGGTCTTAACAATACTATCCAAATTGGTCTACAGATTTAATGTTATTCCTCTCAAAATCCTAGCTGGCTCTTTGCATAAATTGATAAGCTGATCCTGAAATTCATATGAAAATGTTAGGAATCCCAAATAACCAAATAAATCTTGAAAAAGAAGAGAAAATCACTTCTTGCTTTCAAACGTACTAGAAAGATACAGTAATCAGAACAGTCTGGTCCTGGCATAATGACAGACACATTGACCAATGGAGTAGAACAGAGAGTACAGATATAAATACTTAGATTTATGGTCAGTTGATTTTTGGCAAGTGTGACAAGAGAATTTAATAGGAATGATAGTCTTTTCAAAAAACAGTGCTGGGACAACTGGCTATCCACATGCAAGTGAATGAAGTTGGACCCCTACCTCACACTCTATATAAGAATTAACTCAAAATACATTAAAGACCTAAACGTAAGAGCTAAAACTACAAAACTCTTAGAAAAAACATAGGCATCAATCTTTGTGACCTTGGATCAGGCAATGGTTTTTTAGATAAGACACCCAAAGCACAAGGAAAGGAGAATTAGCTAAACTGGACCTCATAAAAACGGGCACAAAAGGTTTATGCTTCAAAGGACACTATCAAGAAAGTGAAAAGACAGCTTGCTCACGGAATGAAAGAAAGGAAATATTTGCAAAATCATATACTTGTATCCAGAATACATCAAGAACTCTTACAACTTAATAATAAAAAGACAAATAAGCCAATGTCAAATATGGGCAAAACACGTATTTGAATTAACAAGTGAATAGACATTTTTATATCTTCTCCAAAGAATATAATATAATTGCCAGTAAGCGCATGAAAGGACGCTCAGGATTATTATTCATTAGGGAAATGCAAATCAAAAACACAGTGAAATACACTTCATACCCACTATGATGGCTGTAATCATAGAGATGGACAAGGATGTAAAGAAATTGGAATGCTTGTACATTGCTTGTGATAAGAATGTAAAATAGTGCAGCCACTTTGGAAAATAATTTGGCAATTCTTCAAAAAGTTAAAACACCAGAAATGCCACTCCTAGGTATTTACTTAAGAGAGATTAAAGCATACACACAAAAACTGGTACATAAATGTTCATGGCACCATAATTTATAATAGCCAACAAATGGAAATAACCCAAATATCTATCAACTGATGAGTGGATAAACAAAATGTATATCTCTATAATGACATGTTATTCAGAATAAAAAGAAATGAAGTACTGATACATACTATACTGTGGATGAACCTTGAAAACATTGTACTAAATGATAGAAGCCATTGCAAAAAGCCATATACTATACAGTTCCATTTATGTGAAATATCCAGAAGAGGCCAGGAGCTGGACACTGGGGTGAACGGGGAGTGACTGCTAATAGATATATATAAGGTTCCTTTTATTGGGTGGTGAAAATGTTCTGGGATTAGTAGTGATGATGCACAATTTTGAGAATATTCTAAAAACCACTGAATTAAACATTTAAAAATATAAAAAATAAACAAAAATTTTCACCAGCTCAATTCAGCTTGAAGGATGAATTCCTTGGAATCTCTTACCTCCCAGCACTTTGTTTCTCTATGTGACTCACCATTTCGGGGAATCCCATGGTTTTCGTACTTAGTTTTTCTGCAGGAGTTGGTGTTTCCAGTTTGGCCAAAGGACCAGCAGTGACGAGACGCCCACCCTGCTCTAGCAGGGCACTGGGAGGGAGGCCTTGTGGCTGCAGCTGTTATATTTTATTTAGGAAGACAACTCACAGGGGTCTCAAAGGCTTTCCTAACATGTTCTCAAATGTCCTCTCAGCCTTGAGGTAGAACATAACGGTGTCCAAAAAGTACCTACAAGTTGTTAAATATGTTATAGATCAGAGGTTTCTGACTGAGACTGCCCAGCTCAATGGCACTCGGGGGCACTGTGAATTTTTAAAATTTCCACAGATATTTTTGGACGCACTGTGGTACAGTAAGAGCATTTCCAAAAGGCTACTCTCTTCATACACACTTTCCTCTTCTCCCTTCACACTGCAATCTACACACACATGCACAGGGAGAAGAGAGGCAGGCCCTGACATGCCAGTGTTCAAGTCTCAGCATTTAGTTCCAGGCCTACAGTACGAACGAGAAACGGAAGACAGTAAGCATCACCTTTGGACCCAGAGGCATTGCACAGTGTTGATGTGGCTGCTCTCAGAGTGTCAACTTGCTCTGTGGGAAGCAAGCAGGATGCTGGTTCAGAGTCTCGGTGCTTATGGACAGGACCCCGGGGCACCGGTTGCATGTGCAGCAAAGGTGGGGTCTGTTGGCATTTGAGCCTCTCTGCTCACCACCCAGAGAGGCCCCATCTCAGCTGTTCCCAGGGAAGTGGTCATCCCAGCAGCCTACAAAGCCACTGGGGATCAAGGGGACTGACTCAGGATATTATTCTGACTGGGGCACAGCCTTCCTGTGAACCCTGGAGTTGCAAGATTCTTGGGCACCAGAACCAACTGGGACACTTTCCTAGTTCTGTGTAAGCTCTGGATGATACCTTGGGTCTCATATGGCACAGGCACTGTGTTTTGTAGCAAATCAGTAACATTTGATTTTAGCAGCACCCCTGGCTGTACACGTCTCCTTCCCAGGCTCATCTTGGAGAATATGTTCACTGTTTCTTAGCCTTTCCCCAATGGAAGCCTGGAGGGAAGAGCATGGGGTCCAGAATGCTACCTGGAGCTCAGTCATTTCGTTTCTCCAGTTTACAAACACAGCGTGTGGCTGGAGGTGCCAGTAGATTGGAGCACACAGATTTTCTTCTGGAATGTGTCATTGTTCTGATGGTCAGACGTGGAATGTGAATACTTGAAGACTCTGAGCCTTATTTCTTTCGGCCTTGAAAAAAATCTGTCACACAATTGGTGTCCTCTCAGGATGGGTCTATGGATTGAGACTGCAGGAAGCTGCCTTTTTAAATGAAGATCCTGGTTTCAAAGTGCTTAACCTTTTTGAATTTAATTGCAATGAAATATCACTTACTACAAAATGTGAATTACTTGATTTTGTTCTGCTATGGTGGCTCTCGTGTATTGTGTCAAATGGTGAGTGGTGTGGCCAGCAATGAGATGTCTGCTTCATTCCCTGCTTTAAAAAAGGTGCATCTAATAAACTTGTTTTTTTATACATTGTTTTGTCCTCTTTCTCCCAAGAACAATGACCATATCTGGTGCTTGCACACTTGAATTCCCTTGTGGAACTGCATGCTTACCTGCCTGATCATCACAGAGGTGCATCTGGGCTGTGGCGGGCGAGGGGGTGTGTGTGGGGGGTCCTGGTCCCCTCGTCCTTGGGCACAGGCCCTCTCATGAATCAGAATTCTCAGAAAACATTCTACATCCCAGAAGCATACCTCTTATATGATGTAGCCACCTCCACCGTGTGCCACAGTCTAATAGGATTCTAGATTGTCACCTTGAAGGGTCCCTAGCAAGTGTTTCTTCAAGTGGGATATAGGGGCCACCTTTGAAGTCACAAATGGGTCTGTGTTCATTCTTGGCACCACTACTGAGGCACACGCTGGAGCTGGGCCCTAAACCTTCATTTTAACCAAAAGTGCCTCATTCCCTGGGTACAAGATACAAGAGGGAGTGGATCTCCACCTCCCACCTCTGGCCCATTCGCATCACCCCCCACGCCCCAGGGTGCAGTTCCGCGTCCTGCTTCTCAAGGGATTCCTGGAAGGAACAGAACTCCTGAGACATACATGCATCTAAGGGGGTGTCCTTTCTCCAGTTCCATGAACTTCACAGGTAATCGAGCACCTGCCATACTCTGCCCCCAGCGAAAGAGCGCGGACTTGAAAAATTGGAGTCCTAGTCAAATCAGGTTTCAGCAAATGCCAAGAGGGTGACAAATCTCTGTGTAACCCAAGATTCCAAGTGTGAAACTATGGCCTCATGATTTCAAGAGGTGTTGGAAGGGCAGGCCCCTGGGGGAGATGCCAGTAATACTGGCTTCAGTATTTCTCACCAGGAGGAGCCTGGGCTCGCCGTGTCCGCGTGAGAATGTGCAGAGCCTCGCAGAGCAGAGAGGCGTGGGCTGGGAGCGCAGAGCGGATGCTGGCTACTGTGCACCTTGCGGCAAGTCTGCTGACCTCTTTGGGCTGTAACTTTCTCATTTGGAAAAAACTAAGGGATTGATTATGTGTTTAAGAGCAAAAGATATTGGTATCTGCAGCTTATTTAAAAATGCACAGAGAAAGATGAGATTGGTGGACGGAGAGAGAAGTGACAAAACAGGAGTAAAATGCTCGTGTGGAGCCTAGGTGGTGGGTGTATAGTTGTTCACCACAAACCTTTCAACTTTTCCTCTGTGTTTGAAACCTTCAAAAGGCACTAGAAAATACAAAAATGGGTAAAATTTTACAGCTGAAATGGGCGTCAGAGATCATTTTGTAGATGACAAAATTGAGGCCAGAGAGGCAACTAGGAGAGAGGCAGAACTAGAAGGAGGCTGCCTGCGCCCTGTCTCCCAGTTCACGTGTGGTCCATCCCACCACGCTGCCCCATTGACCCATTGGTTCATGGCCAGGCACCAATGAGGTGATGCCTTTGAAAACTTGGAAAGTGCGGTGAAACCTTAATTTTATGAGCCGTAAATGAGTCTTATTGAATTAAAAAGTCAAATAGGATTGGGGGATACGGGCCTAACCAATTTCTTTTCTGCAGGACTTCTCAGAGCTTTTAATGTGTCAGTGTCTATTGAAAATCTTTTAAGAGAAATATATAGCATTTCCCAAACAAATTTAACAACAGAAGCCATCCCCTCTTTTTGTGGGGGGACTAGGTTCTAGATAACACAGTTGGGAAAAGCATCCCTAAAGAATATAAGATTGCTGGGTTTATTGGGGGGGGGGGGGGAATTGGGTGGTTGAGGAGGAGGTGAGACATGCCTTTTCTATTGCTGCTTATTTACACCGTGAGTCCACACGTGCACACATTAGACCTTATACCAGTGATGGTGAACCTATGACACGCAAACTCATTTTTTTGGTTGATTTTTCTTTGTTAAATGGCATTTAAATATATAAAATAAATATCAAAATATAAGTCTTTGTTTTACTATGGTTGCAAATATCAAAAAATTTCTAGATGTGACACGGCACCAGAGTTAAGTTAGGGTTTTTCAAAATGCTGACACGCCGAGCTCAAAAGGTTCGCCATCACTGCCTTATACTTTCATCACACTTCTCAGGGCTGAAGGTGTGCATGTGCCAACTGACAATGCCAGGAGCTCAGTGTCTGGGGAGCCACAGGGAAGGTTCCGAGAGGGTTGACCCCAGGCCCTCGCCTCAGTGGTGCCAGAGAGGGCCCCCCACCCCTTCCATCCAAGGGCCATTTTCTTCTGTTGTTGACCTCTAGCTGGCCTGGGAGGAACAGAGTCAGTGTGAACTAATCCAAGGAACATTGGGGAGCAGATGCCCAGCTACCAAGAAGAATCCCAATAGAAACCAAACTCTGCCCTGGTTGTTGGGTTTGGACAAGAGAAAGGGCCAACCAGCTTGTTCCCTGTCGGTTTCTCAGGGCAGCGAAATCTGTTTAAGGAGGTGATCAGAACACACACGCACTTTACAGACCCGCACAAAACACAGCATTCTCCGAATGCAGCCGGAACCCTTTATTGGAGCCACCCCCAATGCCCACAGTCCCTGGTGGCTTCCTGGGTGGCGCATGTGGACAGGTCGACCCTGGGTGGGAGCCGTGTGCTGGTTTGTGCTGTTACAGTACATGTGATCGCAAAGACTTGCAGTAGCTGCCTCTTAGCAAAGGATCTTCCCACGTGCCCGGTCACGGGGGCATCATGGAGGGACGGGGCAGAGTGGAAGGCCACTGTGCTTCTGGGGTGGGGCTCTCTTTTCGTTCTGGTTTCTCTAGACTCAGTGCTCCCGTCCTGGGGGAAATAGCAGTCCTTACAGAGCAAGAGCTCGCCAGCAGTCCCCGGGGAGCAGTTCCGTGGGGCCAGCCTGGCCTAACTCCCCTGCCCGGCCACACCCCTCGCTTCACCTGGCTTTACACTTCCTTCCGCAGCAACACCTTGATGCTGCTGCACATCTGGCCCAGGGCGGCGAAGAGCGGGTTGCAGAAGGTGCGGATGCAGAGCGAGTAGATGTGGCTGATGCACTGGATCTCGATCAGGTAGCTCTTGATACACGGCACCACCGCCCAGATGTGGCAGAAGGAGATGCAGGCGAACAGGAAGCCCCAGAGCAGGGCCAGCGGCACGCCCAGCAGCGTGGACAGCAGGCGGTAGCACCAGTACTTGGAGACGGTGAAGGTGGTGTAGCTCACCTTCCACACGCCGTCGAAGCTGTAGGTGCCCACGGGCTCCGCGATCACGTCCTCGAAGTCCACCTGTGGGGGCAGGAAGGGGATCCTCAGTCACGGCACCCACCCGTTTCTCAAGCTTCGGTGTGTGGAGGGCTCCTGACCCCGCAGGCCCCCATGGGGACTTGACCCCTCACCTTACGGGTGGGTAAGCAGGCCCGAGGAGCTGAGGGACTCGCTTCAAGCCAAAGGTAAGTCGGAGGCAGGCCTAGAGGCATGGCTCTCAAATTCTATTATTTTATGATCCTAGGGAGTTGGACAGTCATAGTCACGCTGGAAAGATTTAGGGGTGCCTGCTGATAAGATGGTGGGCAGCAAAGGTCCCAGTGGACCCAGAGCTCATGGCGGGCAGTTGTACCACCGTGATAAGTGCTCGGGTAAGGGAAGGGCAGGGGCTGTGTGCACCCACAGGAGGACATTGAACTCAGCCTGGGGAAGGGAAGGCTTCCTGGAGGAAGAGACATCTATCTAGGCTGATAGCTGAAGGTAGCCGGGTGGAGGGAGGGATTGTGGGCTGAGAAAGAGTTTGGGGCAGAAGGAGCAGTGATTGCTGGGAGCGAGGAGCTGGTGGGACAGTGTGTGCTCTCAGGGAGATGCAGGTGCTTCCCGGAGTGCAAGCCTGGACGACAGGAGTGAGGCTGGAGAGGCAGGCGGGACAGACGTCCGTGCGATGAGCAGCCTCAGAAGGCTCTGTGCAGGGAGCAGCTCGCTCGGACACAGGTTGGGGTGGTGGGGAAGATGCATGTGAGACCAGCTGGGCGTGCTGGAGAGTCCAGATAGGACCTGGCGCCTGGTTCGGGTGGTGGGGATGAGTTAGAGGTGCACAGGTCTGAGAGCTATTCTAGGATCTGGCATGTGGCAAAGTGAGCCATGCCGTTCCGGGTAATGAGGGAGGCTGGTATCTGAGAGGGGCCAACCTGCTGACAAGCACCTTGAGGAGAAGGCAGGTTGTTTCCTTGACCCAGTCCTGCAGGGGCCTCAGATGTCCTGCCCCCACTGCCCACAACGTCCCTCTGTGCAGCTGGGACATGGGTGCCCAGAGAACCCGATCCACACAGCCTCCTGAAGGGTGACTCAGGCCCCTTGAGGGAAGTGGGAAGATAATCTGTGGACTTAGAAAATGGTAGCTTCCAGCTAAGCCACTTAACTAGCCTTTCTTGAGTCCCTGCTGTGCTTTAAGCTCTGTTCCAGCTGCTTTCTCATATGTGATGCCATTTAGTGTCACTAAACTTTAGCTGTCTTGCCTGTAAAATGGGGTAGTGACCACCTTGGGCCATTTTAATAGAGTTGGTTGAGTGAAGGCACAGACTAATCAGACTAATGGGAGGGGTCCCCGGTGGGGGCTGTTAGGGCCTGAGCTCAAAGTTCAGTCTTCCAGGGTGGGCCCGCTCCCCACTTTTTTGTGGGGGGAGGATTCTCTCCTCTATGCACAATGGTGTTATTACAGTTAGTTTTCATTATAAAATAACATAGCCACGTTGCAGAAGATTAAGGGAATAGCAAAAACAAAACAAAACAAAAACCATCTCCAATTTGTATTTCTCTGGCACTAAAAATATTATTGCTTTGGTGCTATTCTTTCTAGTGTAACTTTTTGGGGGGAGGGAGTGGGCTTAACCGCGTTGTACGTTCAAGGTTGAGTCCTGTTTTTCTCGTATGACTGGACTCTGGGCTCCTGCACCATGTCTTCGATCTCTGGGTCCCCAGGGACAGCTCTGGCGGAGGCTCCACGTTTGGAGGTATGTTAGCAGGGAGCAAAGTGTAGAGGGTGAGATTTCAGGCAGCAGTTCAATCTGGAAAAGCTGACTAGGGAATCAGAAGGGCCTGCCCCGACCCTCCTGTAAATTTTGCCCCCGGCCCTCTCTGCCTCATGAAGCCCCCTGGATAGAAGGGGAAGAGCATGCATATGGCCCTCACCTCCTGGAAGGATGGCACTTCTTCCTGGAGGGCTTCCAGGAGGTGGTGGCTGGCTGGGAATTTGGGGGGCCGTGGAGTTTGGAGGCAGAGATGGAAAAGTGGTGTGCTGGATATTTGGAAAAGAAAGCCCAAGTTGGTTGGAGAACGTCTCATGGCTTTGAAGAGTGGATGGGAAGTGCTGGCATCTACATCTGGTTTATATGGGCCAAAAATCCAGTTGCTGCTCCTTAGGGGAGCTTTCAAACCCAAGAGCTGGGGAGTAGAGGCCCGGGGGACCATTCCAGCCTTGCCCTGGGTTCTCCCACCATGGCTATCGAGGGGCCGCCAAACTCATGGGCCCTGGAACCCGCTGCCTGCCCCTCCTCCGCTGTGGCCAATGCCCAGTCCATGCCCCCTGCCTCTTAGTGCCAGGCTGGCCGCTGGAGCATGCTGCAGCCCCAGGAACTTTGCCAGCAGAGGGAGGCATTTGGGCACAGACATGCCTCCCTGCCTGTGTCCCCACCAGCCCTCCCTCCTTCTTTCCCTCTCCCACTGAGCACCTGTGGCCTCTCCAGCCTTCTGGTGGCTGCTCCTTAGGAGGGCGCCTCCCTACTCACAGATTACACAGCCCTGCCTCTCACCTCCCAGGCGGCAGGCAGGCCAGAGGAGGCAGGGCCCAGGCTGAATCTAGGCGTCCCGATTCTAATCTGAGCACTTCACGCTGCCCCAGCCAGCGTCAGGCCCGGGGTAGATGCTGCTGTCGGGAGGGCGACTGTCCCTCTGAGGTCTGGTCCTTGTCAGTAAAGACCTGCCCAAGGCAGGCCCTGGGCCCTTCCCAGCTCCCTACCCTGCTCCCAGCAGTCAGCAAGGCCCCAGACCCCCTGCAGCCCAGCCCGATTTGTTCACTTATCCCAGCATATTCCTCCACGCGACCGACGCATTCGATTGTTTGTGTCTGGCCTCTAAGAGGCAGCAGAGTGGGAAGAGCCCTGACTGATGCAGTCACACTGCTAAGGTTTGATTGAGTCCAGCTCTGCTCCTTATGGCTCTGTGACCTTCAGCAAGTGGCGTAGCTTTTCGTTGCCTCATTTTCCTAGGCTTACACAGCTTATTGGAGGATTCAGTGCGTTAAAAGATGTAAATACTGAGCATTGCCTGGCACCGAACACTGATTAGGGACTGTTAGCTGTTGGTGGTTGTCACAGCGTGCTTTCAACAGGAGACGAGAGTCCCAAATCTGGGTGTGCACACCAGGGTAGTTGCTGATCTGATGAGTGACTTTGGCAACTTAACCTCTTTGAACTTCATTTTCCCATCGTAAAATGGGTTTACTACTTCTTACAACCTTGTTATGAGGAACAGAAATAATTTCTCATCCATCCATTCAACTCAACAAGTATTTATTCAACATCCGCTCTGCGCTAGGCACACCGCCTCTTGGCCAGTGCTTAGCACAACACCTGGCATGTGGTAGGTGCTAGTGATAGTCATTATTTGTTCAGCTGCTCGGAAGTTCCTATGAAAATATATTTAAGGGAATCTGTTGACACCCCAGATCATAAGTGCACTTCTTCAGCCTACCTAGCCATAAATGTGTGTGTGTGTGTGTCTGTGTGTGTACGCACACACACACCTCAGCCTGTGCTGATAAAATGGACGGGTCCTCTTTTCCCTCATCTCCTACTTACAGTAATAATCCTACCCCCAAGGATCTCTGTTGTGTCTTTTAATTATCATTCATTTTGTTGCAGAAGCCATTGGTGCTGACATTTGTATTTTCAGTAATTGCCCTTGGGCACTATGCATGGGGCAACTGATCTGTGAATCAGAAAATGTGCCCTGAGAGGGATGGGCTGGGCTGGGAGGAGGCAGCTGTTCCCCTCACTGGGATTAAGCATGGAGGTAGCATGCTAGTTTGGGGAGGTATTTATAAGACCCGGCTCAGGCAGCTCTAGGCAGTCATGCCAGTGTATCAGAAGCACACGGTGACTTCATTTCTTAATCCGTTTTTCAGAAGCTGGAGGGGAGATGGCTGTTTGGGGAGGGTGGTGGGGCGGGGGCTGGATCCATGGGCAGCTCAGTGTGCAGCTGGAGGGAGGGGCTGGAGATGGAGGCGGAGAATGTGGCTGCTCGTTCAGTTGGTGCCCCCTTCTCTGGCATATTTATTTTTGGAACAGCAAGAGGGCCAGTTGATTAATCAGAACCAGCCAGCGCAGCCCCCGCAGTCTCAGAGGGCAGGGAGGGTGCCAGGCAGCAGGACCAGGCGCTGCTGGAGGATGCGGGGGAGGCCAGCAGCCACCTCCTGTCAAAAATACCTCCCCCACATGCCCACATGATTCAGTCCCTGGGCATCCAGGGCCCTGGACACTCTGGATAGGGTATTTGGGGAATAGCTCCAGGCGGGAGGGTAGACGTCTGGTCCCAGCCTCCACTTGGCCACTGAGCGACCACTGTGTGATTTGGGGCCTGGTGCTTTCCCTCTCGGGCCTCTGGGACTTTTTGTTTTTATTTTTTAACTCTATCAGAGGATTAGGTCAAGACCCTTATAACACAGACTTAGTTTTGGAGTCAGAAGACCCAGGGGGTGGCTTAGCTTTGCTGGGTCGTAGTTTGTTCGCTTATTACCTTGCTCCATAAAGGGTGCTCCTCAGTCAGTGCCCCTCCACGCCAGGCAGGTGCAGAAGTGGAGAGAGAGCATTTAGAAATATTCACAGCCATTTGACCCAGTAGTTTTATGTCTGTTGACTCTAATCATACTAAAAATTGGAGCTTACATTGTGGATGCCTTTTATTGATTTGATTTCTCTAGTAATTAGTTTTTATTACATTTTACAAAAGTATTGGTATATAAACAGATTGGAAAAATAGTAATAAAAGGGACCCTCTACTGAGATAGTTTGAGAAACACTGGCCTAGAAAGTAGGAAGCTAACATGAGGTGATTGTAGCAAAACAGTTGAAAAACAGCAAAGCTTTGCTTTTTGTGTAATTGGTAATAACATTAATATAATTCTGTACAATCTGGGAAACCATAGCAACACCCATAATTTGGCCCGGTAGATGCTGGCTTCTGGCCAGAGATCATATCTAGTGTTTCACCCAGCATGTAAGGGGCGAGCAGGGGTGGAGCCCACGTTGGCCTGACATCAAGACCTGAATTCCCTCTGCCCTGTCCCTGGCCACGGTCATCGCAGGGCCCGGTACCCCAGCAGGAGATGAGGCACAGGCCAGTTCTGAGGGCAGGAGGCGGGGTCAGGGGTTCCTTGGAGCTTGAGGGCGAGAGCACCCTACAGGAAGGATCTGGCTCGCCTGGGCTGGGTCTTACAGGGACTTGGGTTCATGTAAAAGAGCTGTGAAGAGACTGAGATGACCGAAGGCTCCAGGGCGAGAGGAAGTCCCTTTCGGAAGAACCCCCACCAGGTCTCCTGAGCCCTGTCCTTTCCCTCCTGCCCGTCAGTCTCTGCCTTCAGGAAGTCGGTGCGGGTGGGAAGGAGAGCAGTAGAAATAGCCCTGGGCTGAGTTCTAGGCATGCCTGGCACCAGATTTTGGTGGGGGGTGAGCTAGTCTTCAAAGATGCCCCCCAATTAGTCATGCCTCTCAGCGTTTATGATCTCACATCGTCTCATCCTCATTGAGCCTGGGCTTGCCCTGCAACTTGCTTTAACCCCCAGAACGAGGGAGAAGGGATGCTGTACCGTTTCCAGAGCTAAGCCTTAGGAAGGCGTGGCAGCCTCTGCCTTGGGGAGCTCTAAGCCACATTAGAAGTTCACTTTTATACCCTAATCTAGAGACCAGTCCATTGCCACACCCTGCTCTAGAGACTGGTGGAGAGGCCACATAAAGGGAGAGGCCCAAAACAATGCGGAGGTAGAGGCCCAGCCATCCCAGCATCGGAGCTGAGCCCCGCCTCCCAGCCATACCGGCCAAGGCGCCAGGCATGTGATGAGCCATCTTGGATGTTCCAGCTCAGTCGAGGCCCCAGGTGGTTGCAGTCCCCGCTGTCATCTGACTGCAGCTACAGGAGCTGCCGCCAGTGAGCCCTGCAGGCTGCCCCGCTGAGCCTGGTCAACCACAGGACAGTGAGGGATCATCAGATGGTGGTTGCTTTAAGCCTCAAGTTTTGGGATGATTTGTTACACAGCAATACATAGCTGATACAGTGTGTCTTTAGGGAAATCTGGTGGTAACTCTGGGCTCCAAGTTTGTCTTCTATAGGACAAAGGGGACTTATTTGCACTTGAAAGTGCAAAACTTTCACTGATCCTGGTTAATAAGAATTTCTGGTGGCAGGTCCAAGAAATCTGCATTTTGCAAGCTCCCCAGGGAAGTGGGCCATATTTTGAAGAACTCTAGGCTAGCTGATATCCAGAAGTTCCCGTAACTCTAACTTATAAATACCTCAGTGTGAGGTGGTCCAGAGTGGCCCTCCCTGGTGGTACTTGACAGAGGGCAAGGCATTTCTGAAAGGCATTGCCATGTGGAACGACTGGCCGATGGGGTGACCTCCCACAATCCACCTTCAACCTGCCCCTTTGCCTTCCCGCCCCCCAATTCCCTTTCAGATGCTTTGTCTTAGTCCCCCTTTCTCCGCAGTCAGAGCAGCACAGAGGTTTCATCTGTGAGCCAGCTCGGCCTGGCGATGGAGCAGGGCTTCCTGGGGCAGTGCCGTGACCAGTGACCGAGAGTCCTGTCTGCCTGGACCTGGGGTGGGGAAGCGGGGGAGGGGCCCCTGACTCTGCCCTACATTCTTCTCAATAATTGTGGCCTTTGCTGATTTTGTTTCCTCCTCTGGGAAAACCTGTTCTTTACTTTCCACACTTAAAATTGTTCCCTTTTTTAAAAAAATGCATCTGGATACCACCCGCCCTGAATCTGGCTCCTGATTTTCCCAGATGAGAGTGATGTCTTTTCCTTAAACCACCCCGCCCGCCCCTGCCCCGCCCGGGGGCACTTCAGCTGGCCCAAATTTATGGCATTCAGCAGCTCCCTGAACACTTGTTAGTTTTATCTCCTCTTGCCGGTTGGGTTGGCTTCTTCTTGAGAAGAAGGAGGAAGTGCAGGTCAGTTTGCTCTCTCTGTAACAGCGTGTCCAGGGGGCCCACATGGGGAGCAGAGCTGGTAGAGCTGGCCCTCTGGGTGTTTGCAGCAAAGGCTGTGGCTTGTGTGTTTTTCTGCAGGCAGGTGTGGGCTGGGGGTGGGATGGAATCGAGTGCTGGGCTGGGACCATGTCTGTCCCTGCCCTGTTTGAAGGGCCGACTTTTAGTGCCTAAGGAGAGAGCGGGTGGGGCCAGAAACTGAAGGGCCTGCATGACCCTCTGTGCTCAAGTGTCACTGCGACAGCACCTGGAGTCTCATTGTGAGGCAGGGAGAGAGCCGACCCTGGGCCCTCAGAAATAACTCAGGAGGACTCAGGGTGGGGCTGGGCCTGCAGGAATGCGTGGGGAGAGGGCTGGAGGCTGTGCAACGTGGGTCTGGAGGGAAAGGTGTCCTCACTGGCGGGCTGGAGCCCCGAGGCCCATTGGTGCACATTCACCCCTGACACCCCCTAGAGCCGGGCATGGGGTCTGAGACAGCACAGTGCCTGGCACATGGCAGGCACTCAGCAGTGACCCACGGAGTCAGTGCTCCACGAATGGTGGGTGATGGTGGGAGCAGAGGGAATGGGTGTGTTTCCCCAGCTCCTCAGCCCTGGGCCCGGCCCAGAATCTTGGAGAACACAGTTCAAGTCTGTTGGGCTGTACAGGCATCCCCTCTGTCTTAGCACCTATTTCCCACCTGGGTTCAAGGGCAGCCCCAGGCCTTGCTCAGGAAGTTTGGGGAGGTTGGAACTCTGGAAAGACTAAAGGGAGTGCCTCCCCTCTGCTGGGGGTCAGATCCATGGACACATTGGATCTGTCTCCCTCTTCAGGACCAGAGAGGGAAAGGAGTTTTCCCAGAATCACACAGCAAGTTAGTGTCAGGACTACAACCAGAACTTAGGTCTCTGTACCCAGTCTCATTTCAGCACCTTCCTGTATCACTCATCCTAGGCCACGTGGAGCCATTACCACTCATGAAACCACCCCTAGCAGGTGCCTTCCGAGCCTTCATCTCAGCCTGTCTCCCTCACCCCTCACCCCCTTTTCTTTCTTCCTCCTTCCATCTGGTCTTCTCCCCAGGTGATGAAAAACGCCCAGGTGATCCACTCTCTCCTCTCTCCCTCCCTCCTCTCTGAATTCCCTCACAGACCATTACACCACCCTGAAGTCTGATTGAAGTCTATTTTCTGGTATTTGTCTGACTTGATTTTAAGATCCCTGTTCTAAATTTCAAAACGTTTTCATTTTTCACTCATGAAAAAACAAAAGAAAGGAAAATTAAATAACTAGCCAAACCAGGGAATGGCCAATACCTCTACCAAATAATTAACAAGATTACTATCTCTTATGGGAGAAACATTTTCCTGGGGCTCAGCCCGAGGGGGGGCGGCATGAGCAGCTGCATCTGTGGGCTCCCATCCCTCCTTTGGTTTATAATCTGGGCCTAGAGCCTGGCAGCTCCCTCCCGGCTCAGTAGGGCCCGAGAGTCTCTCTTCACTTGTCTCCTACTGCGGGTCTCCTTTGGAAACCACGTTCTCTCTTGGGGTCCTGTTCTCCATTCCCAGCAGAGGGGCCGCCAGAGAGGAGCCTGGGAGAAAACCTGGCGCTGGCTCAGTTCTCTTTCCTGCAAGCTCCTCCGGGCTCCCACTCAGCTCACACTCACCACACCCTTGCTTTGTGCCGGGGACTGTGCCAGGCACTCTCAAACCCCTCGTTACGCTTAATCCTCACGGTGTGTTTCTATTGCACAGAGCTGCTCTGAGATTCATGTACCTGGTGGGTATTATGATATTATGCTCATTTCACAGAGGAAACGCAGACTCTGAAAACCTAGGTGACTTGTCC
Source organism: Myotis daubentonii (assembly GCF_963259705.1). NCBI lineage: Eukaryota > Metazoa > Chordata > Mammalia > Chiroptera > Vespertilionidae > Myotis > Myotis daubentonii. The sequence goes on along the minus strand of NC_081853.1, from coordinate 22,276,602 downwards.
AGTGCCATCATTTTTAGGTCGAAGAGCCTGGGTTTGAAACCAGACCTGTTAAAGTCAAGTGTGGGACTATTCCCTCTAGAGCACACTGAGCAAACCGTGACGAATACTATTTGCCATTTACCTCGCGCCTTTTAGCTTGCAAAATATGCCCCCTAATGCTCCCTTTGCAGCCTTTTCACCCTGTGCTGTAATTATCCTATCTCCTCCATCAATGACATACACATATAAATGCAATACTAGCATAGCATGAGCCGTTCTGGAGTAAACGCCCTGAGTGAAGAGCCAGCCCCCAACTGGAGGAGTTGGAGAAGGCTTCTGGTGGAGGTGACGGTTGAGTTGGTCTTGAAGGCTGAGCAGGGCCTTCACCATGTGGAGGTGAGGAGCTGGGTGCTCCGGGCACAGACACAGGAGTGTGTCCTGGTGGGTGTGGTCAGCTCCTGGCATGTGGGCTGGAAGGTGGGAGAAGGTTGGGATCAAGATGGTGCTGGGGTTTGAAAGCCATGGGGAGAAGTTAACTCAGCATGGGCAGTGCCCGCTGGAGGATGGCAGGGCAGGATGCTCAGGCCGGTTCTCAGCCCGCTGTGTCGTCAGTGGCCGTGAGCTTTGGGCCAGTACACCCGCCGTGGCCAGTACAACTTAAGAATTCTAAGGTTTGTATAATTTGAATTAAAATGTAAAAGCTGATATTCGGTTCTAGGATTGGCAAACTTTTAAAAATGTTTGGAACAATTTGGGCATGTGAATTTATTTGGGCATTTTAACTGTACATTTTATGCAGTTAAATACAGAGCAAGGATTCCTGATAAAAATTTGGAGTCTGAATTGAGATGCACCCCGAGTCTAAGATACACACTGGATTTTGAAGCCAAAGGAAGACTGGCAGTAGTTCATTGATCATTGTTTTGTATTGGTTACATATTACAGTGATACTATTTTGGATATACTGGGTGAAATCAAAGTATGAAAATTAATATCCCTTTTAAATCAAAAGTATGAAAATTAGTATCTCTTTTTCCTTTTTAAAATCATGGCTGCTAGGAAATGTACAATTACATGGGGTGAATGTATAGTGGGTCACATTGTTTCCATTGGAAAGTGCTTTTCCTAGGTCTGATGCCTTCAGTAGGATCAGGAGGCCCAGGCCCCTTCTAACAGCCCTAACAGTGACTCTGATGCTGGTGGCTGGGCCCCTGCTCCCAGCGGGTCAGCTGTAGGAAGATCCCTGTGGGTACCAAGCGGAGGTTGGAGTGAGGGTGTGGGCCTGGAGGCAGCCGGGCGAGGAAAGGGGCCTGATTCTGGCAGTGGCCGTGGGTGGGGCTGACTCCCTAAGGCTGCCCACCTGTCCCCCATCTGAGCATTTCCTTTCAGGGGCCTGGGTGCTCTCTGAGAGGCCTCTGCCCTGGCCTGGCCCCTGGACCAGGGGTCAGGTGGGAGGCTGGCAGGAGAGCTGGGCATGGCCCCATACCTGGGGGGTGGACATTGGGCAGTGCTGCAGGGAGGGGGTGGTGAGTGCCCCTGGGAGGGCCACCAGCCCTGGCAGAAGCTGCCCTCTAGGGATTAGCCCCGAGTCCACTGTGGAGACTGCAGAAATGCCCCCTGGCCTGGAGAAGAGCCCACGTTGGCCACCTCGTCTTCATCCTGGGATGAGGGCCAGGAGCCAGTGGGAAGCGCTTCAGGGTAGTCGGGCTCCGTGACATGCTCCCCGCCCAGTCAACGCCTGGGTCACCCGGGTGTGGCTCACTCTTGCTCTTGTTTATGTAAAGGTCCTTTGGGGGGTGTACAGGCTGGGTTTTCAGGGGGGAATTGGAGAAGACAGAGGGACCAGGCCTCTTTCCAGGGAAGCTGATTGTGTGGAGCAGAGCCCTCCCGTCCAGCACCCACTGCTCAGCACACCCCACACCCTCTGGGCGGGCGGCGCCGGGGCAGGCCCGAGCCTACCTTCACTATGTCCTCGTTTATGTTCTTGGGGTCTCGGTTCACCAGGTCGATCTCCTTGCAGTGGATGTCCTTGACGATCTGGGCCTCCAGGTCCGTGTTCTCTTCGGCCATCATCGTGGGGCTGGGAGACCCGGGGGGAAAGACGCGGGGCAGGGACACCAGTTCAGTGTCCCCAGGCTTGTGCCCCAGCCGGCTAAATAGGCCCCACCCAGCATGCCAGCTGACAGCTGTCCCACATAGCTCCAGCCTGCCTCTCACCAAAGCCTCGGTGGCAGGCCTCCAAGCTAAAATTAAGATCGGCGCTCTGCTGGGTGGCCCAGAGCTCCTTAAAGGGGGCTGCTGCAGCACTGGGCCTCATGGGGCAGAGGGCCTGGCACCCCCGCTGCCCCCGCCCACGGCTCCAGCTGGGCTGTTGGTTGAGGTCCTGGAATTTGCCCCACAGTTTTACCACCGTGTCAGCGTTTGAGCTCCTAGGGGAGTGGTGGGGCCCTGGCTCTGCCTCTTGCTGGCCGTGTGAGGTGGACACACCTCCCCCCTCTGGGCCACCGTGTGCCCACCTGTAAAATGGGCCCCTAATAATAATTGGGCCCTGTTTGCCTTGGTTGGGAGGAGGAGGCCAGCTCATGTGTGGGAAAGGGCTTCACAAAGGAACTGAAATGCTGGCTGGGAGGGATTCGTGTTAGAGTAGTTCTTACCTGGCCCTGCTACTTGGTGGCCTGGAGTAGAGATTTTCCTCCTTCTGGGGTTTTCCCTGGACAGGGAGTTAATGGACTGTGACATGGGAGTGGGACAGGGAAGGAGACCACCGATGGGGATGCCCACCCTCCTCTGTCTTCTTGACGCCACATGGCGAGGTCCACGTTTACGCTGCTCTTTGTCCTACCAAAGCGATAGCTTCCAGGGCACTCATGGACCGCGGGCATCGCTGGGTGCACCTCTCTTAGGTGCCTGCTCAGTTTTTATGTGTCCTCTTCCAACTCAGCCATCACTCGAAGCCTCTGCAGCATGAAGAATGAAGACTGTGTGTCCCCAGGGACCAGGGTCTATACATCCACTCATCTATCCATCTACTCACTCATTTGGGATTTGCTAACAGCGGGGCTAAGCAGATCTATCAGTCCCTGTCCCTACCTTGAGGAACTCAGTCTAGGGGAACAGATTGATAAAATATAAATTGTAATACAGTACAGCAAATGCTACAGATCAGAGGCATTTTTACAAAGAACTTGCCTTAGAAGTCCACAGGAGGCAATGGCTCACTCTGAGGGCATCAGGGAAGGCTTCCTGGAGGAGGTAGCTTTGGAATAAGGTGTTAAGAACAAGCAGGAGATCACCACATAGAGCATTTCACATAGGAGGGCTATAGACACGAGGACTAGTGTGAACTAGAAAGCTGAGGAGTGTGCAGTGGCTGGAACATGGGTTGTCTGGGGTGTAGGGTAGGGGATCAGGCTCTACTGGGGCTGGGGTATGAAGGGTCCTGAATGTCTACTAAAGAGTATGGATTTTATCTAGAGGTGCTGGGAAGCCATTGGCGACTGCAGAGCAGCAGAGGGTCTTTATCAGATTTGTGTGTGAGGAACATCACTGGCGATTGGAACTGGGTGAGGTTTGAGGCAGGACGGCTAATCAAAAAGCTGGAGGCAATAAAGGCTCGCCCATAACTGTGATTGGCTACTTACTAATAATAAAGATGCAAAACAGTAGTGGCTTGTACAAGGTGGGGGCTTTTTCTTTCTCTCTCACGTAGTACAAACAGGTAGTTCAGAACTTCTGTGGTGGCCACATGGTGTCATTTGGCCCCAGACCTCCATCTTCCTGCCCTGCTATTCTCAACGCCACCTCAGGGCACAGGGTAACTGCTGCTCTTCCAGCCATTGCATCTGAGTCTAGACAAGAATAAAGGAAAGCACAGGGAAGGAAAAGGCATCTGCCAGCTGCGTCGGCTGCAACAGAAAGCTTTCCCACTAAACAACTTCTGTTTATTTCTCCTTGGTCACCCCTCTTGGCAAAGGAGGCTAGAAATGTAGACTTTAAGCTGAGCACATGGTCAGCCCCCATAGTGGCACTAGGGGTAAACGGTTGGCAACTAGAAAACTCTGCAGCTAGATCTCTTAGGAACGGCCTGGGTTTTTGTTTTTGTTTGTTTTATCCCCCTGTCTGGGGCCCAGGTCCTGGGAAAATGCACCTCCTCCTGCAAATCGATTGGGACAAAGCAAGAAAGTTGTTGCCTGTGTTCATGTGGGACATGGCAGGGATCTGCGCCTGGCGCGAGCTTCGCCCACTGCTGGACCGGTCGTGTGGTGAAAACTGGGGCAGCAGGATTGCCACAGGGTTGGGGGAGCCACCTGGAAGAGACGCGTCCTAAAGGAGAAGGGATGGTAGCGGATGATGGTAATGATTATGGAAAATTGTATTTTTCAAAGACGGCTGCATCTGTCTTCTTAGAACGGGGCTGGCTGTATCTGTGTTCTTACAATGGGACGGACACTCCTTCCGTCAGGAGATGGGTCTGTGTTCCTCCCTTCAATCTGGACCGGGGTTTGGATTACTCTGACTCACAGGGTGCCGCAGAGCTGACTCGATGCGACGTTGGGCCAGGCCATGGAAGGATACAGCTTCCTGGCTCTGTCCTCTCAGGATTCTTGCCCTTGGAACTCAGCTGCCATATTGTGAGGAAGCCCAAACTAGCCCATGTCATGAGACCACAGGAAAGGCACTGAGGTCCCCAGCTGTCAGCCAACATCAGCCTTGAAACATGTGAGTGAATGAGGCTTTGGTTGACTCCAGTGCTGTCTTCGAGTCACCCCTAAACCTTCATACCTTCCAGCTGCAGCCCAGACATCATGGAACAGAGCCACGCTATCTTCTTTGTGCCTTTAAAAAAAATTTAAAATATGTATACCAGTGCCCCTAAGCATTAGACATTTTTTTAATGTCACTAATTTTGGGGTAGCTTGATTCCCAGTCATCGTAACTGGGAGCATGAGTGATAATAGAAGTCATAGCAACTACTGTTTGTTGAGTTCACTGAGTGCTGGTGTTACGCTAACACCCCATGGAGTGTGTAAGTTGGTTCATTTGTTGTGTGAAACTGTTACGACCTTGATCTGATGATCAGTGATGAGGGCCAAGGTTGTGGGGCAGCCCATACAGATTTTGGGTCCCAGAGGAAGGAAATGCTGTGATCTGAGGTGACTGGCGAGTGCTTTCTGGGGGTGGCAGCCCTTCAACTGGACCAGAAGAATGATTGGAGGCAGAGAGGCAGAGCTGTCTCTCATTTCATGTGACAATCCTGTTTCCAAAGGCGATGTAACAACGAGCACTTAACCCAGCAGCCCTTAGTCTTGAGGTCTTTTCTTGGTCCCATCACTCCCCAGCTTTGTGACTGCGGCTCAGCTATTTACCTTCCCTGTGCCCGTGTTCTCACCTGTCAGACGTGGATGGTGAACCTGCCGCATTTCTCACGCACAGGGAGAAACCCTAACGGGCACCAACAGGCCTGTGCAGCCTGGAGAACATGTTAGGAAGAACACCCTGACAGACGAGGCTGTCAAGTCAGCCCTGGGGCGATGCTCCTGGCGTGAGACACGGTGAAGGAGGGAGAGTGACTTCCCAAAGCCCGTTTGTGCCTGCAGTTTTATGGAGAACCCTGCTTCTTATTTTAAAGACATTTGTTGTTGTTTTGGAGAGAGAGGAAAATCTTCGAAAATGGGATGTGCGAAAAGACAAAAGTTTGTGGAGTATGAAAAGAGGAAATAATAGGAAAGATGATATAGATCAAGTCATTGAGAAAGTTGTAGCCCTTCAATCGGCAGACTCAATTAACTGTCAAATTTAGAGCGACCACTAACCAGCAAGCTATATCACTTATGAAAAAAATAAGGCACCCTTCCAGGTGGCTCAGTGGTTGGAGCAGCATCCCATACACCAAACGGTTGTGGATTCATTCCTTGTCAGGGCACATATCTAGGTTGCAGGTTCAGTCCCTGGTTGGGGCATACGGGAGGTAGCCAATCAATATTTCTCTCTCTCTCGCTCTCTTTTTCTCCCTCTCCCTTCCTCTCTCTCTCTAAAAAAATAAATAACATATCCTTGGGTGAGGATTAAAAATAGGCTAGGATGAATAGTAGAAAAGGGAACTTTTTTATTTTTCCTAGGCGTTTTAGATCTAGGCAGAAGGCCTCTATTTTTCTGTTCACTACTTGGCTTTCAGAGTTTGCATTTAGAAGACAAATCACAGCATTACAGAGCTGGAAGAGACCCATCTTGTGCATTTTACAGGTGAAGAATCTGACAGTCAAAGAGTCTTGGTTGGTGGAGGGGAGAGCTTGGGATTTGGAAAGAGAGCTGGGAGTAATGGCCACATGCCAGTCAGCTGGTCTGTAATGAGGATAAGAAAACCATCTCTTCTTACCACATTTTGGTACCTATCCCTACCAGATATTTTGGAGATTTTTGTAATGGTTCCCAAAAAGGACAATGTGATCTCAGGATGCATTAGCAGAGACATATCTGCTAGAATGATGGAGGTGACTGTTTTACTCAGCTCTATACTGGTCAGACTCCACGTGGAGCCTTGTTTGGGCTCCATGGTTTAAGAGGTTGGGGCATATGGAAGGCAACTGATCCATGTTTGGGACCCTATTTAGAAATAGAGTCTTTGTAGATGATCAAGTTAATATGTGCTCCTCGGGGTGGGCTCTCATCCCACATGACTATGTCCTTACAAAAAGGGGGAAATGTGGACACAGAAATGGACACACACACAGGGAGATGCCATGTGAAGACTGGAGTTCTGTGCCACAAGCCCAGGAACCCCCCAAAGCTAAGGGAGATGCCTGGAACAGACCCTTCCCTGGCGCCTTTATTTATTTTTTTTAAAAGATATTTTTATTGATTTAAGAAAGGAAGGGAGAGGGAGAGAGAAACATCAATGATGAGAGAGAATCGTCAATCAGCTGCCTCCTACGCGCCCCACACTGGGAATGGAGCCCAAAACCCGAGCATGTGCCCTTGACTGGAATCGAACCCCGGACCCTTCAGTCTGTAGGCTGACGCTCTATCCACTGAGCCAAACCAGCTAGGGCCCCTGGCGCCTTTAGAGGTGGCGCCGCCCTGCAGGTGCCTGGATCCGACATGTAGCCTCCAGAACCACAGCAGGATAAATTTCTGTTACTTGAGCCACTCTGTTTGTGGTGCTTTCTTACGACAGCCCTGCGAAATTAATGTATGGTGAAAGGATCCAAAATTCTAACTGAACTAGTTTCCTTTAGCTGCTGCAATGAATGAAAACTTGTAAATTAACAAGACATTTCTGTCTGACACTCTGGAGTTCGGAAGCCCCAGCGTCCAGGTGTCAGCAGGCCAGCAGAACTACTCCCTGCCTTGCTAGCTTCCAGAGGCCAAGCGCCCTCTGGCTTGTGGCTCCCGCTTGTCTTCAAAGTGCATCCCACCAACCCCTGCTCCACATCAGGGCTGTGTTCCAGGCTCCTGCCTCCCCTCTGCCCTCCCGGTACCCCAACCCCCACGTCTGGTCTCCAGGGATCTTCTGCTTTTTGCCTGTTGGCACATGAGCACCTGATTCCTTTCGAGCCCACAGCCTCCGGCTCTGTGGGAATGCTGGGGCCGTCATGCCAGGGCAGTCTGTCTGGACAGCAGACGCTGTTGGCCCCAGCTGAGCCGAGCCTACTGGGCAGCCAAGGGCACCCAGCCCCCAGACTCTCCTGCCTCCCTCTCTCTTCACATGAATGCTATGCTTGCAGGAGAAAAGTGGATTTGGGACTTCACATAAGGAGGGACTTCTCAGCAGCCAGAGCTCTCGGAGAGTGGACTGGGGTAGGAAACAAGGTAGCTCAGTGGAGAATGCAGAATCCTGTGGGTCTGAAGAGCATGGGCTTCTGGGTCATACTGACCTGAGTGGATCTACCTGTCATGACCTTGAAACTGAGTTTTCTGACCTGTAACATAGGATTGATACTAATAGGATGACATGAGGACAGTGTCAGAGTTGCAAATTTAAATGCCCTCAGGGGAAGCGAATGTGTTTCTTCTCAGATGGAAGAAACCCAGGGCCTAGTGGTCATCTCCCTTTTGATCGACACAGAGACAAGAAACACACCCCTTTCCTTTTAGCTGTAGGAAAACTGACAGGGCAAACGTGAATGATGGTAGCAAAGGATGCTCAGCCCTAGTGTGGAGGACAATGTGGAGTGGTGGGGACTGCGGAAAACTGGAGATCATGTGCCCTAATGCCTCCGAAAGAAGTGGGTATTCAGGCTTGGGGATGTTGCTGAATGGCTCAGCCCATGTGGGGAGGGGCTGAGCGGGCACAGTATGAGGCTATGTCCTGGGGGCCGTGAGGAATCTCAGTGCCCAGGCCATACTCCAGATCCATGATGGCAGTATCTCAGTAATTTCTAACGCCCCTCTCAGAGTCCCGGTTTTAGAGCCAGTCTAGCCTTAGGGACGAGGAGGTCGGGGCCATGGGGTACCCTGGCGATTGGGGCCAGGGAGACAGACCAAGGGAGAAGAGAGATTCCTGGCAGGGGTTCAGGGGTGAGTGCCGCCTGCTGTGCAGTGTGACCCCTCGCTATGACCCCTCATCGTCCTCATAAAGCATCACACGTCTCAGTGTGCCTGTTGTCATGGGGAGGGTGGGCTGAATTTAGTATTAAAATGATGTCACCCAAAACGGCTATTGTAAGAAGAGCAGCTGACTTGCCGAGAACAAAAAGGCCAATATTCTTGTGAAATTGCTCAGTTATGGTCGTTCTTTTTTTAAAAATTTTACCTTCATTATTGAAAGTATTACCGATATCCCTGTCTTCCCCCCCCACCACCACCACCAATAACCGCCTTCACCCCGCTCCTGCCCCCTCCCTGTGGTTGTTCTTTTATGGGAAACAGCACATTCTTTTCAGAACTCAGGCAAGAAGAGCTGCAAGATCTAGATGTGCAGTGAGGAAGGGGCTTGACAGATTGGAAATCGGGGAGATGCCTTTGGTGGTCCCCGGGGCCGGTGTCAGGGTTAGAGGTGCAGGGCCAGCTGCTGAGGCTCAGAAAGGAAAGAACGTGTCCCAGCCTGTCCTCGTTTAAATTGCGCCCAGGCCGAAGGACACAAAGATAATGGGAAGTGTAGGAATCCCTGTCAGAGGTTTGATAGGGTCTGTAGAGAAGGGCCCTTGGTCAGCCCAGGAAGAAGCATTTTGAGACATTCAATAGTATCATTAAACCGAGGCAGCAAAGGACATTCCTCAGGTTGCATTTACCTGATAGACTTGGCACCTCTGCCCAATGAATAAAAGCCATTCCACGCAGCCGGGGTGGCTCAGTGGTTGAACGTCAATCTATGAGCCAGGAGGTCATGGTTCAGTTTCCCATCAGGGCACATGCCTGGGTTGTGGGCTCAATCCTCAGTGTGGGGCGTGCAGGAGGCAGCCGATCAATGATTCTCTCTCATCATTGATGTTTCTGTCTCTCTTCCCCTCTCCCTTCCTCTCTGAAATCAATAAAAACATATTTTTTAAAAATAAAATAAAAGCTATTCCTACTGAAATGGAACTTTTGTGGTTTGTGGTTGGTCTTTATTTTGTTCAGATACACAGGAAGTCTTTGTTTTGGGTCTGATGTGAGCAGTCCCTAGATATGTGAGGGATCCCTGTAATACTTCATTTTAATGTGCTGCAGAGCTAGCATTAAGTTGTTTTAATTTTTACCCGCGTGCATAATTACATCTGCTGTTTGTGTGCCTTTGCGTAGAGGAATTAACTTTTTTAGGGCAGTGGTTTTCAACCTTCTGGCCCTTTAAATACAGTTCCTCATGTTGTGACCCAACCATAAAATTATTTTCATTGCTACTTCATAACTGTAATATTGCTACTGTTATGAATTGTAATGTAAATATCTGATACAGGATGATCTTAGGCAACCCCTGTGAGAGGGTCGTTCGACCGCCAAAGGGGTCGCGAACCACAGGTTGAGAACCACTCTTTTAGGGGAAACAGGACAGACCTTAGTTTTATCCCTATTTAGTGGCCCAGGCACAGAGTGGTCCAGTTGGTTGGTTCCCTGGAGCCAAGGAAGTGGGGAGAGGAGGAAGTGGCAAGGCTGAGGGAAAGTGTGACACTGTGGTTTATAATGGGTAGGATTTGGTCTTTGTTTCCATTCCTGGCATCCCACACCCCCAGCCTCCTGGACATGGAGTGACGTAGTCAATCCTGCCTCCCTAATGAAGCCTCAGACAAACCCAGAGGGACGAAGATCTGAGAGCTCCCGGTTGGGTGAACGGGGCGATTCAGGGAGGGTGGTGCTCCCAGAGGGGCGGGCAAGCTCCATCCCTTCCCCATACCTGCTCTGGGCACCCCTTCCATCTGCATGTTCCCGGGCCACACATCCTTTTGTAATAAACCAAGGAGGGTTTGCATTAACCAGAGAGGTGCTGAGAAGAAAGCTTTGGAGTTGGGGCAAGCAGACCAAGGGAGATGGGGCAGAAAGCTTGCAAACTGACAGGACACAGGCATTAAAGGAGAGGACATGTGGAGGGGAACACAGCCGCCTGAGCTGCCCAGGGCGGGCGTGGTGGGCTGGGGTGGATTTACCTAAAGGGATCTGAACGGGAGAGTCTTTCCTTTTAAAAAAGCCAGGTCACCTGGGGAGTTACTGAGCCTTTCAAGGTTTCTGACAGTGGGTTCTGAGGAATTAACTGTACTGGCCCCTTCCGGGACCAACGATGACTTTGGAAAGAAATTGATTGAGGGAAAATGTATAAGAACTGGGAATAAATTCTTCCTTTGAACTTCGCTTTTTGGAAACTAGTGCCTGGTGCCCTCTAGATATTGTTGAGTGAATAAATTACCCCGCACAGTGTGGAGGTAATACCACATTGATTCATGTCTGGGAAGAGAATAGGAGTAGAAAATGCTCAGCCAGGAGATGCTGTGAATGGAGAATGATAGGAAAAGTTGTGCTTTGCTGTATGTGTCCCCGTGAGCGACACAGGTGTGGGCCCCTGTCACCTCAGGCTTGCCTCCCCTGGGGACAAGGCCAGGGCTGCGAATGTGGGTCCCGCCCCCGCCCAGCTGAACGCCCCCGGACGGGGTGGCTGACAGCATCTGCGTGCTCTCGGCTCTGGAAGTGATTGGGAGCGGCTTTTGTTGGGCACAGAATGACTCACGTCAGAGCTGAGTCAAGCAACAGGCTGCTTTCAGCTGGATTCGGAGTGCCTTTGAGTCGACATCGAAGGCCATTATAGTTCGGTTAAACACAGGAAACGTTGAGATGTTTTTGAGAGGATGAGAGTTAAATCGGTCAGTATAAACTCAGATCCATCCTGGCTCTGCCACATGCCCAGGGTGACTTCGGGCAAGTGATTCAGCTCGCCCGGTCTCGGCTGCCTCCTCTGGAAAGTGGGTGGTGATGCCTCCTCACTCCTAGGACTGAGTGCGTGGGCACATGAGTTAATCACAGAAAGCACAGCAGTGCCCAGTTACTGTTGTTGGTCACCGATAGTAACGCGTTTCGAATGGAGGGAGGGTGACCTTTGTCACATGTGTGTTGAGTGACTGGACTCTGAGGATTCCACACCAGACACTGTGCGAGGCACATTGTATCCACTCTCATTGGATCTCCGGAGGCTCAGAGAGGTGCAGTACCATGCTGGGGTCACACAGCTGCTAAGTGGGTGTGCTTTGAACTCCGCAATGCCAGAGCTTTCCCTCGGCCACGGGGTGGTTCTGAAAGGGAACGGGATGGCCTGTGGTTTGCAGCTGAAGGTGGTCTTTTGCTGGAGAGTGCAGAGATGCTACCCAGGGATCCTGGGGCTGATGTCACAAAGGGGCATGGAGTGTGAGACAGGAGATCCTGGGTCTGATGTGAGCAGTCCCTAGACGTTCCCCTTACTGAGTCTGACTGTCGTGGGGTGGCATCCTAGAGATACTTTGGGGTGCAGCTGGGAGGGAAGGTGCTGGGGAGAGGTCCCGGTGGGTGGGAACAGCCAGCAGGCACTGATTGACAGGCAGTGGTGTGTAAGTACCCCGGCTCCTCACCCTGTGGGGCAGGGAAGAGAGGACTGGGAGGAATGTGTCAGCACTGCCTCCTAGAGGCCCCCCGCAGGACCACATGCCAGTCGCCCACAACGGCTTGATGACACGCCCACTATTGGCTCCTGTTTTTTGTTCCATCATTTCCCCACTTTCCCACTGACTCTCCTTGCATCTCTCACATAAGCTCCTTGTGCTGAATTCATTGTCTCAGGGTCTACTTTTGGGGACCCAAACTGAATGAAACTACCTGGCACCTGGTAGACAGAGGCGGGGGTGCTGCCGAACATCCTCCAACGCACAGGCCAGCCCCCCAACAAAGGACTATCCGGCCCGAAAGTCAGTAGTGCCAAGGGTGAGAACCCCGTTCCAGACCATGGCAGCGGGTCACCCTGGCACGATTATTTGGCAGGAGGGAGTCCCCGCTCCTAGGACAGACCTCCAGAGCAGACAGAGCCCTGCAGACACAGCCCTGCAGACTCACCAACGCACACGGCAAGGCCACTGGGAACAGAGGAGAACTGTTGTTTTGAGGACGGGCCAGCATTTCAAGGAGTTAATGAATCAGCTAGAAGGAACCTCAGGGAAGTAGCATCAGAACAGCTGAGTCTTGGCTGCCTGAGGCACAGGCGAGGGTGGCCAACTCAAGAAACTGCAAGTTACAGAAGGAAACATCGGTTCTTGTCTGGGATGGAGAAAGAAAAATGGTTACCAGAGAAGTCACAACCTAATGCACCCCGCTCAGACGCTCCCACCCCAGGAGCTCCACCATCTGCATGTTCATGAACCTGGGGTCCGGGTGGCCATGAAGGTGAACCCAGGCCAACATCTTTCCTGTGTCCCCCGCTGCCTCTCCACTCCCCCCAAATTCACGCCCCTGATCCTCACTCCTTTGACACTTGGCATGAGGACTCTGGCTCCCTGGAGTCACACAGCCCATGGGCAGCTCTGGGCCCCGCTGGCCTCTCTGACAAGGACCCCCTCCATCGCAACAGCGCCAGCCGCTAACAACTAGGAGGAAAGTCCCCATCCACCGGCTTGTTAACTCGGCTCCCTGCTTCTTCACTCTGTTGACCAGGCCGGCTGCCAGTTAAAACCCACTAAAGCCTGAGCTCGTGGCTGTGTGGAGGTTTTCTAGCACCAGCCCGCGGTGGGTGCTCTGTAAACATTTGTTGAGCTCATGGGCAAATCAGCTTCCTGAGGACATTGTAACAGAGGATTCTGGAAGATGCTAAAGCCCTCCCTGGAGGAGTTTGGCTCCCGTGGTGGCACCTCAGGCATCCTCACGCCAGCCACTGCGGTTCCGGCTGCCGGCCCAGGCACTCAGCCTCACCTCTCTGTGCCCAGAGGGCAGTGCAGCCAGTGGGTGAGGTCATCTCATTCACACCGTGTTCAGAAATGCGCAATATCGCGCCAGCACATGAGAGATGCCACCAAAAACCACCATCCTTTCACCCTCTTCTACGGCAGCTGGCTCTGCCCCAGGAGCTTTGTGACAGAGCCTCAGCCCCTGAAGCCACAGCCTTGGACCCAAAGCCTGTTCCACTAATGTCCAGGTGGCTGGAATCCAGATCGCCAGCCAGTCCCCCTGCCCATTGTTGGCCGTGTGTGCCACCCCTATCCCCACACAACACTCCATCACTCACCCCCTCACTTTCCACACTCTCCAACCACTAACGTTGAGCACTTGTAATTCTATTGGCTGCAATGGAAGTTGGTGCTGGAATGTGGGTGGGTTCCTTTTTAAAAAAAATATTTTTATTGATTTCAGAGAGAAAGGGAGAGAGAGATAGAAAAATCAATGCTGAGAGAGAATCATTGGTCGGCTGCCTCCTGCACACCCCACACTGAAGATCAAGCTCACAACCCAGGCATGTGCCCTGATCAGGAATCGAACCATGACATCCTGGTTCATAGCTTGATGCTCAACCAGTGAGCCATGCCGGCCGGGCATGAGAGAGGTTCCTTCTCATAGCCCACAGCCTTCCTCCTGTCTGCTCCATCCTCTTCTCTCATTTCACTCCCCTGCTGGGAGCGAAAGGATGCATTTTCTCCTCAGGTTACATGCAGACCTCTCCTCCCTTCTGTCCCAAGTACATCTTTAAGCTCAGACACTTCTCAGGACTCCAGGCCAGTGGTTCTCCAAGTGTGGTCCTCAGACTGGCAGCCTGAGCATCCCGTGGAAGCTTGTCAGTCATGCGAAGTCTTGGGCCCCACCCCAGACCTACTGCCTTAGAAACAAGGATGGGGCCCGGTGAGCTCAAGTTTGGAAACCTCAGGTCCAGACAACCCATGTTCTTTCCCTTGGGAGGTTTCTGGTGAAGCAGATGTCTCCTTACTATGAAGGTTTCAAGAGGAATTGGGCTTTGGGGGAGGAGCTCAGTTTCTGCCAGTGACCTCTCTATTGAGCAGCCGCATGTGGGCTTGGGAGTCACCAGCCTGGCTTCTGCCATCTCTGCCACTTCCTGGCTGTGCAACCCTGGGGAGCCTCAGTTTCCTCCTCAAATGATATTCTCCACTTTGCCTTCTTCCACAAGTCTTGTGAGTCTCAGAGGAGGCCAAAGACCCGGGTGTCCTTAGGGACTGTAACTTCAGGCAGTGTGGGATTAATTAGCTCATGACCTTCAGGCTCCTCCCGGCTTGGGGCTCGTCTCTGGGTGCTGAAAGCCCGAGTCTCCTGGGGGAAAAGGATGCAGGGCCTGCTGATAAACTGGGTTTGCAGACAGAGCATATGGGGTGTGAGCAGTGCTGGCCAGAAGGCACTGTCCGTATCTGACATCTAACCCTTTCCCCTCTGGCTACCCGCCCCTGCAGGTCACACCTTCCTAGAACCCTGGGCTGCAGGGAGAAGAGGAGCATGGACGGTCCTGCTCTGTGCACGATTCTTCTCACATGGTATCTCATTCAGGGGTATCTCGGTCCCCCTTAATTACCAAAAGAGGGGAGATAGAGAGGGAGAGGGAGAGGGAGAGGGAGAGAGAAAGAGAGAGAGAGAGAGAGAGAGAGAGAGAGAGAGAGAGAGAGAGAGAGAGAGAAACACTACCCCCAATTCCTTGATGAGAAATCTGAGAACCACCCACTCCCCATGGTCCTCCCAACGTACAGCACTTTCCATTACTCTGAGCTCCTTTTATTCTTGCACCCCTGAAAATAAAAATTTTCCATAATTGTAACTCTTGCCTCTATACATTTTTCTTTTTGCACTAAGTATATTAAAAACATTTTCTAAGCTGTTACATAATCCTTACAATTGTCATTTTCAATGGCTCCAAAACATTCCATTAGGAGGGCATATTGTCATTTGTTGAACTCTTTCCATATTGTGGATATTTAGATTGTTTTTCAACTTTTCTTGGTGTGCCATTAAATTATGTTGCAGGGACAACATCTTTGGGCATTGGCCTTTCAGATTCTTTTGGGAAAAATTCTGTGGAGTGTTATCATTGGGTCATAGGGTATCTGTAATTGTATGGCTCAACTTTCCAAAATACTCTGCCATTAGCAGTATTTAAATTTACTAGTTTTTCTGCAACTTTGCCATCATTGGACTTTAGTATTATTTAGTACTAGAGGCCTGGTGCACGAATTCATACACGTGTGGGGTCCCTCCTGGCTGATCGGGGCTGTCTCGCCCAGTCCTGATCAGGGCCGATCAGCCAGGGGAAGGACCACAGGAGGTTGACCAGCTGCGGGAGGCTGGCTGTGGGAGCACACTGAGCACCAGGGGTCAGCTCCTGCGTTGAGCGTCTGTCCCCTGGTGGTCAGTGCGTGTCATAGCTACCGGCCAGTTGTCCGGTTGTAACAGTTGCTTAGGCTTATATATATATAGATTATTTGACACATCATGGTTTCTACTTACATTTCTTTGGTAATTGGTGATGCCAAACATTTTTTTCCCCCTGTTATTTTATGTTTCTTTTCTCTCCAGGGGGAATTTTCTCCTCATGTCTTTTTCACATTTTACTTATTTGTATTGACTCTTTATGTAGATACTAACTCTCTGATATGTTTGTTTGCCTATAGGTGGTTAATGCTTTTTCCTCCCAGTTCAAGCTAGTTTTTAAACTGAGGACTACTGTGACATATCTCTGTGTACCTCTAACTGATGACACCATGGTGCTGCCAGAGGCTGGGCACCTGGAATGGTGGATGTTTAATTTGCAATGAAATGAACTGGCTTTAGATTCATTCTAGGCAGGAACGGACTTCCGAGTCTGATGTCAAAAGTCTAATGCTAACTGAGCAGGTGGCTTTCTCCATCCCTGGCCCTGTTTGCCTCCCTTACTTTTTGTCCAACTCTTTAGCTGAAGAGGAGCTCCAATAGGCACCACTCAGATAGACAGTGAGTTTTGCTGCTGCCGTCGGTCGCTGCGGAAGAAATGCCCCTGGTCACTGGATTCCCTTCAAGACCTGTCTGGACAGCCCCACCACTTCCCAAGGTGGCCTCTTCCTTCCCTGGGCCTGGGGAGGGCCGGCTCTGTCTGCCTGTCTGGCCAAGGAACCCATCGAGCAAACCACTCCCTGATCTGGGCCTCTTGTCACTTCATCCATTTCCTCTGCACGGTACGAGGTCCCCTGGGCACCTCTGTCCTTCATGTGGTGGTGCTGGAGTGGAAGGAGCACTGGACGTGGAGTCTGGGCCCGGCTGTGAGGCCGGCCTGTCCTTACCAGCTGTGTAACTCAGAGGGTCACTGGCCACTTCTCTGGACCTCAGCTGCCTCACTCGAGAGTTGGGATTATAACCCAAAGTCATCAAATCTTCAAGCTGGAAGGATTTGCCATGTGTCACCCCATCGAAGTCACACAGCAGCCCTCTGAAGCTGGGTCTGTTTATTAGCCCTGTGTTCAGTGGAGGTGGCTCCGCTGCAGAGAGGTTAAGATGGGAGTGGTAGCAAACTGGTGAACGCTGGCTCCGCCTTCCGTTTGACGGACTGCCCTTCCCTAACATGCCCAGAGCAATTCACAGAGCATAACCATTCCAGTCGAGTTCATAACTCCCATGACCTTAGCTTGCCTGTTAGGGACTTGATCAGAAGCAAGGGGACCTTGTGGGCTCACAGGCCTGAAAGGAATGGGGAGTAGTTTGCAGGAACCAGGCCTCAGGGACCGGAGCAGGGGTTTGGTGACACTAGGACACTTGCTCTGTCTCACTCCCCACCTCTCAGGTCTCTGCCAGTCTCCCACGGGTTCCATTTCTTGCTGCTGCCAACAGGTTTTCTCCACTTAATAGGAAAGGTGGCTGTGCAGGTCTTAGCTTCAAGTTCTTCTGGCACTAAGAGCCCAATCCAGGGCGCCTCTGTCCCAGCTCAAAATTGGGAAACTCAATAGGCCTAGCTTGGGACAGGCTAGTTGGGTCTGGGCAATGGGATTCTGTGATTGGCCAGGTAAGGGTCACATGCTTATTCCTAGCTGTGGGGCGCGGGGTGGGGTGGGACTCCCTGACTCCCTCAGCAGAGGAGGAGGATTAGGGGTGCTTGCTGGGAGAAGAGCAACCAATACACCCACAATCAGCCACCACCCCCTCTCACCCCCCCCCCTCTCCCGTGCCTGAGCCGTGCCCTCTGGAAGTGACAATTGTGGATTCTAGGAAGACTTGCAGGGAGAGGCTTATTTCTGGGAAGTGATTATCATCCTGAATCACCCCGTTTACCCTAGTGGAATGAAAAATAGTATTGCGTTTTGGATTCTTATTAAGTTCACTTTGGTTCGCCTGTCACAGCAGTGGAACGGTTCGATGCATTGCTTCGAGTGTCTGCAAGACGTCATCATTGGGAAGAGTCATTGCAGATTACCAATTCCGGTGTTCCAGAATTCTAGGGTTCCGTGGCTGAGGGAATAGGCAAGTTTACAGAGCCTGCTCCCGGCCTTCAGCCAGATGTCATTTCTTCCTGAACTCCATCAGGACCGGAGTCTTTCTGGCCTCTTTTGGAGAATGCAGTGGGCATTTTCCATTCTTTTTGGCCGCTCGGAATGTGAACTTCCTGCATTTTGGAGCATTATGCCCTCCCTACCTCACCAGCCAGATTCCCCATCCCCATCAAAGGATGCTGTCCCAACTGGGACTAAGGGAGCCCCAGGATGTGAAACTTGCAGTTTAAAAACCGAAACTTTTCCAGGCAAATCAGGATGAATTGGTCACCCTATGTTACAACTGTCAGCCGTTTTCTTCCCAGCTTCCCTTGCAGCTAAGGTGTGGGCACAAGACCTGGAATCCCCTAATCAGATGCAACCACACCTTTGATTTGGAGGCTGCTGCTAGGAGGAGTGAGGCAGGCAGCAGTGGCCACATCCAGTTTCCTGTGGCACCAATTCTTGTGGCCATGCCCCATCCCATGGGGGAGATGTGGGGTATATAGGAGCATCTTTGCCCAGTGGCAGCTGCTGTAGCACCTTCATTGACCCAGTTTTGTGACGTGATTTCTAACACTGATCCTGGCAGGGCAAACCTAGTTATCTGACCCTCCTGGAGAGTCTATGAGCTACTAAATAACCTTTTAATTTCTCCATTCCCTGCTTCAATCTATTAGTTTGGTTGCTTTCCTAGTATTTTATCAGCTCACGTGGAGGGCATGCTTCCTTTTTTCCAACTGAAATATTTTCCATTCTTTTACCTTTCTGAGTACCTGGAGAAAACAATTGACTAGCATCTTTTCTATGGAAAAACAAACCAACAAGCTAAAAATTGTGTTTACAACTGAAGACATTCTTTATTCTTCCCTTTTCACCATTGATTATATTAATTTTTCCTCCTTGGACTAAAACCTTCTTTTATGCTCACCAGTCATTTGTGCTTTGTAAATTTCACCTCAACCCTGTCATCACCAGGGTTCAAGGGTCAGAGATCCCTATTGGTGCTTCCTGTCACTAAGAAATATGCCATGAAAGCTAGGATGACCTGCCTTCCAATATTTGACGTTAAGTCTTCAAGACATGGTCCAGTGGAGGGTGGCTCACCCTGAGCCAGGTGGTCTCTCCAGGTGGTAATTTTTATTACTATTTCAAAATCTGTGAGCTTGCGTCTGCTGGCCACACCTCTGGACACATGTGTGTGCAGGAGGTCACATCTTGGCTTTGCCCCCTGGACTCTGAGTGGTTCCCTGAGCCTCATTTTCCCTCCTGACTTATGAAATGGGTATCAAATGCCTTCCTCACTGAGCTGAGGGGGAACCAAATGCAATGGGTAATGATAATTATTATTACTATATGACTACTTTGTTTGTATAGTTGTGTTAATAACTATGATAGCAACATGACCACTTATAATAATCACTATTATAGCATAATGGCTAAGGGCATGGATTTTGGGGCTGACTGCCAGGTTCAGGTTTTGGCTCTGACATTTAGAAGCTGCGTGACTTTCAGCAAGTGTCTCAGTTTCCTTCTCTGCAAAAATGGGAATAATAATCATAGTACGACCTAACCGGTTTGGCTCAGTGGATAGAGCGTCGGCCTGCGGACTGAAGGGTCCCAGGTTCGATTCCGGTCAAGGGCATGTACCTTGGTTGCAGGCACATCCCCAGTAGGGGGCGTGCAGGAGGCAGCAGGTCGATGTTTCTCTCTCATCGATGTTTCTGACTCTCTATCCCTCTCTCTTCCTCTCTGTAAAAATCAATAAAATATATTTTTTTTAAAAAAATAATAATCATAGTACCAACCTCGTAGGTTGATTGAGAGGCTTAAATGAGATAATACGTGCAACATGTTTTAACAGTGACTGGCGCATGGACACATTCAATTGCTCTTGCCGCTGCTGCCCCCATCATTCCCGTTCCTTTAAAGGTCCCGCTCAGCCTGGAGCACGGTTGTCCCCCTTGGACCTGTCCTTGGCATGTGGCAGGGTGGCCTTTAGAACAAAGGCCCAGGGCTTTCTCTGACTCTTCCTCCATTCAGCTGCCACATGGGAGGCGGACAGGGTGGGCACACTTTCAAGCCTGCCTGCTTGTTACTTCTGAAAATGCCTCCATTCTACACGGCACATTCATTTTGAATTTGCTTTGACATTGGGAGAGCAGATGTCATTGCAGTTATTTTACAGAAGAGAAAACTTGAGGCCTAAAGTGACTTTCCCAAGGTCACTCAGCAAGGGTGGGGGCAGCGGTGGGACCAGAGCCCCGGCGCTGACGCCTGGCCCAGGGCTCTCCCGGCAAGGCCATTCTGCTAAAACCATCCCTGCCTCCCGAAGCCCTGCTCCATCTCCCCTCCGTCAAGAGACCACCCCGTCGCTCACCAGCGGGCCCAGCAGGTAATGCCCCCTTCACGGAGCTGCCACTCTTGCATCCCTGCTTCTCGTGCACATGGAACTCTTATTTAGAATGAGCTCTAAAATCGGTTCCTGTGATAGCACTCCATCCCAGCGCCATGCTAGAACTAAGGTGTGGACTCCACCCGTGCACATGTGCAGCATGGAAGGGGAGTCACGTTGATGGGTGAGGCTGGTGTGGGTTCGGGATGCTTAGGGAGACCATAGGACTTGGGGGTTTCGGTGTTGGCTTCCTCCGCTCCGTGTTAAAATCTTCCAGGGAGTGGACAGTCACATTCTTTGCAAATGCCTTGTAACCAGATGTCAGGTGGGGCCCCTCGGCCCTTGTCATGGAGGTAATATTAACTACCTGGACCAGAGCCCCATCTGGACCATTCTCCATGGAAGTCTGAACCCCTCCCCAAAGTCTCAGTGAGTTCCTGGGAGGGATTCCTTCTTCGGGTGTCTTCAGTCTGGAATAATTCCTGCTTCTCTGTCTTGTAGGTCATCCTGCTTTCTCTGTTTTGCACTTAATGGGCCCAGATGTGACACTTGAATTCCTCTCCTGATCAAAATCTCATACATGCAGGGCAGGTTGAATGTGCTAGGCGTTCCTTTGTGAGGTGGAAGGAGCCAGGGGAGGGGTTGGGTTGCAGCCTCCTGACTGAATTGGGTGGGGCATCTCTGCCTGGAAGGGGAAGGGCGGCCCCCTGCAGGCATTTTACACAGCATGTCCTACCATTTCTACAGCCAAATTCCTGTCCATCTCCTCTCCATTTCTCTTTCCCTTCCTTCCTTGTCTGCACATTCTTGGGCAATTCCAAGGAATGCCAATTTGCTCATTTTCTTCTATCCTCATGGCCTCCTGTGACCCTTCTCCCCAAATGTCTCATCAACATAGTTTCCCAAATGAAGTTAGGTGCCCATTAAGAGGGTAACATTTTCACCCAACTTTCGATGGTCAGTGTCAGCTAAAATGTGCAAGGCTTCCCACCCGTTCCCTCCCTTCTCTGAGCCTCGGTCTCTTAGACCCATGGTCGGCAAACTGCGGCTCGCGAGCCACATGCGGCTCTTTGGCCCCTTGAGTGTGGCTCTTCCTAAGCCTTAGGAGTACTCTAATTAAGTTAATACCAATGTACCTACCTATATAGTTTAAGTTTTAAAAAATTTGGCTCTCAAAAGAAATTTCAATCGTTGTACTGTTGATATTTGGCTCTGTTGACTAATGAGTTTGCCAACCACTGTCTTAGACCATCCTTATGCTGACCAAGTCTTCGAAGTAAAGATCTGAAGCTCATCTTTGCCACTCAGTCCCCCAGCTGGGCAAGTCCCTTCACCTTTCTGGCCTCAGTTTTCTTACCCAATCTTCAGTCTAAACAGAGACGGGATGGCGTTAATGGGCACCCTTCATCAGGAGTAAGGCCAAAGTAACCCCAATAGACACAGTGGATTGATAATAAGCTATGTTTAAAATCACACCCACTCTCAAAAAAGATGTGTAAGTATAAAAATAATATGTCTTATCCTAACTATTGCTTCACCAAAATGATCGCTCCAGGCTTCCTATCTGATAGAGTCACCGGTTAGTGTCTGTTTTGTCATTTTCCCTTTGCTCTGTCTTAGAACCAAGCCTCTCTGACACCCATTTGTCATGGAGCAAGCGTCCTGATAACCCTCAGGCAGGCTGGCTGATGGAGTGCCGCATGGAGCACTGTCTCGCCTTTAGAAGCCAGCAGGCCCAGCCCTTTCCCGCTGCTGCGCTGTCTACCCACACAGTGTAACAGCTTCGAAAGATCTCACGTGCTAACAGCACATTTAGTCCCTGAGATTGCCTGTGAGGCAGGTAAAACAGGGACAGAAATCTTCACATGAAGCTGTGGGGTTTAGAGGGTTAAGGAATTACCCCCAGTCAGGATGCAGGTGGGGCCTGGGACTGGATGAGAAGCCAGGAGGGGTCGGGTGTGGGGCGGGGGGGGGGGGGGGGAATCCTGACTGTCTCCCATTGCCTGGGTCATGTTCAGTTTCTACCGAAGCTCTGACCCCCCAGCCACCGGGGCGTCTGGTGGGAATGGCAGCCCCGGCTTTCACATGCTTCTCGCCCTGGGCTGCCCCTGCCCATTGGCACCGCTAACAGGACCCTGAGTGTGGGGAAGGGTCAGGTGCTGCAGCCAGGGTGGGGTCTGAGGGACTGCCTCTGTCCTGCCTCTGCCACTCCCTGTGTCCTCAGGCAGGTCCTCTCACCTGCGCAGCCTTGGCCGGCCAGACCAGCTCAGCCTTGCGAGAAATGAAATTGTGTTCTGGCTCGGTGGTGGCCTTCACTTTTTGGCATTACTGACTGCCCTGCCCCCTCCACTTGATGCCCTTATTTTCATTGGGCCCAAGATTGCTATGGGTTTTTAAAAAAATGATTTTGGCTGCTTTTTAATAGCTTTTTCATTTCTTTCCTCACTGTCAACTGGCACCTCTTTTTACTATCGGCCAGCTCTGTGATTTCTGTCCCCTCTTAATTCGTTGTTTCTCCTTGGCTGTGATGTGGGTTATCAGATAACTGACCTTGTTAGAAATCTGTCTCCAGTGTGAGTCACGGCCTGAGCAAAGGCTCCTCTGTGTGGACTTGGTGATGACAGTAGCTTTGACTTTGCCAAGGTCCTTTCAGCTTTCTTCTGTATTCTGAGTCATGTTCCGAAAGGTGAAATTCCCAGAGCAGGTGGCATTTCACATGGTGGGTAAGGGTGAAAGCGAGACTCCCAGGGTGGAAGGGACGGCAGATGGGATGGGTCATTGCAGGGTGGTCCTGTGTTTAGGGCAGCATGGCAGGTGGCTCCCTTCCATACAACATCTCCCCCTACATCAGTGATGGTGAACCTATGACACGCATGTCAGAGGTGACACGCGAACTCATTTTTTTGGTTGATTTTTCTTTGTTAAATGGCATTTAAATATATAAAATAAATATCAAAAATATAAATCTTTGTTTTACTATGGTTGCAAATATCAAAAAATTTCTATATGTGACATGGCACCAGAGTTAAGTTAGGATTTTTCAAAATGCTGACACGCCAAGCTCAAAAAGTTCGCCATTACTGCCCTACATCATTCCTGCAGACAAGGGAATATCTTGACTCCACGGGAACCACTTCAGAACCTGAACTCAGAGTCCTGACACTGGTGGTGGGATATTAAGAGCAGTAACCACTGTAGCCAAGGTCATGGGTCATGGATGACATTGCAAGGGGACCAACAAGATCAGTCCCAGAACTGGAGACTCCAGTGATTGGAGATACTCCAATCTTTCCAGTCTCGGATACATGCAAAATTTCCAAATCAACGTAATCTAAAAGAGACCACCACAGTCCTTGATAATGGCAAAAAGTCAGAAGTAAGGCACAATGGAATACTATATAGCATTGACAATATTTAGAGAATTTCTAATAATGTGGGAAAGACTGATGATGATAAAGTCAACTGAAGAGGCAAGTGAAAAATTATTTCTACAGGATGATCTCAAATGCAAAAAATTATTTGCATAAACCAAGGACAGGAAAGATATACTCCATGATTATAACTTTGATGACTGCAGGCACCAGTGGTTAATAGAAACTCAAAACTCAGACCAGATGTAGTAAGAGGGAGTGCTGGGGCCCAGCCAGTGTGGCTTAGTGGTTGAGCATTGACCTATGAACCAGGAGGACACACGGTTTGATTCCTGGTCAGGGCACGTGCCTGGGTTGTGTGCTCGATCCCTGGTGGGGGACATGCAGGAGGCAGCCAACCAACGATTCTCTCTCATCATTGATGTTTCTCTCTCTGTCTCTCTCTCTCTCCCCCTTCCTTTCTGAAATCAATAAAAATATATGTTTTTTTATTTAAAAAAAGAGGGCGTGGCAGGGCCTGAGGAGATTAGGGAGAACATGCCCCCCGGAAAGGGGGCTCCTAGCCAGCTGTTGCCATGTATTGCTACTCCTCAAAATTTTAAAGAGAAGCTAGAAATCGTGGTGTTAATATGAAGTCCCCCATTCTTAAATGTTAGCAACTCATTTACACTTTTTTAAACACTGTTTTGCCGCCCCCCCGCCCAAAAAAATTTTTTTTGGTGGTTTGGCTTTAGCCTTTTGTCCACCAATCTTCCACCTTTGAGTTCCACCACAGCGTTGCCGCCACTGTCTCTGAGGAGTGCGCTTACTGGAGAATTGAACTTATCTTTATCATAGCTTTGGCAGTTTTCCAATTTCATAAATCAATGCACAGTATTTCTATAATTAAAGAAAAAACATGAATGACCGTAACCCCAGGGGATTGGTGTGGGGGTGGGGTAGGGGGGTGGGGGTGTGTGTGTGCACGCGCGCAGGTGTGCACAAGCATGAATGTTGAGGAAAAGCTGTATCTAAGAATTCTGTGAACAGCAGAACCTTCCTGAGCTTCAGTTTGTAGAAAGAGGAGGCAATTTCTTCTCTGCTTACCTTACAAGATTAAGACTCAAAGAAAGGGTCGAATTGAGGGTAAATAATAAGGTGCTGTTGGACATGAAGGTAAAAGTAGGTGCTCAAAAAATTGTCATTTGGATAGAGCGAGAAAGGAAGGAGGAAGCTGGTAAGTTTCTGCAAAGTGTTGGCAGCACCTGGCTTTAAAAGTGTGTGTTTTCAGAATGCCCTGGCTTTGCTACTAAGCAGCTGTGACACTTTGATAAATACTCATAATTACATTGGTAACTATGACAGGTTGCACACTTACGATGTGCACTTTGTATGCATTATAACTTTCTGAGCCTAATTCCTCAAAAACAGGGGTAATCATAGTCCTAATTTTGAAGTATCCTTGTGAGGATTAATTCAGATAATCCAGGTACCATGTGTAAGACAGAACTCCATACACAGCAATTGCCTTTCAGATCTGGGCTTGGTTTCACCACTGGTAGGACCCATTTCATTTCACCTGTTCCCACTCATTCAAGGAGGCAATGGATGGTGACTCCGAGTGCAGTGGATTACTTATTCAAAATAGGTAATTTTTTTTCTTTCTTGGTTTCTTAAGGAAAGGAAGCTCATTCAACTCACTGAGATGGTGTACAAATGGGAAGTAAATCTGACTCACATTCTGTCTTTGGAAGATTGCTACAGGTGTACCCTGAGAGCAGGCTAGCCCTACCCGCCGCTTTCCAGCCAGCCGCTGCTTGGCACCCGCAGGAGCTCTGCGAGGCCTTCTAGGAACAGCGTCTACTTGTTAATCTAGCAAAATCGGGTGGGTGAGCACTTCCACATAAATGAAACGTCTCTAAATGTCACAGCTACATATACACACATCTTTCTTTCTTCCTTTCTACCTGTTATCTCTATATCAATGAATGATTCATATAATTTATCCTTTTAAGGTCAGGGGGAGGGAGGGTTAAATGCCAAGCTCTAGCATAGGCACTTTACATATATTCTCTCTTTAACCCTCACAGCAACTATATAAGATGAATAATACTATCTTTTTACATATAAGGAAAAGAGACCCAGAGAGGGAAACAGTTTTCCCAGGGTCACACAGCAAGCAAAGGGGAAGACAGATTCAGTGCCAGGCCTGACTGGTGCCAAATAAAGTTAGATTTGTAAGTTTCCAAAAAAAACCCACACAATTATTTTGATGACATCCTCTGATGAATTAGAATCCCCCCTCCACTTTTGCCTAAAAGGAATCAGAATAAGGGCCCACAGACCCTCCCTTACACCCCATTAGGCAGTGAGATGGGACCATAGTGTACCTGGAGACAAACAAGAACTGGTCCCACGGATTCCTGGGACTGCTCTGTCCCCAACAGGTCACCACTGACCGAATCCATCACCCTGAAAGAGCAGCCAGCCCCTCTCCTCATGGTCACGTCCCTCCCTTCTTCTCTTGGGGATCTTCATGTTAGCGATGGCAGCAAACATCCTTTTCTCCCACATTTCCAAGGCTCATATCAGCGACAAATATAGATCCATGTTGATGCGAAGAATAAGATGTAATTTCTCGGGATGAGCTATGAAATACTGAGCAATGCCACCACATAGCACTCTTGACTTCAAAAACATTGGCGTAAGTTCCAGTGTGGCAGGAACAAGCATTTGGTATATTTACAGCTTCCCGGCCAGATACCTTGAAGGATGCTTAGCTGGTTGCTGTGGCCTCTGGTGAGGGCGCCCACGCCGGGGAGGAGATGAGGCCTTGGCAGGAGGCAGAGGGTTGAACTGGTTTCCACTGGAAAGGGGCGGGAAGTAGCCACAGAAGAATGGATTCCGCAGAGTGCATTTAGAAGGCGGGGTAGGCGGTGTGGTGTTGAGATGAACAAACAGGGAAGGGAATCACTTGGGGTTAGAAACTTGGAGGTGAGGAATACAGTGGAGATAGAGGGAAGGTTTTTGAGCAGAGACTGCAAGAGCCCCAGAAATAAATCGGGGGTGCAGAGGGGCTCCCGCATGTTTTGATGGGCATCCTACAGCAGACTGTCTCTTTGGCGCCCTTTCTTTTTTATACTTTATTTTTCAATTACAGTTCGCATTCAACATTGTTTTATATTAGTTTCAGGTGTACAGCTTAGTGGTTAGACAGTCATATGCTTTACAGAGTGTTCCCCCTGATATTTCCAGTCCCCACCTGGCCCCATACATGGTTATTACAACATTGTTGACTGTGTTCCCTGGGCTGTACTTCATAGCCCACAACTATTTTGTGACTACCAATTAGTACTTCTTAATCCCGTCACCTTCGGAGCCTTTTAAAGGGATTTCTGTAAAGGTAAAATCAGGACATATTTACCTGTTTTCACAACAACTATTTATTTATTTATTTATTTATTTATTTATGGGTGACATTGGTTAATAAAATTATATAGGTTTCAAGTGTACAACTCTACAATACATCACCTGTATATTGTATTGTGTGTTCACCACCCTAAGTCAAGTCTCCTTCTGTCATCATTTAGTCCCCTATACCAGTGGTTCTCAACCTTCTGGCCCTTTATATACAGTTCCTCATGTTGTGACCCAACCATAAAATTATTTTCGTTGCTACTTCATAACTGTAACGTTGCTACTGTTATGAATCGTAATGTAAATATTTGATATCCAGGATGGTCTTAGGCGACCCCTGTGAAAGGGTCGTTCGACCCCCAAAGGGGTCGCGACCCACAGGTTGAGAACTGCTGCGCTATACCCTCTTCCTCCTCCCCTACCTCCCTTTCTCTCTGGTACTCACCATACTGTTGTCTGTGTCTTTGAGGCTTTTTTTTCTTAATCGCTTTACCTTTATCACCCAGACTACTGAACCCCTCCCCTCTGACAGCTGTCAGTGTTATCTGTATCTATTTTTTTGTTAGTTTATATTGTTCATTGGATTCCACATATGAGTGAAATCATATTATATTTTTCTTTCTCTGACTGGCTTGTTTCACTTAGCATAATACCATCTATGCTGTTGCAACTAATTTTTTTTTATATATATTTTATTGATTTTTTACAGAGAGGAAGGGAGAGAGATAGAGAGTTAGAAACATTGATGAGAGAGAAACATCGATCAGCTGCCTCCTGCACATCTCCTACTGGGGATGTGCCCGCAACCCAGGTACATGCCCTTGACCAGAATCGAACCTGGGACCTTTCAGTCCGCAAGCCGACGCTCTATCCACTGAGCCAAACCGGTTTCGGCTGCAACTAATTTTTTAAGACACAAAAATAAAAAGCAAAGGGAAAAACCTTAATATAGCATATATATGTATATATGTATATATATGTATATATAGCTATGTCTGTATATATTTTTATGAGTAAAAGTAACCATAAAATTAATACTAATCTGGTCACTCAAGAGGTAAGATGGGTAGGGAAGGGAGGGTGAAGTTTTTTTTTATACTTTCTATTTGGTTTGACTTGTTACAAGAAGCTTGTGCTATTTAAAAAAAATTTTTTTTTAAATAATTGTAGTCTTACAGGAGAGTTGCAAAGAGAGCTCTCATATACCCTTCACTCAGCTTCCTGTAATGTAATCATGGTCCATTTATCAAAACTGGGAATTACTATTGGTACAAGACTACTAAGTAGACTACAAACTTTATTCAGATTTCTCCATTTCCCACTGAAGTCCATCTTCTGTGCCCGGACCCCATCCAGGATCCCATGCACATTTAGGCAGCATATCTCCATGGGCTCCTCTTAATGTGTGATGGTTTCTCAGTCCTGTCTTTCATGACCTTGATAGTTTTGAAGAGCACTGGTCAGGTATTTTATAGAACGTTCCTTATGTGGGTTTGTGTGATTTTTCATGATTACATAGATTGAGGTTATGGATTTGGGGGGTAGGTGAAGGTGCCCTATCAGGGCATAATACTGGGGTACATGATATTGGTGTGTCTATTGCTGCTGATGCTGACCTTGCTCAGGAGGTATCTGCCAGCTTTCTTCACTGTAAAGTTACTACGTCTCCTTGTGTAATTAATAGATATGGGGGACAAGATGATCAAATATCCTGTTTCTCCTTAAACTTTTACCCACTAATTTCAGTTTTCATTGGCGGATCTTGCAGCCAGTACTCCTGTGGAGCTCTGACGATGGCTTTCTATTACCCATTCCTTCTGCATTTCATTGGAATTCTTCTGTAAGGAAGAGTCATCACATTCCCCCGCTTATGTATTTATTCATTCAGTTTCATCAGTGAGGGGTCCCAGATATTTATTTA
This sequence comes from Myotis daubentonii, assembly GCF_963259705.1. Taxonomy (NCBI): domain Eukaryota; kingdom Metazoa; phylum Chordata; class Mammalia; order Chiroptera; family Vespertilionidae; genus Myotis; species Myotis daubentonii. Next base: position 22,247,694 of record NC_081853.1, on the reverse strand, counting down.
TTTATGTATTTATGTGGGGGGTATTTTATTGCTCCAATTGTTCCAGCTTTGTCTAGTGGGAGTGCTTTCAGGTTGATGCTTGTATCCTTTTGGCATGATGTATTACTCTTATAGCTTAAACAATACAGCAAAGTATAAATAATTAAAATTGCTTTTCACTTGCTTTTTATTGTGTTGACCTGGTATTTCATTTGAATGGGAGAGGACATGGAGACTAGACACGCGGCGGCTCAGCTTTCTTTTTCTTCACACGCCGCTCAATCTTTTTGTTACATTTATGCAAATTTAACATAAAATATACACAAACACATTTACTCACAACTAAATAAGGAAGAATTAGAGCAATCAGAATTATGCTTTTGCAGCTGGTCACTCTTTCGGAGCTTGTATTTATAACTACGTGCATCCATTGCCTAGTAAATGTGTTCCCTCTGCCCTTTGCAAGCACCTGAGCTGGTTGTGGTTTTTGCTTGGTTGGATGACTGACCCTGCCCTTCATTCCAAAGGGTCAGGCCATCACTAATCATGCCTGGATTTCTTTCCTGTAACTTGGGATTGATGTTCATCATAGGGCATGGTAATGCCAAGAGAGCCCTAAGGGAATGGTGCCACATCCCCTGCAATGCGTCCTTCTGTTGTGGAACAACAGTCCAATTACCCCGTGGTGATCAGGCTCAATCACCCCAGACGGCTCAGAAACTCCCTCTGTTGCCTATTGACTCAGAGTCATGAGGAGCTGTAAGTCCCTGGGTGGCAGTCTTCATTTCCGGTCCAGTGAAATCACGTATTTCCTGGTGTACGTCTTCCTCTCTTTGGAAAAAGACTCCTAGACGAGATTGCCATGAGGGCACATGGACATGGAGCATACATTATGCTTGTGGTTCACTAGTGTAGCATTGGCAATGGTGAATGGTGCACACCCATTTCCACCCTTGATTGCTGAACTCGTAAATCCTGGCTCTGGGATAATTAGTGCTGTATCATGGACAGTGGTTTAGAGCCTAAGCAACTTCCTGGGGAACGTTGCCCCAACACTGCAAAGCACTGCCGCCGATGTGGTGCTGGTAACTCAGTCTATGGCCCCACCCCATAACAAAGAAACAGAATTTCCGGAGGATGAGGCCCAGAAGTCAGGATTTTAAAAAGATTCCCAGGTGATTCTAATGTGCAGCCAAGGTTGAGAACCACTGTTCTAGATGGTAGTTTACAGAAACATTGTGCGAAGGGAAGTCCAATGTGTATCCAGAGTTGGAGTCTAGACCATTAAGGATAAAACAATGCCCCTTCCATTGTAGCCAGTGCTAAGACAATCACCTGCTATGAGGCAACTGCCTGTCCACTTGGGGAATGGTGTCATGCGAGGGACCGTTTTGTGGTCTAGGTTCCTGGCAGGTTTGGCACCAGCCCTAGCTGTGGGAGGTCACGTTGGAAGGGTGGAAGTCCACCATGCCAACCGCATGCATAACCTGCATACTTGCCATAGGACCACTTTATTCATGACCCCATTGAACACCGAATGGAGGCGGTGCAGCTTTGAGCCACACAGAGAAATCTTAAATAACAGATTTCTTTTTTAAAAAAAATAAGGAACAGTTCTCTTTGGCATTAGGTTGTATGTACTGGAATAGGGAATCATGACTCTATCAAGGTTATAAAATAGTTTTTTTTTATTTTTTAAATCACAAAGAATGACAAGAACTTCCTATTTGTTGAAGAGACTCATGAAAACCATGAACTCTGAGTGCTGACTAAACTTCACTTGGAGAGAAAATGAAAAATAAATCCCAGAGTATTGTTTTGTTTGCTTTTCCAGTCAACGGCCGAGAAAAATCACATTTCAAGGTTAATTTCATAACCCACAAAAAAAAAAATGTACTTGGCTGCTTGTTTTCGCGTGCCGCACTGAAGAAGCTGTGTTCCTTGAAGTGCTGTCAAAAATCTTTGAGGGAATGAGCTTAATTAGAAAAAATAAGATTGGCTTTATACTGGTGCTATTTGGGCAATGCCAGGCTAAGATTTTTGGGACAAAAACCCAAGAGAAGATTAATTTTTTTAGGATGTCTTATCACTGTCAAACCTTGGGGTGAAAAACTGTGTGGGGAGTCCGTGCTAGCTACCAAGATAGCCAGTTTGTGAGAAATAGTGTGTCCAGACATCGCATCATTTGCCTTTTTGTGTGAAGAGTTGAGGGCTGATCCAGAATACCAAGGTTTGCTTATTGCCAAAGGGAAATTAACTTGGCTGGAATCAGTGAAGGTCACAGTCACTCTTTCTCTAGAATAATGTCAGGGAGAGACCTTTTCAAACTTTCTAAAGTATTAACTTCCACACAGCTTGGTGTAGTGGACCCTCTCAGCGGGCGCCCCCGCGTCTCTTGTACGGGTTCGAAGCGTTCACATCACAGCTTCTGTGCGCTTTGCTTCCGTCATTTGCACCTGCTGCTTCTTCCAGGCTCACCCTTGGGTGACTGGGGCCTCTGCACAGGTGTAGAGAGCAGTGCATTCTGGAAATTTGTTGCACCTTGGAGTGGCTATAGCCGGTGACTGTAGGGCTGGGTATGAAAGGTGGGGGAATAAATTCCAAGCTGTAACTCATTCTCTGGAGGTCCCCAGGGGACCAGGGCAAGGTTAGGAGCTGCTTATATGGCCCCCTTGCTCAACTTTTTTCCTCATTGTCCATCCTGCTTTCCTCACTCCATTACAATTTCTTCTCAATAAATCCTTCCCATAATGCACCCACCCCTAGCGATTGCTTCTTGGGGGCCTTATTTCAGATACGTGGCCTACTCGGCAGATGTATTGAAATGTTGAATACATTGGTAGTGAAATTTTATGAAATAAACATCCACCTCACTTCTTAGTATTTCATATGTCAAGAAATTATAGCCAGCCCTGGCCGGCTTGGCTCAGTGGCTAGAGCGTCAGCCTGTGAGCTGATGGGTCCCAGGTTCAATTCCGGTCAAGGGTACATGCCTAGGTTGTGGGCTCGATCCCCAGTGGGGGGTGTGCTGGAGGCAGCCGATCAATGATTCTCTCTCATCATTGATGTTTCTATCTCTCTCTCCTTCTCCCTTCCTCTCTGAAATTAATAAAATATATATATATAAAAAGAAATTATAGCCAAATGTACCTATAGATAGATCATATCCATGTAAAAATTGTCTTGTCAGTGTTAGGATTTGGTGATATTCTTGCTTTAAAAAATAACATTTCATCAAATGTGTCTGCAGGGTGAATTCAGGATATGCACTCCTCCCCCCTAATTTTGAGGCTGAAAAGTACATTTGAAACTGTTTCTTTTTTCCTTTCTTTCCAGCCTTTTCCAGATCTTCCCCAAGTGCTTTGGAACTCAGGCTTGACTTAGTGACCAAGACAACTTACATCAAATAGACTTTAAATACTTTAGGGAGTAAATTGTCTCTCTCTTTTCCTGAAAACACGTAAGCATTTCTTGTACATCATTTCCTATTTTTGTCAGCATAAAAAAGGGACACCACAGCCTTGATGTAAAAAAATGATTTTGGTTATGTTTTAGCTGCTACTTTTTAAAAATATATATATTTTATTGATTTTTTACAGAGCGGAAGGGAGAGGGATAGAGAGTTAGAAACATCGATGAGAGAGAAACATCGATCAGCTGCCTCCTGCACACCCCCTACTGGGAATGTGCCTGCAACCAAGGTACATGCCCTTGACCAGAATCAAACCCGGGACCCTTCAGTCCGCAGGCCGACGCTCTATCCGCTGAGCCAAACCGGTTAGGGCTTAGCTGCTACTTTTGATCCACGAGAGAAAAACTGGGCCAGGCAAGTAGATTGATATCATGTGAATAGAATAAAGATTTGATTTCCCTTGCAGGGAAAGAGAAATTATTTTCATCTAAAATCACCGTAGCCTTGCTTTATTTATAGTAGTGATATTAATCCGTTTAGACACTTCAAGGAAGCCGGTTTTTTCGGTTGGTTCGTGCTTTGGGTTAATGGGAAGGGGATGAGGGTTGCAAGGCTGAGAGCCCTCCCTTGGAGGTCTGTGTGGTCTTGCCCTGCTCTGACAGTCTTCATCGGATAATAACATTCTCTTTTTCTTAGTGAAGTTTTGTCTGAGTCCCAATACCCTTCCTCCCAGCTAGGGGAGGTTGAGAAAGTTGCATTAAACTGGTTTCAGTTCACACACTGAGAGGCAGAGGCCGAGGGGAGCACCCTCCTGTTTAGGCAGGGAGTGCACTTTCACGCCCTTGTCCTGGCTGTTCCAGATCCTTCCTGGGAAAAGTAACAGGTGACCCCTGTCCTTCTCAGCATACACGCCCCCCCCCCACGTCTTCCCTCCCTCTTCCTCTCCTCGCTCCATCTTCTTTCTTCTTCTTTCACCCCCTTTTCTTTTCACCCCCCTGCCCCCCTCCAATGCCTTGTTCTCCTTTCTTTTATTTCTTTCTTCCTCTTTCTTCCTCTTTCTTTTGTGGCAACTGAAATGCACCCAAACTGAGGTGGCTGCAGTCAGCCTCTTACCTTTCTGACAATAAATGTTCTGAAACATCAACACAAAAGAACTCCCACGGTTGAATGTGAAGCAGCAAATCGGGGGCAGAAGTGGGTGGTGTGTTCGGCAGGGATGGTGTGTGACAGCTCTTCTTAAGGAAGGCATTTGTAAAGGCGCTAGATGCTAGAGAATACAAGCTCAGTGTTTGTGTGATTCACAACCAGGAATGACTTGCAGGAATTGGAAGATATCAGTTCTCCAGAAACATTTCAGAGTTCCCTAAGGTTGATCTTGATAACATGTCCAGGTTGCCTTCTGGATGCCTGCATTTGCTTTTCTGTGAAATGGGAGCAATGATGTGTGTCCTTTCCAAAGGTTAGATACTGTGAAGGTTGAAGGCCCATTGAAGGGCAGCATGGGGAGGAGGCCTGGTACTGAGCCAGTGCTGCCATTTTCTAGTTTTGTCATCGTCAGCATGTAAATAGCTTCTGAAGACCTCAGTGTCCTCATCTGTGAAATGGGAAAAGTGGGATTCACAAAATGGGACGCATTTCTTCAGTCCAAAGCTGCCATCCCCCCTCTCTGGCATTTTTGTGATTGTGATTTTTCAAAAAGCAGAGCCTATCATAGGATCTGGCTAAAAGCAGTTGCTCAGAAATATTGTTGGCTGGCTGGCTGGCTGGCTGGCTGGCTGCTCACCATCAGGACCTGTAAGCACGGGAAAGAGGGGCACTTCGGGAAGACTGTGATGGGCGCCTGCCCCTGGAGCTGTGCAGATGGCAGTCTCCTCCAAGGTCCTGAAATTGCCAAGGAGGATGCCAGGCTCTTGGAGGATGTAACATCCCTTTGCCCCTCTGCTCAGTTTCCTCTTCCAGGAGCTACAGAGCAACCCATGTGGGTGCTGCGTCTCCCGCACCTACAGAAATGCAGGCTCCTGAGTGCTTCTGGGTTAGCAGCAGCCGGGGGGCTGCGTGACCTGCGAGAACCCCCAGCGGGACCCCCAGGTCAGCACAGGCTTTGCATTGCCAAGACCAGAAAAGCTTATGAAGCTGATTCGGCAAGCCCTTTCACCAGAAGTTATATTTTTGGAAGTTAAAGAGCCAAGGAATCCCTCACTTTCTAACCAAGGAAAATATTTATACCGCAGTCAGAAAGCAAGTCCCCCCGCGACCCCCCCCTCCCGCCCCCCCCCCTCGCCCCAACCACACACATTCATTTTAAGTTAAGGGCATGCTGAATGATTTGGGATTGAGGCTGCTTAATTACTCAGTTAGCAAATGCATAGCGCCCCCTGGTGGGCATGCTACTTTAATGGACCATGGAATTCTTGGACTTGGATGAATTGGAAAAGCATTCCCAACCACAAATGCTATGGTTCCTGCCCACCCCCACCCCTCCGCTTTCAGCCACTCTTCTGAATTTTCTCTGCATTAATGTCTTTTTGTGTTTACGTCTCACAAAGCCCAGGTGAAGCTATCAGAGAACACAGGATGGGGGACAGAGGTCAGGACTCAAACTTCTAAGTTTCAGTGCAGGGACTTTCTCTGACTCATGGGCCATGGCTGTTCTGCAGGTCTCCTCTGTTCCTCTGTAGTCAAGCAGGAGGGGCGGGGGACCTCCCAGGCTCCCCATAGCAGCAGAATGCAGTGGGTAAAGCTTGGACTTTGGGGCCAGGCCAGCGTGGGTTTACATCGGAGCTTAGAACTCGAGGCAAGTTATTTCGCGTCCATGAACTTGAGCTTTCTGACCTGTCAAATGGGGATGATGCTGGTAATGGCCGTCCCTGGGGTTGTGGTGAGGGTCAGATAGGAGCACGTAGGCAAAGCCCTGGCTCAGGGCTGGCACTCTCATCAGCATGCTCAGTGTGTGGCAGTGGCTGTCTTCATGGAGGCATATGGCCTTCCAGTGATATGGGCCACGGCATGGCTGCTGAAGGGAGTGAACAATGTGAGGACGAGAGTAGGAATAATAGCACGGATGTCACCTGGGTACTTGTTTTGCATTTGGAAAGATGCTAAAATAATTTTGTTGCCTCCATTTTATAGTGGGTAATAATTTGTCCCAAGTGAGCACCACCAGAGTCTGGGGCCATGCTCAGCCATTTGGATGTCATCACGTCCTGTCTGTGAATGAAGATGCAGGATGGAAATCGGAGTCAATGGTGTAGGAAATTGCATCTGCCTGAGCCCAGCCAGAGCCTGGGAAGCAGGGGGAAGGGGGGGGGTGTAACCAGGCGCTTCACTTTGCAGCTGTGCTTCTGCTCCCTGCTCGGGAGCAGGGCGGGCCCTCTGGTCCCCGTGTTCAGTCTTCTCCTTGTGCACATCAGTTTTTTTTCCCTTCATTCTTTTTTGTTAACACCTATAGCCCTACTGTGTGCTAGACTAAGGACTGAACTCATTTCGTCCTCCCAACCACCCTGTGAGCTGTCCACTGTCCTTAAGGCTCCATTCCATTTGGGAAAAATGAGGCTCAGAAGTGAATTCTGTACCCTGCTTTGGGTTCTCCAAACTCTATTGCCTCTCCTCGCTCTGGTCTCCCTCCCCCTTCCCTATGCAGGGCTGAGGGCTCTATGGGTTTTGGGGAGCCAGTCAGGTTCTTTATTACCTCTCAGCCCCTCCCCAGTTTCTGATGGTGATAGCCCTGTGAGTCCTGGCACTGGCCGGAAGGGAGCCCCCAAGAGGGACCAGGTCAGGGCTGGAGACTCAATCCAATGTTTGCTTCCAGGAGGGCAGCACGAGACCGAGGGGAGGCATACCACATTCCGAAGTGTGCAGCGGGTTCTGCAGGGAGGCCCTTCTCCACGGGCCTCTGGTGTTCCTGCATGTCTTGCAAGCAGAGGCCCATCTGTCCTTTATTCTGGGCCATCTTTTCCGGATGTTTGGACAGCAGACATCACTGGGAGCCAGATAGTCCTCCTCTGGAACAAAGAGCTTCCTGCCCACTAGAAAATATTTGGGTTTCCTGAGCTCGGCGTTACTCTCTTAATGCAACCCACACATGTGCAGGTGTTACCTGGTTCTCCTCATGTGCTCCTGTGGAAATTGGGGTTCAGAGGACTGGGGCAAACATGCTGACCACCTGGATACTGCTATTCTGTGAGTGATCATGTCCTTTGTCTCTGACCCAGGTGTCTCATGTCTTCCGCCAGCATCCATGAAACTGGCAGGCTAACAAGAAGTCGAAAGTCTCAGACCCTTCACAGTTCCTGACAGATTCTGGGCTCATGACTTAGAGGAGACAATGATTTAAGATTTTACAGATGAGTCAGCTACAGTCCCTGCCCTTAGAGGGCTCAGATACTAGCAGAGGTGGAGGGGGAAAGACACACAAGAGAATGATATAAGCGCTAAAAAGATTGCTTTCTGAGTAGATAAGGAAAGCACTCAGAGGACACAGCCTGTGGGTGTGGATTTTGATGGGCTTGGAAGCTGGGCCAGGCAGTTGCAGGCAGAGGGAACAGAATGAGCAAAGGCACAGGGTCTGAAGGCCAAGGGCGGTTCAGGGAACAGCAGTCAGTCCAAGCGTGCTGCAGCCAGGGATGCATGGCTGGATGGCCCCAGCAGCTTTGTACCTGCAGAGTCCACCTTTACCCTTTCCACCCTGCTCTCTACCCGGGTGGCTGGCGGGGTCAGCCAATGGGAGGTTCCAGTGGGAGATCAATGGGTGTGGGGGAGACTGAGGTCAGGGTAAGGATCCTCTAGGCTCCCTGCCTGTGAGGTTGCCTTAGCTCCTGAGACTCTCGGGGGAGTGTCAGGAAGCCTGTCTAAGAAAGGTCTCCTGGTTGCACTGAACTAACCTCCATTCTTCCCATAAGATGCAACTCAGGTGCTTTCTTCCGTGAAGGACTGCCAGGATCCCCCACCTCCCCTTCCAGGCATTGTTTGGCTGTCTTTCACTTGCCTCCTTCCATAGCTCTCTCCTTTCTGACTGTAGGTGAGATTGATTCCCATATCGCTCCACTTACACAGTAACTATTTGCTGAGTGAATGGATAATCATATGGATGGATGTGGGCATGGACAGAGGGATGAATGTGATCCTATGTCATTGAGGGTTTGGGGACAGGCGTGATGTGAACAGACACAGAGCACAGTTGTAGCCCTTGATTTCCAGCAGCTTCCCGTCCACTTGGGAAGACACGACAGGGACCTGAGGAGTCTCTAACCCTGAAAGGCCACGGCTGCAGAGGTGCCCCACGCACACAGAAGCGGGTGTGATAGGGGGTAGCTCACTTTTCTCTGGGCAGGGAGAGATCAGGGAGGCTGCCTGGGGGAGCTGGAGCTGGGTGCAGAAGGAAGGTGTCTGAGTCGGCTTGGGCTGCTATACAAAATGCCATAGACTGCGCGGCTTAAGCAACAAACATTCATTTCTCACAATTCTGGAGGTTGGGAAGTCCAAGGTCAAGGGACTGGTAGATCTGGTGTCTGATGAGAGGCCTCTTCCTGGCTGTGTCCACATGTGGTGGAAAGCAGAGCGAGGAAGCTCTCTGGGGTCTCTTGTTACAGGGGCACTAATCCCATCATGAGGGCCGCACCCTTAGGACCTAATCACCTCCCAAAGGCCCCACCTCCCAATCCCATCGCATTAGGGGTTAGAATTTCAACCCTTATGAATTTGGGGGCAGGGGACGGAAATATTCAGACCAGAGCCCATAGAGAGATTTAGGTGGGAGGCGGGGAGAAGAGAACAAAGGCCATGGGACCAGAGGTCAGAGCAGCACAAGGCGTTCTCAGAGAGAAGGAGGAGGACGCTGAGCGGTAGGCGGGCCAGACTTTGAGGGCATTCAGGGCCACGCTAAGGAGTCTGGAATTTATCTTGAAGGCTGCAGAGAGCCATTGAAATGCCCCTTTGGAGTCTGTTACTTCAAAGAAAACAAAGAAAAGCGACAAAATGGGCTTTCTTTTCAGAAGGCGTCAGAAATGGCTGGAGGACACAGCCTAGATTTGGAGTTAGGCAGTCCTGGACTTCAGTCTCAGACTCTCTGCTTGTTCACTGTGTGACCTTGGGCAGGTCACTCCACCTCTCTGAACCTCAGTTTCCTTTCCTAGGACATGGGTTTGTAATAGGGCCGCTGTGAGCAGATGAGCAAATGGTAACAACATGCCTGTCTCGTGCTCTGTGTCTAGTAAGTGCCTTGTTATTATTATTATTAATCATCATCATCATCATTATTATTGCTGTTCCTATTCCTCCTATCGCCTTTCTGCTTTTTTGTTTTGTTTGGGAGAGCATGTCTTTGAGGGTCATGAGCATTGTCTGCAGTGGCTTTGGCAGCTGGGATTGTGGGTAACAAAAGGAGGAATCATGTAGCCACAGAGCTTTCTTTTCTATTTTTCTAGCCTGAGAGAATGAGATAGGGGGATATTAATACTGCTCTCTGGGGGCTTGACCCTGGGGCTTGTTTTCACAGCCTGAAATAGTCTGGCATTTGCCTTTCCAGTGGGCAGGCTGCCAGGCAAGGCGTGTGTAAGCACCCGCCTAACAAAGCAGAACTATTTTTACTCGGGCGGGGGGGGGGGCACACAAGAATGCACCCCCGAGCCCCCGAGCCAGCCCCACCCAGCCTGGCGGCTGCAGCCAGTCACCAGCGAAGGCTGGTCTCTGCAGGCGTCAGTGGAAAGCAAACAACCAACCCCTTGGGGACTTTCCCTGGCAGGGAGGCCAGATGTGCCAGAAAGTTCCTGGAGTGACCTGCCCCGCCTTCATCTCTCAGCCGGGAACTAGGAGACCAGAATTCTCACTGAGAGAGTTTCTGAGGTCATCAGGCAAGAAGCTATGGAGTTTAGCTTTATCCCCTAATAGAAAGTGAATAAAAGTAATGCTGCTACTAATAGTAATGACTCCCACTTACTGAGATTCCACTGCATATCGGTCAGTACATGCACCATCTCTGCTCCTGTTAATATCTCTGTGAGGAATAGCCCCATTTTTCAGGTGTGCAAACTGAGGCTCAGAGAGTTAAGTCCCTTGCCCAGGGCTAACCAGCTAGGAAGCAGTTTGCCCCCAGATATATTGGCTGCACAGTGGATGCCTCTCTGGCCTCCCTCACTGCTTGCCTTGCAGGAGAACAAGAACAGGGAGTGGTCGGGGAGCTGGCCTCAGTCCTGGTCTTGCCCCTGACCCAGACCTCCAGCCAGTGCTCTTCAGGCCTGGGAGTTATTACGAGGAAAGCAATGCCTGCGCTCCTGGCCAGCAGGCCTGTGAAAGCGTGGGGCGAAAGAGATTTGGAGAGCCCAACGCATGATGGTGGCGGCCCTAGGCCCGCACACTGGAGGGCGAGTGTGTCTCCAAGCCTGATTCTCTAATGGGGGGGGGGGGGGGGGGGGAGGGGGGGGGGGAGGGGAAGCTGTGGGGCAGACATCCGCAGAGCTGAATCCTCTGTAAGATTCCTTAGAGAAGGCTTGTCTTTACCTTCCCTCCTCTCTTTGTTTCTTCTTCATAACCTTTCTCTATTCCTCTCTTTCTTTTTCCCTTCCCTCCCTCCTCCTCTTCATTGTCCAACTCTTCCCATCCTTGAGTGTCCAGCTCCAGCCCAGCTCCTCCAGGCAGCCTTCCCGGCCCAGAGCAGAGTGAGGTCCCTGCCATTGGCCTCCTGTCTCACCCCCCTCCTCACCCCCCGTCTGTAAATATGGGGCGCCTCAGCGGAGGTGGCCTCTCAGTGTTGGGACACTTCACGTGTCCACGTCTTCCCTGCTGGAGGCAGAGCTGTTGGAGGGTAGGCCCGAGCTCGTGCTTCTGTGCATCGCTTCGTATCCCTGCCCTCAGACCCTCAATGACTCCTTACTCACACAGGATTGAGCGTTCATCTGTCCCTCCACCCACCCGCTCAACAATACCGAGTGCAATGTTAGGGCCTAGAGATACATTAGTACCAAGGAGTCTCCATAGGAAGGAAGTGATTACAACACAGGGCGGCAAGACCTAGGAAAAAGGAGGGAAAAGCTTATGGGGGTGAGAGAAACCGTATTCAAGTCCTGACTCTGCCACTTCCAGCTGCAGGAGCTTGGTCAGCTGGCTTCCTGTGCCTCAGTGTCCTCATCTCTGGAATGGGGACACTATTAACCCCACCTCTCAGGGTTGCAGTGAGGACTAAATGAGATGATGAATGAAGAACACAGGGCCCTTTCCTCCTTTCAGTCACGTTAGTTCCACGTGGCCAGGGGCATGGTGGTGGCATGCTAGCCATCGGTGGCAGGGATGTTTCTTTGTCCCTGCGTCCCGGGCAGTGATGGCCTGTTGTTGGTCAAGGGGAGCTGAGGGTCCGAGAGATGAAATGATCAAGCCACAAACGGGTTTTGTGCCAGTTTGGCCCCACATCATCTTTAAATCAAACTTCCACTCAGTCCTTTTCATTTCTCTCCAGCCCCTGTCTGTATAATACAGGGGGAGGGGCAATTTCTGGGGGTCCCTTCCCCTGGACCTGCCTCAAGTCTCTTCGTCTCATCAGCAGAGAAACTGAAGCCCAGAGGAGGGGAATAGAAGCTGCTGGGGTTCCGTCTGAAGTTCAGATCCAAACTGTGCTTCTTCGGTTGCTTTTGGTCTCCAAGGACGATGATGGCAAGATTGCCAGGGGGCCTGGCTGCTTGCATCCCTGTTTCACCCTGACCTCATTTTCCAAAGGACCCCCCTCACCCTCCATCTTGGCCTGCACACATCACTCCACACCCAGAACCAGGTCGTTTTCCTTGGAGGCTCTGGAATTGCACCGGCCAGTAAATGGGCAGGCAATGAACGCCCCTCCCCTGAGCACCGGCAAGCTGCCTGCACAGAGGGCCCGGGACTCAAGACCAGGCCGGCCGGCGTGGGAAGGCGGCAGCCATTCTAAGAGGTCTCGTTTCCTGGGGGTTGTTGGAATAAATAGCAAAGTTTGTCCTGGACTGGACTTTTTGTTCCCTCTCCTGCTAGACTTGTTGATGGGAAATGAGCTGTTTCATAGCAGACAGAAAAGGGGAGGATGTGTGTTTTCAGCGATCTGTGCTTCTCAGTTCTCGGCCTGAATACGATGCCTTTCGAGTTGTGTGTTTGAGATTTGCACCAAGCTTGTCTCTCTCTTAAAATACTTCCTTGGCCATTGTTGAACTGGGACACAATTATTATTAAAAGACACAAAAGAAACAAAACAACCCCCCCCCCCAAAAAAAAACCCAACAACTTTGTTTCCATAGCAGCAAAGGCTTATATTTGCTTAGAACAATATCCTTTTGAAATTCATTTTTTTTCCCCTGCCCCGGAGTGGTGCAAGGGGAAGGAAAAACAGTGAAGAAGTTGGAAAAATTCCCCACTGTCCTGAACCTGAAAAAGAGCAGAGCGGGCTCTCAAAACCGCAGTCTGTGTCACATTGCCTCCTGCCCCCACTGACCAGCGATCCACGCCATTTGCTGTAGAAAGCGTCCATTATGTCCGACAGACGCCGAGTGGTTATGAGGCTGGGTCACTGGGCTGCCTTCCCTGTGCACAGTCAGCTCAGATGTCAATCAGAGGGTGGCCTGGCACACTGAGATTCCAGCTAGTTCATGTGCACAACTAATTCCAGGCGACTATTTTCAACGAAATGAAGTAGATGAGGCAAGGCGGACGAATGGGGCAGGCATGGGAGTCAGGAAGCATGCTGCCTCTGCCACACGCCGTGTGACCTTCGGAGACCGTTCACTCACTGTGACCTTGAGAAGTCACCCACTGAAACACTGGGGCCTTGACCTTTTCCTCCTGAGCCCCAACATCTGCTGGAAGGTGAAGCAGTTACACCGGTTCTGTTTCTACTAATCTCCCCATGGAAACATGCACACATGCACAGGGTTGATTTTTATCACAATGCTGTCTGTAGTTGCAAAAGTCAAAATTCAGGAGTCCATCAAGAAGAGAATGGTTGGCTACCTCGGTACATTCCTACAGGATGCTGTGAAGTGTTAAAAATGGATGGGGCTGAGGTGCTGGGTACAATTCTCACAAACATAATGTTGCGTGAAAGAAGCCAGGTGCACAAGAGGTCTGCCGTTCATTGCACTGTGTCCCCCAATCCACACACTGAAGCCCCGACTGCCAATATGATGGTATTTGGAGGTGGGGCCTTGGGGAAGTGATTAATGTTAGATGCTATCATGAGGGTGGGGCCTCCATGATCGGATTAGTGCCCTCAAAGGTGAGGCCGAGAGTTAGCTCACTCTCCACCACATTAGGACACCACCAGAAGGCCCGTAAGCTAGGAATAGAGCCCTCACCAGAGCCCTGAACTTGGACTTCTAGGCTCCAGCTCTGCAAGAAAAAAGTGTCTGTCCCCATCTATTGTTATGCAGCCCGAGCTGACTAATATAGGTACCTCAGTGAACACAAGTATATAAAGTTCAACTGAGCTATGGTGTTACGATGCAGTGGAGTGCTTACCTTTGGGACGGGCGCTGGAGGAGGATACAGGAAGAAGCATGAGGGGGGCCTTGGGATCGGGCCACATACTGTCCTTGATCTGATTATTGATCCAATGTGGGTGCCTTTACTTTGTGAAAATTCATTGGGCTATGTGCTTAAGATTTGTGCATTTTTATGACATTATATTTCAGTAAAATGCACAAAAGGATAGAAACCCTATCCAAATAAGAATAATGGTTACCAATAAAAACAAAAGGCTGGTGAACAATATTTCAGTCATTTCTCTGTTATTGGTATTGAGTGCCCAATAAGTGTACACTACAAATGTAAATTTGCTACAATAATTTAAAAGAAAAAGGAATGTGGTAAAACTGTGTATGCCAACACAGAAAGGCACCCATGATATACTTTGTTTTTAATAAAAGATACTGAGCAATATTTATAGTATGACCCCATTTATGTTTTGAAAAATTCTAAGTGTGTATACATTTATATGCAGATCTAGCTATAAAATTCACATATGGACATTGGAAGTCAGGGACCATTAATTTTTAACATTTAATCTTTTGTAGGCTTGATCATTTTAGCATTAGAGTATTTCTTTGATGAACATTAAAATGGATAATGAAGATAAGTAAAAGGGAATAGATGTGAGGGGTCTGGAGCAGATGTCTGAGGTCCCCCAAACCCAGTCTAGGGTCGGTGATTAACGCCGAACCCCTCCATGTCCAGCAATAGTGGTGGCCAGGTTTGAAGCGCCTGGCATTAAATCTTCATTTGTGATTTTTAAATTTAGATCCACAAAGGCATTTGGCCTTGTTCGTTCCTGTGGCTGTTGTTTTGGGTTTTCATCATGGATTCTTCAAGTCATGTTTGATGCATGGAAGCCAGGTGACATGCCTCAGGATGGCCATTCAAGGAGTGGCCCCAGCGTGGCATCTCCCCCATCCCTTGGGAAAATGCCCTGGGGTTAGGGGGGAAGCAGTCACATATCCATAAATAATGGCCCTGTGCAGAGTGATGTGGAGACACAGAAGAGAAAACAATTGGTTGTCCCCAAGGCAATCAGGGAGTGCTTCCAGGAAGAGGAAGCACCTGGAGTGTGTCCTTGGAAGATGAGTAAGAGTTGGACAGGCAGGGAGTGGAGGAGGAAGATGTTCTGAATGGAGAGAACTACACGCACAAAGGCTTGAGGTTGCGACTGGGCTCGGATGTTGGGGAAATGTGGGAGTGTAGAATGGCCAAGAACTTGGGGCGTGGGCAGAACTGGGGAAAGCACCAGGGTTAAAGCAGGAAAAGCTATTGAAGCCAGACTGACGATCTGGATGCCATCATGATGACAATAGAGAGCCATAGAAGACTGAAGCAGGAGACTTACTCAGATTGCAATGTGGCAGGAGAGCGCTGCCGATCCTTCCCTGTCTTTCCTCTTACATCCTTCCTTCTAGGGTGGGGACTTGGGCCAATAGGAATGAAAGGCAGGATCTTGGTAGGCATGATCAGCGTGGAGGTTATGCTGTGGAGGTGGCTGGTCCTGGTCACCAAAAGTTTTGCTGGCTTGTGGATGTTTTATTTGGGGGAATCTAGAGCTGGTGAAGCCATGCACATTCCAGGTGCAGAAAGTTACAGGTGCCGTTCATAGAGCACCTGAGACCCAGGTGTGGGTGCAAGGGGGTGGTGCAGAGGCGGGGGACCTGAGAGGTGGCTCCACAGGAAAAGGTAAGAGTGTTCTGTGGCATTCTCTGGACCCAGAGTGTACTCAGGATCGTCTGATCATTCGATTCCCCCCTGGAGGCCCCGTGATGCACCCGTTACCTCCACTCTTGGGGTTATCACAGAGCGCATGCGCATGCTTTAGACCGGCTCCCGCTGGGGGGCGCTACAGAGCAGGTGAGCAGAGGCCCAGAGGGCAGGATGGAGGGGTGGTGAGGGGAGATGGGGGGAGGAGAGGTTGGCAGGAGGCACAGGGTTGAGGAGAGGCAGGAGTTGAGGATAAGTAGCGGTTTCCAGTGTGCGGCTGTGGAGTGGCGATTGTGGATGGTGAAGCCGTTGGGAAAGAAGAGGCTGAGGAAGGAGGGGCTGGGCTGGGAGGAAAGCAATTAGATGGAGTCATGGTAACACATCATTCTTGCTCAGAGCTCTGTCTCCAGGTGACACAAGGTGGGGCGGCCCGGCCTCAGAGGGCGGGGGAGAAATCATTTCTGCCATTTTCGGCTTCATGGAGGCGCCTTAATGTGTCCGATATTACTTATGGCTCCAGTACCTGTCTGCAAGGAGACGAAGCCTGTTAATGGTGAGGAGGGAAAAAAATTACCTGCCGTGTACTCCCAGCCCTACTCCCAGCTCCTGTGTGGCCCTCAGGGCAAAAATGCGAGGCCCTAGCCCAGCCTTGGGCAAACTACGGCCCGCGGGCGGCCCGTTTGAAATGAATAAAACTAAAAAAAAAAAAAAAAGACCCGTACCCTTTTATGTAATGATGTTTACTTTGAATTTATATTAGTTCACACAAACACTCCATCCATGCTTTTGTTCCGGCCCTCCGGTCCAGTTTAAGAACCCATTGTGGCCCCGAGTCAAAAAGTTTGCCCACCCCTGCCCTAGCCAGTTTGGCTCAGTGGCTAGAGCATCAGCCAGCGGACTGAAGGGTCCCAGGTTTGATTCCGGTCAAGGGCATGTACCTCATTGCAAGCTTGATCCCTCACATTGATGTTTCTCTCTCTGTCTGTCTCTTCCTTCCATTCTCTCTAAAAATCAGTGGAAAAATATCCTCGGGTGAGGATTAACAAACAAATAAAATAAAATGCAAGGCTATCTGTTATGAAAGAAATCTTTAAGACTATGACTTGCTACTCACCCTCCTTCTCCTGGCCTCGGTTCCCCACGTGCACCATGTAGTGGTGGGGCAAGGGGAATTCTGAGGTGCCAGCACGTGTTTATTCCACGGATCTGACCCTCCCCCTCACAGCGGCCCCCAGCATTGGTGACAGTCACAGGGCGAGTGGTCAGTGCTGTCTCCAGGCCTCGGAAGGCTGGCGGTGCCTTACAGAGCAAATTGAATTTGTGTTTGAAAATTTAAGTGACCAAATAGACCTGCCTTTTAAAATTCCAAATTGGTTTTGGAGACAAATGGATTAGGCTAGTAGGAAGGGAGGGAGCAGGAGAGGGCCGGCTAGCCGTGCGTGGACTGCTGGCAGGCAGCCTTGCCCATTATGAGATTAGTATCTCTGACTTTTGCTGCAAACAAACCACTCTGTCCTCCTGCCAGGAGCCAGGAATGAAAACCTCCCCCTGTTTCTTGCCCAGAGAGGAGGGCAGCCAGACCCTAGAAAGTGGTTCTCTGGTGGAGTGAATCTGAAGCGCCAGCCTGGGTATGGTCCTACTAAGAGCGCCTCGAGAAGTGCCTTCCCGAGTCGTGGCCATGGAGGGATCCTGAGCTGTCATTGGCCACTTTTCTGACCTGTGGGGACAGAGCTTTTCTTATTCCCAGCTTCTGGGGAAGCTTCCTTAGTTTAGCAGGTGAGCCTCAGGGTCACGGTGACTCCCTCCTGCTGTCCTTGTGATGAGACACCCTGAGACTGAGTCCCTCTGTTCTTGAAAATGTGAACGTCTGATATTTAATCATTACTAGTTTTCCCCCCTGTTGCTCCATAGATGGGACAGAATCATCCTTGGAAAGCCCTGCTCAGAAGTCCAGGACGATAAAGTCCCTGAGTAATAATGTGGACTGTGTATTCATTCATTCATTCATTCATTCATGACACATATATTGACCACCTATTATTTGCCAGGTCCCGTTCAGCAAGCTAAGCTGCAGCAGGAAACATAACAGACAAACACTGTCCTCCGGGAGCCTACATCGTAGTGACAGAATGGTGAGGCAGATATTAAACAACATTAATGGTACGGTAGGCAATGTGTGGGGAGTAATAAGTGCTCTGAAGAAAAGCTAAAGCAGGAACCAGGAATAGGGAGCTGGAGATTTGGCGGGGTTGTGTGTGTGGGTGTTTAATTTTAAGTAGAGGCCAGGGAAGGCTCATTGGGAAGGTGACATTTGAGCAAAGGCCTGAAAGAAGCAAGGGAGTGAGTCATGTGGAGATCTGGGAGGGAATTCCAGGTAGAGGGCACAGCCAGTGCAAAGCCCTGGTGGTGTGCTTGGTGTGGCTTAGAGCAATAGGCAGGCTGGGGAGGCTGGAGTAGGGGGCAGTAGGGTATCTGGGCAGAGATGATATGGGAGGGGGGTGAGGAGGTGCCAGCCTCACCTCATCGCCCCGGGAACTGCTGTGAGAGTGAGAAATGTAGTTCCTGGATCTTTGTGAACTGCTGGGGCTGTGGGGCCCTGTTGGGTGGACGTGGTGGAAGTCCGGAAGGAAGGCTCAGGCCGGGATGTGCAGGTGGGGGTCAGTTGGGGGTGCTGTGGGGAGCAGGTTCTGCGAGGGAGCAAAGGCAGCAGCAGAGGGAGAGTCCAGCTGCCGGGCCTCAGCCGATTCCATGGGGAGCCCGGTAGGTGGCCCTTCAGCGTGGCCTGAACTGGGGCACGGGGGCCCTGCCTTGGTCGGTCGCTGGATGTGGCTCTTAGGCAAGGCAGCTTCCTGTGGCCCAGCGTTCAGGAAGGACAGGGCCCTGGGGCCTTGAGCATCCATGCTGCTGTGGGTTGGGGAGTGTGCGCCTTGGTCCTGAAGGGGACCTGAAGCACCCACTGGGGGAAGTGGCTGGGCCTATTAAGATGGCGGTGGGCCAGGTCGATTAGGACAGTTGGCAAGTTTGGGGTTCCCTGGGGAGTCAGGACTGGTGGAATCAGGAGCTGTGAGAGTCTACAATCCAGGTGAGGTTATTTTTGGTGTTCCAAAATTTCTATAACTGAATTCTGGGAAATGAGACAGCCTGGTTCCAGGGACTGGCAGGAGGGGCCTCACTTATGTCCAGGGGTGAGAGAGGAGGAGCCGAGAGCATCAGGCCAGGTGACATGTGGCAGCACACCCAGTGTGCACTCATGCAAGGGTGCGTGTTCCTCAGGAACTTCCAGAAAGGCCAGGGAGGGACGCGTGTTAAAGTGTGGCTTTTCTGTTGTCAAGGAGACCGAGGTTCAGATGATCATCACTCAGCTAGGAAAGGGGAGGGTGAGCTTCCCGAAGGCCAAGGAATTGCAGCATGAGTTTCACCACTTTCCTGTGTTGTTCAACCATAGCACCCCCCAGCCCCCATTCTTATAATGACACATAGTCATGCTCACTGTTTCAGTAGTCAACATTGGGGCCTTAGTGCCAACAGGTCTTGCTTGAATCCTGGCTCGGCCACACATGAGCTGTGTGACCTTGGGTACATCAGTCACACTCTCTGAGCCCCTGCCTCCTCCTCTATAGAGAATAAGATCTACCTCATGGGTTGTTGTAAGGGGTTAGGCAGGAAAGCGCCTTTTCTGTCTCTGCAGTTGGGAGTCCACGACTTGGCCTGAAGGGAGGTGCCCATTTCCCTGGTTCCCCAGAAGAGGACGGCCCTTGAGTGCAGTGTTCCAGGAACCTCCCACTTGGGCAAGTTTCTTATTTGTGTCAAGACCATTCTCTTCCACTTCATCCTCGATTCCTGCCATGGGCAACACTGTTCTCCATCCACCCCGCCTGCAGATAAGCCAGTGACAATGTTATCGCAGCTGCCAGGCCCTTTGGGGCAGAATGCCTTTGTTGGGCAGTCTTGGCTCCTGTGGGGTTCTGGGTGGATTGAGGTGGAGATGGACTGCTGAGAGGACCCGGGATAGGCATGCTCCTAGTGGGTGCCCAGTGAGTGTTCACTGATGAACTCAGTCAGTGACCCCAAGCTGTATAGATGGTGGGCAAGACCTTTACCCAGAAGGAGCGAGACTAGAGTTGGAATGAGTGCTCATATGTCATTGTGTGGCAGGGAGATGGGGCAGGGGCAGGAGTTAGGAGGCCTGGCTTTTTAAAAAATATATTTTTATTGATTTCAGAGAGGAAAGAAGAAGGAGAGAGAGCAAGAGACATCAATGATGAGAGAGAATCATTGATCAGCTGCCTTCTGCACGCCCCACACTGGGGATCGAGCCTGCAACCTGGGCATGTGCCCCTGATTGGGAATTGAACCGTGACCTCCTGGTTCATAGGTTAACACCCAACCACTGAGCCATGCTGGTTGGGCAAGGCCTGGCTTTTTACTGCGTGATCCTGGGCAAGTCATGTCACCTCTTGGAGCCTTTTAAAACCACCTGTCAAGTGGAGATAATAATAATTGTGATTTTTAAAGTGCAACCCAAGTGTCCATGGATGGATGAATGAGTAAAGAAAACGTGGTCTGAACATATAAAGGAATAGTATTTAGCACGAGAAAGGAAGGAAATTCAAATATATGCTACAATATGGATGAACCTTAAAGACACTGTGCTAAGTGAAAAACACCAGCAACAGAAACACAAATGCTGTATGATCCGCTTCTGTGAGGTCCATAGAGTGGGCAGACTCATAGAGACAGGAAAAATAGTGGTTGCAGGGGCTTGGTGTTCAATGGGGCCAGAGTTTCAGCTGGGGGTGAAGAAGAAGTGCTGTAGGTAGATGGTGGTGATGGTTGTACAATGTGAATGTGTGCACTTAAAACTGGTTAAAATGGTAAATTGTATGTTATGTGCATTTTATCACAATACAAACATTTTTTAAAGTGCTATGTAATCATTACCTTCTGTGTGAAAACACAATCTACTTTACCCAGAATTGAGCCTTTCCACATGCCTACATATAGAAATGGCTGAATCCTGAATAATTTAAAATCCTGGGTGAATTCTTGATGTCAACTTATTAGGTGGTTATGGTGGCACTTTGGGGTCAGAAGGAGAGAGGAGACATGGGGTGGGTGGCATCTGTATTTGAATGTCCTAAGGCTGCTCAAGGTGGAGCTGCCACCAACTGAGATAACATCTGTGCCTCTGAAATGCTTCCCAATTCTCACTGTGGTTATTACTGTTGCCCCCGTGAGATTTGTGCCCTTGAGGGAGGAAAATGAGCTCCTTCCCTGTGGGTTGATAGAATGGCCTCCCTACAGCACTTAACCCAGCATTATAATAAATCTTTATTCCGAGCTGGAGAAAGTTCCTCCATAAAAAGGGAAGAAATCAAAGACAGATGGTGGGAAATTGCATTAAACTTTTATGGGTTGTATCTTGAAATGATTTTTTTTTAAGAAATAAAAGGTTAGAATGCTGAGTTGTACCGAGTGGGTTCCTTAAGCCAGTGTTTCTTAAAGTGTAGACCCCCTGAGTCGGTGGGAGTCTCGTGAAAAGAACGCACGGTCAGGCCTCCACCTGACACATCCTGAATCAGGATTTCGGGGGGTGGATGGAGCCTGGGAATTTGTATTATTGACAGACCGACCCCTTGGTGATGCCTATGGACTGAGTGAAAAATAAGAGCCGAGGGCCAGCCCAGTGAATTCATTAGGAAGCCTGGGGCAGACACAGCGGCCATCTGGGTGGCCACCATTTGGTGGGAGAAAAGCCAGCGAGAGGGCCAGGGCACGGAGGTGTAGTCACAGGGAGGAAGCCTCCATATTCCAGAACTCCTTGTCTGCCCCCCCCCGCCCCCCGCCGTGGCAGCCTTGGGTCCTCTGCATTGTAAGTACTTGGTTATGAATTTGTCTCCCACCTAAGACTGGGAGTTCCTTGAGGGCAGGAATTACCTGGTTTACCTCTCAGGAGGGGTACACAGTAGGCACCTGAACCATTGAATGAGGATCTGGTGAACTTTCTGGTTACTTAGACATCAGATTTACTTGTCAGAAACCTCTGTCTCAACCAGCCTGGTCTTTTTGCTGGAGTCCAGAGATGATAATTTTTATTTATTTTTTAATGCTTTTGATTTGAGAGAGAGAAGAAGGGAGAGGGAGACATCAATGAGAAAGAAATATCGTTGGCTGCCTCCTGCACGCGCCTCACTGGATATTGAGCCTGCAACCCAGATATGTGCCCTGACCAGGAATCAAACTGGTGACCTTTTGGTGTGTGGGTTGACACTGAACCACTGAACCACACCAGCTGGGTCAGATATGGTGGTTTTGAGAGAGCAGATCCATACCCAGAGTGTCCATTTTAGAAGAAAACAGTGCTACCCTTCTGTGACGGAAGTGGTTCCATGTAATCTACCTGCCATCAGGTAGTTCCCCTCACCTCACAGGATGGCGCCCCAGCAGGATGCAGTTTCTGGCTGGGCACTCAGCCCGGTAAGTGGAAACCCATGTTGCTGAGCCCGTGCATTTCCTCACCGGGCGATGGTAGAAGCGGCCGAAGAGAGAGCCTGACGGGGGTGTCCAAGAGTGGGTCATGCCATCCACTCGATTATTAAAATTCTCCTCTGCTCAAGTCACCCTTTGGTGTGTGTTAGCTTGGGGCACAAGTATCTTCACATTCTTTGCCCATTTAGAGAAATCGACACGATATCGCTCCCAGATCTTGTTGCCACCAGTTTTCCAGTGATGCCCCTGTCCAGCCAGCCAGACCACTTTTCCGCAGCTCATGAGTTGGTATAGACTTGTACCTGTGGGACTTCTTCTCCCAGGCAAAATGCACAATCAGGTGCATTTCAAAGTCCTGCCCTCCGGGCACATTCCCTTCACCTGTCCCTTAGGAATGTTTTACTTTTGCAGCATCCACTTTTGGGCTTTGAACCCAGCTTGCACCGACTCTGAAGCCGCAAACGGTTGATTCTGCGACCACTGTTCGCTTTGTGTAATTGCGAAGCTTCTGCTTTCACGCCCTTCCGAGAGGCCCGGTCCAACGGCAGGAGGCTCTGCGCGCCGGATACATCTTCTGCTTGGTAAGTGGAAAATGGCCCCCATTCCGGACCAGCTCTCAGTACTCGTGCTCATGGATAGGTGTCCTGAGATTCCATTCTGCCTTCTTCTCCTCCTGACAGCCCTTAAATTCTTGAAGGCACTGCTGAGCGCTCCCTCTAGGCACTTCCCTCACCAGCATATCCCCCTGCAGTCATGCAGTGTGCCGTCTAGACTTCCCTTCTAGAGCCGGGCCCGACCCTCGCGTGTGTCCCGCAACTCTGACATAGCCTCCAGGCTCAGAGACCAAACTCAGAGATTACATAGACTCTGTAGGTTCTCAGCCAGCAACAAATAGGTAGGGTTGGCTCTTAGGCAGCTGCCTTCATAGAGCAGATGTTTCAGGAGCACTTGCCATGTGCAGGACATGAGGATGCTGTGATGGATCATGTCTGTGGGCCACTGAGGACCAGTTCAGGAAGAACAGCTCTAAGAAGCCCACTTTTTGATATCAACAGCAGTGATACAGATGAAGGTGAAGTGCCTGGCACAGTGTGGGGGCCTCCCTTCCCACACCCCAAACTCCTTTGACACTAGTGGGAGGTGGGAACCAGAATTTGCCTCATACAAGCCTGGGTCCTAGAATTAGGGATGCTCGCTCCTGACACCATGAATACTGGGTGGTGACGGGCATATTATTTTCCCCGAGTCACTCAAGCTGCCTAAGACAGCACTCCTGTCTCAATGCCTAAGCAAGATTAGTTGGTTTGTTCACCTTCCATGCATTTAAAGAGATATTTACTAACCCATTACTATGTCATCTGCTAACCCGTTACTCATGTTTAGCAAGGGACTGTCCCTCCTTTTGACCTACACTCCCTGGTTCCTGAGATACAACTCATGATTGTCTGCATCTGGCAACCTCAAGATTCTGGTCCCTTTCATACTCAGCTCTATTTAACATTCTGTTCCTTCTGTTTGTCATTTTACTGATTTCCTGTGATTGTTTTTCAAATGCCGGAGGGCTTTAGGCAAGTATATATTGCTGCTTAAAAAGTATCCAAGATATAATAGTGGCATATTGTTTTAGTTAAGCCACAGGTGGTCGATCTATCAATCATCTATTTTTCTATCTATCTATCTATCTATCTATCTATCTATCTATCTATCTGTAATGTTTTAGCTTAAACACACACACATATGTACACAGACATAGACACACACACATAGACGCACACATATTATGTTTAGAGTGAAATATACACACAGCCAGCCACAAACATACTGTTCCCATGGAGACAGTTCTATAAGGGCTTAAAATCATTGCTTAATGTATAAAGGTATCAAAAGACAAATTCATTCCTCAGGATCTTGGTCTTTCTCATGCATATACAATAATGAAACTTACATAACTCTCCAGTTTAAGAAATTCAGTGCTCTTACCAACTATAAAAACCTATGTGTGGGCATTGAGCCGTCTGCAGGGATATAAGAAGCATTTGTCAGATATTGCTGCAGCCTTCATGGCTGTCGCCAGCACCCTGCTGGGTGGGCAGTGAGTGATGAGGTGGAAGCAGTGGAGAGAGACTGAAGGCACTTGGTGGCACACCTCGGAGCCGTCTCCTCCTGGTGCGGCCGTGACAGATTAATCAGTGCATCCCGGGCGAGCGTAGCCGCCAGTGTTCCCGGAGGAGGACTGGTGTGCGCGTCCCCTTGCCCTGCGGAGCAAGGCTTCCTTGGCCTCTCCCCAGGCCCAGGGGTCAGGGGTCATTGTCAAGAATGCAGCGCAGGTGGAGGGGGGCAGCACACACGCTTTCACCTCTGCCACCAGGTGACCCAGGCCCAGGTGTCCATTGCTTAGACTCATCTGAAGGAGAGGGGCGAGCTTCCAAGGGCTTGAAGGAGGGCCGAGCCCCAAGCAAAAGGCTTGGAAGAAACCTTGAGAAATGCCCCAGATGTTCCACAGGGGACTCGGTTGGTGTGATAGCAGTGGCCCACGCAGCCTGGGTGGGGAGCTGGCTGTGCCCACAATGTGCTGTGTGACCTCGCTTCTTCCCCAGTGAGATGATGTGACGCTCAAGACCTGAGAGGCCCCTCCATCTCTTCTCTCCCCCTTGGGGAGCTACCCCCCCTCATGGTTATTACACTTTTCTGCAATCCCCACCCCGACACTCAGAGCCCGCCTCCGACTGCGCAATGCAGCACAGAAGTCAAGGGCTCCGGCTTGAGTCAGGCGCATGAGTTTGGATTCAGCTCAGGTGAATGGGCACCTAAAAGTGCCCACCTCCTGGGTGGTGAGGACTCGGGCGACTAGAGGCGCCCAGCAAGAGGCTGGCACATAGAAAGCCTGGTGAGTAGGAGCTCCAGGAACCCCTGTCAAAGGGCCCAGAGCGGCTACTCTCATGGGCTAGGTGCTTCCCCTCTGATGTTTCCCTCTGTTGTATTCAAATCAGGCAACAATGGGCCTCCCGTCCGGGAGGGGCCGAGGGTAGTCCCTCAGATGCTGGCGGCCAAGCCACTGGAAGGGCAGAAACCTCTTTGGCTGGACATCTGGACCATGGACAGGGATCTGAGTGACGAGGACAGTAAGTACAGCCGGGCGGTGCGGACGCACACCTCTGTAGTGGGCACCGAGCCCGAGTGCTGCCTCGGGCTGTGTCTGCCCCGCGGAGGGCATCCTTCCCTCCTTCCCTCCTTCCCTTCTTCCCTCCTTCCCTCCTTCCTCCTGTGTGCAGAGCCCATTCCCAGCCTGCAGTCTGGTGTCTGCAAGGGCCCCTGGGCAGTGGAGAAGGATGGTAAAACCCAAGAGGAGAACTTTTCTCCCTAAGGACTTAATGCATCCAAGTCTTACAGCCCTATCCTTCCTTTCTCTATCGACAGTGCCCCTCCTCCAGAGCCAGATGTAAGTGTGACTGTCAGGAGTCTTATTTCAGTCACAACAGGGCTCAGCTCTTAGATAAGGTTAATTTAAAAATGTCATGAAAGGTCTTTACTCATGGTCTCCCTCTAGCAAAGAGCCGGTCTGTTCGTGACCGCTCCCGAAACAGCCCGGGCGACCCCTTCCTGTCTTTACTGGGACAAAAATACAGTGGAATATAAGGACTATTTAAAGAGACAACGAAAAAAAATGGTATCTTTAGGAAAAAATGTACTATGTTTAAAAATTTTTGATCCTGAATTGGAATGAGGAATGCTGTACAGTCTCAGATTGGGAATTGGGAGGCTAGGGGTTCAATACCGACGCTGCTGTGAATTGCCTGTGTGATCGTGGGCCAGTCGTTTAAACTCTCGGAGCTGCAATTTTCTCATCCATGAAGGGAGATGGGGTGAGGAGTTCTTCATCTGAAGACCATGAAGGGGTGGGCAAAATGTTGTGTGAGTGTGCTTTTTTGGAGTGGAGTCCACAGCTTCATCTGACTCCCGGCGAGACCTGGGGCACTAGTCCATTTTCATAGTTACTGAACTCGGGGGCCGCAAAGGTCCTTCGAGGGTCCAACCCTCTCTGTTGTCTCTGTTGTTATCTCAGAGCTCTAAGCTTCAGAGCCCAAGTGCAATATAAAATAAACTCATGCTCTTCTTAGGGCTCAATTCAAATTTTTCATGTTGAAGTGGAAGCTGTATGGAGATGTCTTAGCATGTGTTTGAGGAGGACCTAACCTGACATGTTGGAAAATGTGTGTTCTTAGTCTTATTTTAATAAGCTCCTACTAACATTCAAATGCAGTCTTTCCTGTCAAAACACTGCTCATTAGCAGCCTTTCCATTTATATTGGGAATTTCTCTTAGTAGAAACGGGCTAAGTCAGATCTCAATTCAAATGCAAGCTGGGCCCATTTGTGCTGGGAGATTTTAAGTCATTTAAGCTCGATGGTGTCATCTTGCAGATTTAATCAAGGATTAATTGGCTGTACAGTGCCTAAAACATCACGCAGTCTAGAGCAGGCATGAAGTAAATATTGACTCTAGAAAATTATCAGATTTTACCCTCCAGAGCTTTAAAATTAAGCTGTCATTAAGGGGAGATATGATCACCTGTGATGTTTCTATTTTGGCGTCACCCTTTAGTAAGCAAGGTGAGAGTAAGGCGAACGTTTTAGTTCCCTTAACATTCCAAAATGATAGACTCGATTCTGTCATAGGGTCGCCCCCTGTGTGGACTTCTAACCCAATCAAAGCTCAGGGCAGCACTTAGGGCCTCCTGCAAGGGATGGGGCTGCCCAGAAAACGCTTTAGAAACCGAGTTGATGCACTCTGGAACTAAGTAAAATTTTCTCCAGGTTTCAAACTTACTAATTACTACAGGACTTCCATAATTTAAATGTCCTTCTCAGGTGAGAGGCGGCTGCCCACTTTGTCCAGTTGAGTTACCTTGCCCAGCCACTGAAGTGCTGTCCCTGAGTTTTTGAGTCTGTAATGTGGGCAGCTTCAGCAAGAGACTATCCTCCTCTGATGACACACTTTGGGACCAAAGGTCGCACAGACGGGGACATTCTGGGATGTGGCACCCATGTGGACGCCACCTTGAAGGCCGTTGAGCACCTCCACTGGTGGATGCTGGGATGCCTCCGACAGCATCGCCAGCTGGAGGCAGCATCCCCCCATTGAGGGGAGCGCCTTCGTGGTGGGCAGCTGCCCCTCCTACAGCTGATCCCGTCAAAAGTTCTCTTACATTGAGATGATATCTCTTTCCCTGGAGCTTCTACTCTTTGGTGTTTATTCTACCCCGCAAAGCTCCTCAGAACCTGTCTGTCCTGTGTTTAAAACAAGAACTCTTCAGTCTTTTCTTCTCCTGTTTCTTCGATGGTCTCAGACATAATATGATTTTAATCAGTCTTCTCTTAGAGGGAGATGTCCTTGCTCAGAGCTGAAGAGGAAATATCTCCTCCTTTATTCTAAAAACCATATCTTTTGTAATATAACTTCTTTGATTGCAGACTTACAGCCCTCCCAGAAATGGTAAGTCAGAGCCTCTTCAAGTACGACGGAGTCGAACTGCAGCCCCTGGTAACTTTAGAAGGAGGCTGCACTGGTCCAGGAGCGCAGGACCTCAGTGGCACCTCCTCACTCCTGGGCCCTGGGCCCTAGGGAGGTGGGGGCAGTGATCTGAGGCCACAAAACTGTCGCATTAGTGACTCAGCACTGAAGAGATGGGACTGGCATCTGGACCAGCTCCGGTCCCCGAAGGTTTGTTCACAGGGTGCCCCCTGCCTTGCTCTGCGTTGGAGATCAGAGACTGGATCTGAAGCTGACACGGTCCCTGGGTGGGAAGGGATGCTGCACTTCCGGGCAGGGGCCCAGTCTCCAAGAGTCTTGGTCACTGACCTTGGGCCTTGGCGTTTTCCACACACCTCTTAGGATGGAGGCACAGCCACCAGGGATGCAGGCCTTCCCTCCCAGGCTCGCCCCGGCCTCTTGGGGCCCCTCCAGTCTTTCCTAAGGGCTGCCACATCTTTGGAAAGGGATTGTGGGTCTGGAAACTACTAGTGGAAAGATACTGTCCCCTTTGGGGAGTAAGAAATAAAACCTTTAATGACATCATATCATAGCTTAGTGGGGAGCCCAAGAACTCTCCCAAATTTGTTTGCAGATCTCTTATCCACAGCACTACCTTCTCCTCCCTGAGCCCTGGTTTAGGGAAAGGTATCAAGACCCTAAAAGTAAAGTGATTTTTCCTCAAGACTACACAGCAGGCTAGCTGCTTTGTGCTGTGCTCATGGCTGGGGCAACAAGGATGAATAAAACACTGACCTACCTTCAAGGTGTTAAAAGCCTAGTAGGGGAGGCAGACCCCAAGCAGGTATTTTACAAGTAATCTATATATATAAAAGGATAATATGCAAACTGTCCCTTGGGAGTTCGACTGGGAGACCAGGAGTTCGCTCGCTCGCTATGATGTGCACTGACCACCAGGGGGCGGGGCAGAACACGGAGGACGACCAGCTGCAGTGGCAGGGCGCCGAGGGAGCAAGGGAAGGAGGAGGCGGGGAGGCAGGGAGGTAGGGAGCCTGATTGGCCCTGATCTCCAGCCAGGCCTAGGGATCTTACCTGTGCACGCATTTCATGCACTGAGCCTCTAGTAATTCTTACAAAGCCATTTGGCAAAAGCAATGATGGGGAGTGGATTCTCTTGAAGGCAGTGGAGTTCTGAGATCACAGAGCAGGAGAACCCCCACCCAGGCCAGCTTTGCAGGCGGGGAGATCTGGGCCGAGTTCGGCTGAACCAGGTGATGGGATGTCATGGGCAGAAGTGGCCAGAGAAGGGCTGGGAGAAATGGCACAGTGTATGTATGAGGATGTATGCAAACCTCAGTGTCATGAAGTGACAGGCCCCCTCCAGAAGGGACAGGCAGCTCTTAGAAAGCCCGGCCCTCACGTGGGCCTCTCTGGGCGCGATGGCACCTTCCACAGAGCATGGGTTTCCCATCCCACTTAGTGGAGCTGTGTGGTGGCGCTTGCTGCATTCTTCCCTGGCACAGAGGGGCTGCTAACTCCAGGGGAACCCCTTCCAGGTCTTCTTCCCCCATTTCTGTTGATGTCGGTCTCACTCACATTATATTTTCTCAATGTTCCCCACGCCAAAGTTCCCACACTTCTCTCTCAAGCCTCAAGCAAGCTGTCTCTCTCTCTCACTCCCCCTTTCTGCTCCGTTCTGCGTTCCTACCCCCTCCCCCTTCCCAGGGAGCTGTCTTTCCTCCTCTCACCCTGCTCTGGACAACATAGGAGGAGTTTCTCCTCATCATGTGAGCAGAGAGAACCCTTTCTCCCCACATGTAATGCAGGGCCTGATCGGACAGGTTCAGGAGCCTGGACATCAGCTGCGGGCTGGAGTGAGCCACTGCAGTGCGTGAGAGAGGGGATGGCCTGCCAGCTTTCTGGTCTTGCTAGGAAGGCCTTTAATTAGTGTAGCCAATTATTTGTGTGTTTGTTGTTCCTTTTTAAAAGAATAGTTTATTGATTTTCAGAGAGAGAGGAAGGGAGAGAGAGAGAAAAATATCGATGTGAAAGTGCAACATGGATCGGCTGCCTCCTGACACCCCCCACCAGGAATGGAGCCCGCATCCCGGGCATGGGCCCCAACCAGGAATCAACCAGCAGCCTCCTAGTGCATGGACGACACCCAACCGACTGAGCCACACCGGCCAGGGCTGCTTGTGCTTTTAGACAAAACAGGACTTCTTTCTTTTCTTTATCTTATAATCACCTGAACCTCCTTATCTTCTCTTTTATTTTATTCTAAATTGTGGTAAAATATCTGTAACATAACATTTGCCATCTTACCATTTCTAAGTGTGCAGCTCAGTGGCCTTCAGCGCCTTCACGTTGTTATGCAACCATCACCTCCATCCATCTCCAGAATGTTTTCATGTTCCCAACTGAAACTGTCCCCATCAAATGAGGACTCCCCATTCCCCCCCCCCGAAAACACCATCCTACTTTCTGTCTCTGTGAATTTGACCACTTGACTCTCTCTTGCAGCATCTTAAGTAGAATTTAAGTCATCAGACGTCTATGTCCACCAACTGTATGCAAGAAGCAGGGGAGGGGGCTCCCTGTCTAAAAGGGGCTCTCACACCTGCTGAAGGAGATAAAGTATAAAACAAGTCAGAGCAAGACAGCAGTGGGGAGCCGTTGGAGCAGAGAAGTGGCATGATTTCAGGGCTTGTGAGGTGATGAATCTGGAATCGGGGGCAGATGATGTGGGCTCTGTTTATCCTTCTGAAATAAGGGGGTTGGCAGTTTAAAAGAGCACTGAAGAGGCTATCCATGAATTATCCCTTTCTCTGCAAGGAAAATCCCTCTCTGTACAAACAAAAAGCAGCTGGTGGCTGGTGAGCAGAAACGCTGCCTTGGTAACACTTTGCGAAGCCTTCTCTGCAGCCGCTTGATGCCGTTTGCATGGAGCAGTAGGGTGTTCAGCTAAGTGGGAAGGGCGTTGGGGCTTGGAGTCAGGACCTGAGATCTAAGTACTGCTTCTGTCTCTGCTGTGAATGTCTGAGCTCGTTGCTCCAAATCACTTCTCTGAGCCTCATCTTGTTCTGTTACAAACTGGGGAAAACAGTGGTTGTTGTGAAGCGCAAAAGAGATCATGCCTGCGCCATCCGCTGGTGGGCCACCGGCCACCATGCGTGTGTAAGGGTGGGGCGGTCCAGCTGGACAGCTGCCCTGGGACTCAGCCCCAGCACCAGGGAGACAGTGAGGGGCCCGGTGGCCCCCTCTGGGGTGCCCTACGCTGGGTGTCACACAATGCCCTGTGACGTCCGCGTTCCTGTTGTGCCCGATGAGATCTGCACAGGAAATGACGCGTCCGCCCGTAGTTCAGCCTGGAGTCCTTTATTTTTGTCCATAACATAATGGTGAGGTTAATTTAGCGCTGACGATTGATGACTGCCCTGGGAGGTCGGGGTGGCTCCCCTGCGATGGATGGAGCTCTGGCTTTCCCACCTCTCATTCTTCCCCGCTTCCTGCCCCTTTGTTTGGTTTGCAGCAGGACATCGCAGCCACAGGGCCTTTCCCTGTCTCCTCCTGAAGGACAGTACTGATGCCCTAGCTGCCCCGAGACTTCTGGGTGGGTGGGGCCACTGCTTTCTTCCTCTGCCTGACATTTCCGCTGTTCCCTGGCTCAAAGGAGCACAAAGAGAGAGGAAGGCCTTGCCTTCTCGGGCCCATGGCATTGACTGGGCATTTATTAACGCCAGGCTCAGGGCTGCGTTCACATTCTCATTAGATGGGCACGAGCGTCCGCTCGGTTGCACACCTGGAGAGTTGAGTTCTGCGCGGGTGTGTGGCTGGCACAGGCTCATGTATTACCTGGCTCAGCTCCAGGGGATCCGAGCCCAGGTTCCTGCCGCCGAGCCTCAGGGATTCTGAGTCCAGTCACCCTGGCCTCCGTCCAGCCCTGACCTTCAGCTTCCCTTCGGATAACTGGGCTCACGGGAGCTGCGATGGACGTGCATGGGCCCTGGTCCCAGAAAGTTCAAATTCCAGCCTCCACCTTCCCCTCAAACCCATCCTCACAGGTGACTGTCTAGGTCAGGGTGGGTGGGCAAAATATGGCTCAGGACCCACCGCCTGTTTTTGCAAAGCGTTATCGGAACAGAGCCACTCATTCAATTGTGTAGCGTCTGCGGCTGCTTTGAGCCAGAATAATGGAGGTGAGTGATTGAGACAGACCGCTTGGCCCACAAAGTCTACAATACTTACCACCTGCCAATTTATAGAAAGTGTTTGTGGGTCCCTGGGTCCCTGGTGGCTAAAATAGCTCAGGATGCTAATAAACATTAGAAACAAAATATTGGGAACTAAGGTATAAATAATTCCATATTATCACACCAGGGGCTTCAGTGCTTATTGGCAGGCCACAGCGTGAAGCTTTGGGACGTTGCGCCACACCCATGTCCATCCTGGCGCTCTCACCAGTTTCATGTGCTTACAGATGTTTTCCTGCTAAAAAGACACTCTCTACATCTGCAAACATCCTTCTGTTGCGGCTTCCTTTTAAGTTTCCTGCAAGGAGAAAGATACTTACAGATGCATGTATGTTTGAGGACAAAGACCTTTCTA
This sequence comes from Myotis daubentonii, assembly GCF_963259705.1. NCBI lineage: Eukaryota > Metazoa > Chordata > Mammalia > Chiroptera > Vespertilionidae > Myotis > Myotis daubentonii. The sequence goes on along the minus strand of NC_081853.1, from coordinate 22,215,530 downwards.
ATTTGGGGGGAGGAGTAGAACGGGGTTGTTCACTGGTCATGTGTTTCAGCATTTCAGTCTGTCTCACCCCCTCCACTCCACTTCCAGACAAACAAGGCTGCTCCAATTTAGAAGAAGATCTACTTATTTTTCTGGCCTCTGTTTTTTATTAAACTCAAAAGGACAATTTTAGTTTGTGGAGGTCAAAAGCTATAGGCTTTAAAGAGCTGCCTAAATAAATAAATAAATAAATAAATAGGAAAAAGAAAAAGAAAAGAAAAAAGAAAGGCAGGCCTGGGTGGGAGGTGGGTCAGCTGGAGGTTTGACCCATGTGTGTGCTCCAGGGACTTAACGCAGAGAATCACCTCCACTGACCATTTTTATCAGTTCACCCTTTAGGGCCAACTCTCTGTGATTAGCTGGGCAGCTAGGAAGAGAGTGGAGGGATTCTGGTCCCTGCGGGCAGCAGGGGCTTCAGGGAACGGGTTTGAGGGGTGGCCCAGTGGGCTGGAACTGGATCAACTGGAGCCTATCCCCTGCTCTCACTCCACCGCTGTGCACCCTTGGGTTCTGGAGTGACTTCTGAGCCGCAGACTCCTCGTGTTGAGTGGAGTTAGAAGTCCTACCTTCCAGGTCTCCAGTGGAGGGTGGGGTGGAGCAACAAGTGAGTGGGCAGGTGCTTCCTGAGTTGTCCTGAGTTTCCGGGGACCAGTTCTTATATTATGCTCTCCTGCTTGAGGCTCAGGCCATGTGTCTTATGTCATAGCCTGATGGATCAAGATGAGGTTTTTCAAAATTTCTTTTTCTTTTCTTAATTCAGTGTTAATTTTGCATTAGTTTAGAGTGTTCAGCATAGTGGTTATGTGGTAGGCAGTTAGAAAGGCATGGGCAGAGCAGGGGCGAGGGGCCAGGTACAGAAGGTCACCAGGGCGGAGAGCCCCGGGTGCCTGGCAATGGGCAAAACTGGGAAAACAAGGGCCTCGCCCCCCAGGGTGGCCTCTCCTAGCATATCACTCACTGGTCATGCGGTTTAGACCCCCTAATCTTTCATGTCACTGGTCACGCGGTTCGGACCTTCTGCTGACCTTCTCCCTTCCTCCCTCCTAACCGCGCCCCCCCTCCGCATGTTGCTAGTCATGCAGGTTAGACCCCCCCATAGAGAAACATTCAGACTTGTGAATAACTTTTGTGAGTTTATTTGAGCCAAACTGTCAACAATTGCTGGGAAGCAAAATATCAACAGATTGAGATAATGCTCCAGAGAATGGCAGTTTTCATCTTGTTCGATAATTACAATCAAAAGAGGAGACATAAGTGGGTTACGTGAAATCCAATGGTGATAGATTAGGGAGGTGGGAGACAGCAAAGTGGGAAAACCACTGGGATTGGATAAAAAGTAAAATGATAGACACATGCTTCTTTTACATAGGTGGGTGCAGGATAGTCAACAGTCAGCGATTAATTCGATAACAATGAGCGGATTTGTGGTCTCTGCAGAGAGGTGCCTGTGCTTTGAGGGGTCTGGAAAAAGAAAACTGCTTTGATATTCCAAAGATATAGAGGCAAAAAGCCAATAGGCTCAGTTTAGGTAAAGATTGACCTTTGTCCTGGCCTAGGACATAACTGCCGACCATAAACTGGTTTTAGTTTAAAAAGTTTTAATTTCAGACTGTAGTTTGAGGTTATTTTAGGTCTCTGAGTTTGCAAGGCCATCACACAGGCCTTCCTGAGCTTGTCAGGTGTAGTATGTGGCCTCTTTTTGACCACACGTCCCCCTTTTGGACATAAATCAATCTAACGGATGCCTTGATGACCAACCTTTTGGTTGGATAATGAGGTCCCACGGTGCTAGGAAGGCTTATCCCTAGGATTTCTCAGTGTCAGCATTTGTCTAGCTGAATAGGGTGGACCATTGGGAATGGGCCATAACCTTAGATGTCATTCAAGGTCGAATTACTATTATTATTCAAAATAAAAAGGCAGGTGAATGGGAGGCAGTCAGATCCTATATGTCCTTGTTAAAAAATATTCTGAATCATTTCTAATATTTTAGATACTATGATCTGAGTCTTTTTTTCTGCTTAAGTGTTTTTTTTAAATATATTTTATTGATTTTTTACAGAGAGGAAGGGAGAGGGATAGAGAGTTAGAAACATCGATGAGAGAGAAACATTGATCAGCTGCCTCCTGCACACCTCCTACTGGGGATGTGCCCTCAACCAAGGTATATGCCCTTGACTGGAATCGAACCTGGGACCCTCAGTCCACAGGCCGATGCTCTATCCACTGAGCCAAACCGGTTAGGGCTCTGCTTAAGTTTTGTTTTTCTGCGTCTAGTATAACATTTACATACCAGGAAACAAAAGCAAGAGTATTAAACCAGTAACACTGATTAGGAACAGAAAATATCTAATACTAGACAAGGAAGAGTCTGAGGGGTACGCGCATCCGAGCCAACAAACAACCCTTTACATGTCTTATAATTTTTTATTAAGCTAATTATGTTTTCCTCCTTCATTCACTGTTGCTTGTACCTTATGATATGGTTGGCCAGATGAATTAAGACTCTTTACTATTTCATTATCTAAAAGCTGTAATTTTTCTTCTGATTGGTTAGTCTCCATAGAAATGACTTCATGGGGAGGATTAAGTTCGATTTCCCAATACATTGGATTTTCAGTATCAATATTATCATAGGTTTTATTAACCTCAGGCAAAGTTATGTAGCCTATAATTTCAGTATTATACCATATTCCTGTAGTATTTAATGTAAATTGGGTGTTATTACAATAGAAATTACTTAGTATAACAGAAACATTTTCTAACCCTTCCCAACAAAAATGCCCCTTTCCCATATGCCATATATTATTATTTGTTGGGGTGGATACAGTAGGCCAGGACTGGGTGAATCCAATATTCCATATAGATTGGGGGCATAACCGTTCACCTTTTTAATTTTCACAATCAGATAGTGAGATAGATTCCCATTATTTATTGTTTTTAAATATGGCCCATCTACTTCTCATTGGAAGTGTTCTAGTGTTATTGAGGATGGTCCCTATGCCAGCCAGTTGAACTCCTGAGAATTTAAGCTTAGGATCTAACTGAGGAGCCTGGGTTTTTAAGACACATCAAAGTAGATCACATTTCCCAACCAAAGTTTTCCAAAATCCAGGAGAACTGTATGAGTCTCATATGTGTCTGGCCTGGGCTTCCGTACCCATTATTGTTGGCCATTGTTCCATAGCTACTTCAGATTCCATTTGCATAGAGTGACAATAGGTTCTGTTGCGTTAGGATATAGGCATGTTCTCATTGTTGGGTTTGTGCATGAGTTTTTATAGCCTGTCCTATCCACTGAGCTAAGGCTTTATTGTCCTTTCCATGCTGCTTCCCACCCTTTTCCTTCTTGAAACAACATTCCCTCCATATGACCTATTTTAGGTAGAGAGTCTTTTTCTAATGAATGGCGTTCTTCATTAGCTGCAAGTTCAGCTTGTCCTAGAATGCCAAGGCCAACCCCTACTCCTCCAAGTATTCCACTTTTATTTCTTTTAGGGACCAATGTTATTGGATCCACCAGGAATGTTGTTGCCATTGGGTAGCTATGGGTTGGGAGCAGTTGGAGTATACTGAATGGACTCCAAAATGTTGAGTTTCCCATGCTATAGTTAAGTGGGTAGAGGTAACCCCAAAATGAGCCAGAGTTTGAGTATTCCATAGGGCTTCCCACAAGCATCCAGGAGTAGTTACAGACATATTTACCCATCAAATAATCCTAATAATTTTTGAAATGGGGACCTATTGATTTTTTTCTGGTTTCATGGACATCCAGCCACAAGAGCATGGCTGGTGGGTCTGAAGACAAGATATTCTATGACAGACAGGGCAGGTCACTGCAAGCTTTTCCCCCATCACATCCAGGTGTTTTTCTTAGGCTTTCATCATCCATTCCTATAGGTATATAATACTCATAGATTAGAGCCATATATCTACCACGGGAATTATCAGCGAGGCATTCTTGGAGGTATTTGCCCAAGTTGGGCCCTTTATAATAGATATATCCAGAAAAAAAATGTACCAACGCTTATATTTATAGGAGAAGACCTGTGTGTGGCCAACAAAATGTTAACTTCATTATCATAACTGATAATCAGAATATCATTGTCTAGTAGATGGGAAAGATTATCAGGTACCCAAGTTAAATTTTTCATGTCTAATAAGGGAAAGGGTCTGAGGAGACAGATATTGTTTCCCCTAGGAAACAATAAGGAGGATAATAACAATATAAAAATCATTTTATGTACATTCAATCAATAACAATTAGGTGATATAGGAACAAGATTTGAACAGTGTCAATTTGTGAGCATTCAGGCCTACTTGACGTCTTGTGGTAGCTGTCTGCCTCTGTGGTCGGCTTCTCATCCTTGAACAGTCTTTGTCAGGGGAGAGGAAAGGCTTCTGAAATTTGGCTAGTTGAATTTTGATTGTACCATTGGTACGTTCCACAAGCCCTGAAGACTGTGGTGTAGGCTAAATATTACAGATGGTTTTATTATTTGTTCAGTGAACTGAGTCCCTCGGTCACTATGTAATTCAGAGGGAATTCCCCAATTGGGGATTATATTTTCTAATAACAATTTACTAACTGTTAAGGCTGTTGCTCTCCTGCAAGGGAAGGCCTCAGCCCAGTGAGAAAACATACAAATCATAACTAATATATATTTGTATCCCTGAAATGGTGGCATTTGGATAAAATCCAATTACCATACTTCAAATGGACCCAAAAGAAGTGGGCAATGTCCTTGGGATCCCTGGAGTGGTTTTCCTGGGTTATATTTTGGACAGAGAACATCTGCTGTACACATTATGAGTGATAGCAGGAGAAGGCTTTCAGTAATATTGTTTACTCCCTGAGATAATCTTCTCAGGACCGCAATGTGTTAGCTCATGTGCATGCTGAAGTGTAGGGAGTTGGGCCCCTATAGGTAAAATAGGTTTCTGATTGGGTCCAAGCCATATCTGTCTCTCTGGGTCAAAGGTTCCCCCCTTTTGTTGTCATGTTTCCTTTTCTTCCTCTGTAGCTGTTGATAGTGGAAAAGATAATCTTTTATTGATTTAATAGAAAGCAAAGAACATTCTGGGGTCTGGATAACTTGACTGTTCAATGCCGCCTGCTGAGCTGCAGCATCAGTGGAATGATTTCCTTTTGCTCCGTGGTGATAGCTTTAGAATGCCCTGGGGTTTTGATAAATGCCAATTGAATGGCATCTACAAATTCTGCAACCAGTTTTCCATTTTTAAAAAATGTACCTTTGTTGTTGAAAGTATTACAGATGTCCCCTCCCCCAATCCCCTTAACCCCCTCCACCCACTTGCCATTTTTATGGGCTTTCCTGAGGAAGTTAAGAAGCCTCACTGCTTCCATAACATTCCAGAGTCCCGAGCTACATCAAGTGCATAGTGACTATCAGTGTAAATATTGGCTACTTGATCTTTGGCCAATTGACAAGCCCAAGTTAGAGCAGTTAATTGGGCTTGCTGAGCAGATCTTATTTCAGGTAGATAAGAACTTTCAATTATGTCCACTGTGGAAGTTATTGCATATCCGACTCAGAAATGTCCCTGTTCATCCTTCAGATAAGATCTGTCTGTGAACCAAATTAAGTCAGCGTTGTCATTAGGAGTTCTCTGTAAATCATTCCTAGTAGCAAGAAGGTGTAAGTAAGCAAAACACACTTGTAGGTGTTTTCATCCTGTAAAGCTGCAGAATTAAGATGATTACACTGAGTTAAAGTAATATTAGGTGCAGAGAGCAGGAGCATTTCATAAGAAGCCATTCAACTGACAGAGAAGTGTTGAGTGTGATGAGAGTCCAGTAAAGATTCAACAGAACGAGGAACATGAATGGTTAAAGGAGAGACATGGCTGGAGCAGAGATCACCCTCACACAGGGAGGGAGTCCCTTGCTAGTGGGTCTAGTTGCTGACTGTAATAGCCTATAGGTCTATGATGAGCTCCACGTTTCTGAGTTAGAACTCCTAAGGCATTTCCTTTACTTTTGTGTGTGAAAAGGAAGAAGGGACATTTATAATTTGGATGTCCCAGAGCAGGAGCTTTAACAGTACTTCCTTTAGAGGAAGGGTGGGGAATGTTTTTTACTGCCAAGTGTCATTTGGATATTTATAACATCATTCTTGGGCCATACAAAATTATCAACTTAAAAATTAGCCTGCTATATTTGGTCAGACATTTAATTAACTCATCCCGAATCCCTTGGCAGGGCCACATCAAATGATTCCTTAAATGGCCCACAGGGAGGACATTCCTCACACTTGCTTTAGAGCAAGCATGTCAAACTCAAAGGCAAACACGGGCCAAATAAATGAGGCATGCGGCCCACGGACTGCAAGTTTGACATGGTTGCTTTAGAGCCTATATAGCTTAGGTTCCATTAGGTTGGATCACGTTGATCTGACTTCACTAGGGCATATAGAGGCCTGGCTATTGATGAAAAGTTTGGAACCCAGTTTTGACAATATCCAGTCCAACCCAGAAGTCCATCTAAGCTGCTTTCTTATTTTTGGAAGAGTGAAAGATCGGATTCCTCTAAGTCTCTCAGGGTTAGTCAGTAGCCATCTTTAGATATGAGATGGTCACGGTATTTTACTTGAGGTAAACAAAATTGAAGCTTATCCTTTGAAACCTTATGTCCTTTTACAGCTAGCTGCTGCATTAGGTAAATTGTGTCCTTTGGGGAGGCTAGCAATGTCCTATTGCATAAAAGTAAATCACCCACATACTGGATTAGAGTGGAATCTCTAGGAAATTTAACATCATTTAAATCAGCTTTTAATATTTGGGAGAAATAGGTGGGACTTTCTGTGTATCACTTGGGCATTACAGTCCAAGTAAATTGTCAATCTTCCCAGGAGAAGCAAAGAGATATTGACTGTTCTTTTTCTACTGGAATGCTGAAAAAGGCACTACATAAATCTGTCACTGAAAAATATTGGCAGTCCACAGGAATGGTTGATAATAAAGTAGGTGGATTTGGAATCCCAGGATGTCTGGGAATAACTATCCCATCCTTTCCATTTGGTTTCTTTACTGGAAAGATAGGAGAATTACAGCGGCTTGTACATGGAATTATAAGTTCCCCTTTTAAGTAATCTTGTACTAGTATAATGGGCTTAATTCCAGCTACTGGATCTTACCCTCTCATCTTTGTTGTCCAGTCCCCCATCGTTTGTTCTCTGTGCCTATAAATCTGTTTCAATTTTGTTTATTGATTTTTGTTATTTATATTTCATATATAAGAAAAATCAGCAGATTTATAGTGAGTGATTCTCCTATAGGTTTTGCCTCATAAAAGTGCTTGGAAAGAACATGGGGTTTGGAGTCCAATGGACCATGGTCTTAATGCAGCTCCATCACTACTGGCTGTGTGATCTTGGGCGAGTCACCACCTTTCTGAGCCTCCATGTTCTCATTGGTAGAACAGGGTAGGAATGGTCTGTCATTGGGGTCATGCAACAAGCAGACACCAAGATGGCATTAGATGTGCCAGAGGTCCTTTGGGGACACCTGTGAAGGGAAAGGGGGAGAGGGAGCAGACAGGGGCAGGGACAGCCTTCAGACCTCAGGGCAGGGCAGACATGTAAGAGGAGAGTGGGAAGAAGGAGCATGAGCAGAAGGAGCCTCAGAACATGGTGTGGGCCCAGCTCACATGACAGCTCAGGGCTCTTTGCCCATGTCTGTGGGGAGTCCCAGGGCAAAGACTGTCCATCATAGGAAGCTGTGTGATAGACTGCTCCACATCTCACTGTCTTCAAACCAACCATGTCACTATGTTTCATTATTTTTCAGGTCAAAATTTGGGGCAGGGCTCAGCTGGGTGATCCTCCTGCTTTGCGTGTAACGGGTGAGGGCCTGTCTTAGTTTGGGCTGCTGTAACAAACACATTGACTGGGGGGCTTAAGCAACAGACATTTAGTCCTGTTAGTTCTGGAGGCTGGGAAGCCCAAGGTCAGGGTCCTGGCAGATCTGCGTCCGGTGAGGACTCCCTTCTGGCTTGTAGACAGCTGCCTTCTCACTGAGTGCGCACATGCTGGGGAGAGAACACCCTCGTCTCTTTCTCTTTTTGTAAGGACACTAGTCCCATCCTGGGGCCTCTGCCCTCATGACCGCCTCTAGAGGTAACCACCTCCCACAGGCCCATCTGCAGATGCCATTCCACTGGGCAGTTAGGGCTTCAACATAGGAGTTGGCGGGAGTTGAGGGGAGTGACACAGCCATGTAGTCCAAACAGGTCACTCAGTGGTAGTTAGTGGGCAGCTTGGTCGGGCCTGGACGGTCCCAGATGGCTTCACTCATTTGCCTGGTGGCTTGGCCGGAGTGGCTAGAAGGCTGGGCTCCACTGAGCCCTCTCCATTTATTCTTAGGGCATCTCCACATGGTCTGACGGGTAGGATGGTCTGATTTCTTACATGACAGCTCAGGGCTCAAGAGGGAATGCTCCTAGAGGCCAGAAGTAGACGCTGCAGTCACTTCATTGCTTCCATTGTGTTCCTTTGGTCTTGAACTTGCCCATGTTCAAGGGGAGGAGACATAGACCCATGTTTCAAAGAGAGAGAGGGGCCCTAAGGAAGCGTGACCATCTGTAAGTCAGTATGTTTCTCCAGGGTGGTGGCCTATGACAATGTTTATAAAGCTCCTGTCATGGTGACTGGCACAGAGCAGGTGGCCCTCAACCAGGAGCTGCCATTCTCAAGGGTTTCCCATCCTTATAATTACTGCTGCGACTATCCCACCCCCACCCACCCCCTCACCCTGCAGATGTGTTCTGCCTCCTGAGGGTGCCAGAGAGAGCCAGGCTTAATTAGGGTGAGGCTTTTAGTAATGTGCCTGCCCTCACTTGTCAGCTTCCTGGGAAGTCTCCGTAGACGCCCCTCCCTCCCTGAGGCTTGGGACCACCCATCTCTCTGCAGGCGTGGCCGACCTCAGCTTTGAGGCCGAGAGCCCTCTGGTGCCCCCAGTCGAACTCCTGGAGAGGCTGCCCAGCTATGACTGCCTTTGTCAAGGAGGCGGTAAGTCTGTGGGGTCTTGGTTCCTACGTCCTCTTCCTGGGGCTTCTGCTGATTGGGGGGACGTCTCTGGAACAGGCCAGTGCTGGGGTAGCCCCCCTTTCCTCTGGGGCCTGGGAAGGCCCTTGTCACCGTTGGGAGGGAATGGGAGGACATGGGCACAAGCCCTGTGTCCGCGAGCATCCCGTGACCATGACCCTTTAAGACAGAATGATGCTGATCTGGGAACCGTCATTCTTTTCTCCGTCTGCTCCCCCTCACACTCGGCCCCTCTTTCCTGCTTCCACCACAGGTGTCCGTTCCTTTGAGCGAGTCCTGACTCCTCCCTCTCTTCCAGGGCAGCAGATCTTCTTCCCGCCTTTGGAGGCCCCACGGAGACCCCAGGAGCAAACATGCTGGTCCTCGTTCCTGGAACACAGGTGAGCTGCAGGTGTGACCTGGTGACCCTCCCGGAGCCATCGCACAGGATCACGGGGGGTGAACTGCTCCATCCCCCTTGCCCCCAAGGGCCCCCCTGGGGGGCATCAGGGTCCACAGATCTCAACCCCAACAGCCCATCAGGATCCAGACCCGGATCAGATTCTCCAGGGACGGGGCCTGGGAATCTGTATTTACCATGCCCTGCAGGCTGCTTGGCTACCAAGCCAGAGTTGAAAACCATAGTTGCAAACTATGGCCCTGGGGCCAAACCCAGCCCACCGCCTGGTTTTGTGAATCGAGTTTTATGGAACACAGCCCTCTCCTCTGTTTTACTTGCTGCGTTCCCACTGCAACAGCAGAGGTAAGTGGTTGAGACACTGACTAGATGGTCCGCAAAGCCTGAAATATTTACTCTCTGAATCTTTACAGAAAAAGCCGGCTGCTCCCTGGAGAGGCCCACGCCCTCCTTGTTTTGCGAGGACTGGGGCAGAGTTCCAAGGTCACAGCCAGCTTTGTGCCCAGAGAGGGGGGAGGCTGGAGCGCCTCCCCTCGGCCACCTCTCCTCCCTGTTGGGAGGGAATGGGAGGGCATGGGGCACAAGTCTTGCAGCCTGCAGCCTCCCACAGGCAGCCAGGTCCTGGGGCTGGAGACACAATGCACATGAGAGGGGCTGACCACGGGAGCTGGGCTGCTGTGGAGAAACGCATGAAGATGTGAGCGGGAGGAAGGAGGAGAGGGCTCCTGCTCACCGGAGAGGTTGGGGCCAGAGGGCTTCCTGGAGGAGGGGACCTGACAGCTGGGCCTCAGGAGAGCTTTGTAGCAGGAGGGGGAGGTGTCCAGAGAGCAGGCCGAGGAGGGTCTGCCTTCCCCTGGCCATGCTCTGGTCCAGCTCACGGTGAGTCATGAGCTGTGGTCGCGCCGTCACTGGTTCCTGGCTGGTTCCTGGCTGCGGTCCTCCCGTGAAGGGGCTCACAGCTCCTCTGGTTGAGGTCAAGCTCCCGAGGGCAGGGACCTCACTAGCCCCACCTCCTTAGCTGTGATGTCTTCTCTGGCTGTCCATTTCCTCATCTCAAAATGGCATAATTCATCTTTAAGTATTTTTTTATTTTTATTTCTGAGATTCTATCAACCGACTCCTGAGCTCACACTTGAGCTAACACAGTGTTACTGTCCTTCCCGCACCCCCCCCCCAACATCGGTTCCCAGGGACCCCTTTGCTGACACACCCTCCATCGTGGGACTCCTGAGTGCTTTCCCGCCCTGGGGCCGGTGAGGGCCTCCCCAGACCCCTGCCTCTCTGCTCCATCCCCAGCAGAGTCCCTCTGGTGACAGAGGAGGTGGCGCGTGAAGCCCTCCTCAGCTTTGTGAGCTCCAAATGCTGCTATGGCCGCTCAGCCGCCAGCGACCTGGTCATCCAGCAGATGAAGCAACAGATACTGTGCCGGGTAAGGGGCCGGCCTGGGGGGCCGTGTGCAGGGTAAGGGGCCGGCCTGGGGGGCCGTGTGCAGGGTGAGGGGCCAGCCTGGGGGGCCGTGTGCAGGGTGAGGGGCCGGCCTGGCAGGGACTGGTTAGAGCAGGGATCTGGGGGAAAAGGCCTCTGCATAGCTGTGTGGCCTTGGGCAAGTCCACTGACTTCTCTGGGTCTCCGTTTCCTCACGTGAGAAAGGAGGAGCCAGGTGATGTCCACGATACCTTTCTGGTGTGTGACTCTGTGGACGAGGATCAAGAAGGATCATGGCTTCAGGCAGATCAGCTCCTCCAGGGGGGACCCTCAGGGCAGCGGATTCCAGGGGCCTCCATCTGTCAGAAGGCAAATGCTGCTCCAAAACTTGCCTCATAGAACATCCCTCGTATAATGAAATGGGGAACGGAAATCACCCCGTTGTGGGCCTGTCAGGGAGACTCCCTGGGCCCACTGACCTCCCTGCAGACGTGCCGGGGCAGCTGGGACAGAAGTCGCTGGTGGCAGCCTGCTCTGAGCAGCCCCTGTGCGGTGTGTGGGACCCCTGGTTTCCCCACTTTTTGCACAATGCTCCGTATTCCTATGGCCAGGAGTGTGTGAGTGGACATGATGTCTTTTTCTCTACAGTATCGACTGGAGACTTTCAGCGAGTCCAGGATAAGCGAATGGACATTTCAGCCCTTTACTAGTGAGTTGTCTGAAATGAGTGTCACTGAGAGCAAGCCTGGCAGCAGCTAGTCTGAGCACTAACCTGGAAGGAGATGCTCTTCTGCTTGAGCCTCGGTTTCCCCGTCCCCTGTAAAATGAGGGGGAGGGCTTTCATGGCAGAGACTTACTTCCCCGTGCTGGTCTTGGCACTGCTTGCTGTGCAGAAAGCGGTTAGCAGAAGGTCCTGAGAAAGCCTTGCATTTGCCTTTGGCCACAGGCTGGTGCTGCCACGGGGGAGATGGCACAGGCAGCGTCTGCTGTCCCCCAGGCTGCCCCAGGTCCCCGTTCACTGAGCCAGCCCGCCTCCTGCCGACCCTGCTAAGGCTCTGGGTTCTGTCTGGGAAGCCCACACCCTACCTGTTTCCTCTGCTGACCCTTTGTGTCATCCCTCAAGACTCAGCTCACAAGTTGCCTCTTTTATGAAGCCTTTCAGCATTTCTTCTCCCACCACTTTGGTCCCCAGAAGAATTAGTCGTCTGGGATTTCAGAGCCCTTTATGCGATTCTTGGCCAAAGTGCTCACCCTTGGGTTTAGCTGTATCTGTTCCCTTGAACAGAAGAGGAAGAAGCCGGTGGGGAGGAGACAATAGTGGTGACAGCTCTTGTGTGTTGCGCCCCGGCATGTGCCAGCCTGTGCTCGCACGCCGATGCCGTCTGTGTCATGGTCACTGCCATCCTCTGGTGAGCGAAAAATTTCCCCATTTTAGAGATGAGACCGTGGAAGGTCAGAGAGGTTAGGTAACGTGTCTAGTGTTACCCAGCTTGGAAGTAGAAGAACCAGGAGTCAAACCCAAGACCCTTCAACCCTAAAGCTTGGGTGCTTCACTACGAACTCCAGGGGGGCCCGTATCTACCCCTCCTGGTAGTGCCGGGGTCTAGCCTATGCCTGGCACCACAGGAAGGCTCGTGCTGTTTGGTGACTAAATGGAAGCTTATCCCAGCTGCTGCCTGCTGTCTTACAACAATCGCTTCTGTGTCAGACCACGCAGTCGATGGGCCGAGAAGAGGGACCTCCCCCCAGCTCTGGGACATCAAGGTCCAGGTTCCCCCGATGTTCCAGGAGGAAACCAGGAAGTTCCAGGTCCCTCACTCGTCACTGGTCAAGGTAACACCCGCTTCTCCCGGGCTGGTTTCCCAGAGACTGTGGGTTTCCTGAAACATGAGCCTTCTAGAAAGGAAGCCCCCAACCCGGGCTGCTGGTTTATTTCTGGGCCATCTGTTCACACAGCAAAAGGACGGTCCCATTTACAGAAATTGTCTCCAGCTTTGAATAGTGAGCATTCACATTCCTACACCCTCTGAGTGTTTGTCCGCCCCCCGCCCCACCCCCTGTGGCCTGACAGTAAACGGATGGAGTGAAAATGTCTGGAAGTTAGTAGGGGAACAGAATTTAACTTCTCTCCTGTTTCACAGGCACTTAATCATGCCACGAAGCAAGGGTAACCTAACACATGACAGGAGCACGGCTGAGACCCTTCATGTGGTGTCTCAGCTGATTACCTGTCTTGTCTCCACTGCGGACCTGGAGTCAAGCCTGTGGTTTGCCCGTGTGTTTTCCTAGCGCTGTGAGGTGGAGGACGCCGAGAGCTAGCCCAATGGAGTGTTCCGTTCTTTTCAGCAGTGATTAAATTCCAGTAGCTAGCTCGGGGCCGTTCACAAAAATGCGGTCCATTTTTACGGCTCCTGTTCCCAGAGCCCCCTTCGCCACTCAGTGGGCGAAGGACCCCGGCCTTTGTGGCTCAGCCTGGGCGTGAGTTAGGACGTGGGACTGGGAGAGCAAGTGTCCTTCACAGCACCCAGGACAGACCCGGCTGGGCTCTGAGGATCTCCTGGGCTTGGCATTCAAGGCCCTTGGGAATCCTGGTCAGTGGGAAAGGCCATCTTCTCCCTCTGGCTCTGAATGTCGGTACCTCTGTTTGGGATGGTGACATGGGGGTGGGGGTGGGGGTGGAGGTGGTGAAACGGCAGGTGACTGAGAAACTGGATCCAAGGAAAGTGTTTCTCCCTCAGGAATGCCACAAGTGCCACGGGCGGGGACGCTACAAGTGCAGCGGCTGCCATGGGGCCTGCATGGTGAGTCTTGTGTGGCTGATGGTAAGTGTAGTGTGGGCGGAGGAGCTCTCTGGGGGCAGAGGGCTGGGCTGGGGGCCTAACAGTGGCACCCCAGGCAAGTCATTCCCCCTGGCCGGACCTCTGTTTTCCCACCTGTACAATGGGAAGGTTGGATTCGGTGGTCTCTATTGGCCTTTTTCACTTGGGTGGTTTATGATTTTAATTTTGCTCTTTTTTTCTCATCCATCTATGAGCATTCATTGAGTACCTGCTTGGCACTAGGCCCAACAAGAGGACTAAGGCCTGGGTCCTGCCCACCAGGCCTCCCTGCTGTGGGGGAGGCACAGTGACTGGCACTTGTAGTACAGAGTGATGGGAGCCGAGAAGGTCACGTTCATAGGGCTCCCAGTTTCTGAGGGCGACTGTAATAGATCACCACCAACTGGGTGCCTCAGGCATTTATTCTCTCACAGTCCTGGGGGCTGGAAGCCCAGCATCAGGGTGTCAGCGGGGCGGTCCCTTCTGGAGGCTTGAGCTCTGGGCAGCTGCTGGCACTCCTGGGCGTCCTTGGCTTGTGGCTGCATCCCTCCAATCTCCGCCTCCGTCCCCCATGGCCATCGCCCTGTGTGTCTCTCTGTCCTCCTGGCCTCCTTATAAAGACACTGGTATTGGATTAGGGCCCACCTAGTCCAGGATGACCTCTCTTAACTAATTAGTCTGCAAAGACTAGTGCCGAATGAGGTCACATTCTGAGGCTCTGTTGGGTGTAAATTTTGGTGGGGGGAGAGGTGGGACACTGTTCCACCCCGGACAGGCCCCTAAGCACACAGCCAGGCTCTGGTGGCATCAGCCTTCTTTGCATACACTTCCAGGGCTACTAATGGTCCCAGGAGTCCTACCAGGCTCCTCACGTGTTCTCAGCTCTCCCATTTACACCTAATCCTCTGGGCACATGCTGACCACTGTCACTCTGAGCTGTGTCTCCCTCCATCCTCCCTCTGCCCGCCTGCCACTCCACCCCGTTGCTGCCCTCCTTCCGCCTGCTGTGTGCTCACTCCTCTGCCCGCCTGAGCAGCGTGTGGGGCCAGCTGTGGCCACGCCTGCCCAGTCTATTCTGTGCCTTCACTCCTGCTGTTCACCTCCTCCCTGAGGTCATTTCTGTGCCTTTCTCCACCCTTGCTCCTCTGCTCCTCCTCCTCCTCCCCCTCCTCTCTCAGGCTCCCCCTGGAGTGTCCCTGGCGCCCACTCTGAGCCACCTTGGGAGCGTTGCCTGAGTCACCTCTGGGGGCCTCTCCAAGATGAGACCCCGTGTCCAACACCAGCTCCCTCGGCCAGCCTGCCCCTCTCCCTGCTCCCTTTGGCCATGGCTGCTTGGTTAGGGGACAGTCCCTGGGATCACGGGGATTAGTGAGGAGCAGGAGAGGCTGCTGCCCCGGGGATGGAGGACGTAGAGTCCCTGAAAGCCTCTGGAGGGGTCCTAAGATACACTCCGTCCCACCCCCCATTTTCCAGGGGGAGGGGTGGAGGCCCAGGGAGGGAAGGGGCTGCTCAGAGTCACCAGACGGGGATTTGACCACGTCTGGGATGCTCTCTGCCCCACTTCCCTGCATGGCCAGGGGTACTGAGGCCTGTGTGTCCGCAGGTGAGGTGCCCCTCCTGCAGCGGAGCCAAGCGCAGAGCCAAGCAGCCTGGGAGGTGCCAGCTGTGCTCCGGGTCGGGCAGGCACAGGTAGGATCAGGTCTCCCTGGCTTTTCACTGTCTGCCCTTTCGGAAGGCGACCAGGCACCCTGTCTGCCTTGTCATCCTGTGTCCCAAGGCTCTGTGAGTAGTAGGTGCTGATACGTATCTGTGGAGCGGTGGGCTTTTCTGGAGGGAGGCCTGGTATTTCTGGACAAGACTGGAACTCATCCAGCAATGGGTCAGGGAAGGAGGGGAAAGGAAGGAAGGAGACCTGTTCCTGCTCACGTCGGAGGTGGGGGGAGTGGACACAGAGAAGCAGCCAAAGCTGAGATTCTTAACTCTCTGAGGGCCTGTGAATGGAGGAGTCCAGGAAGGTTGGTTGATTGACTAAACAACCAGCAAAGCTGCATCTCTGCTCACAGGGCTTTGCAGATAGCGGGGCATTGCATTTTGTAAATCGTGGCCTTTAATGTATTTATAAATCTTTAAAGGGAAAAAGAAAACCATGAGGAGTGAAATTATTCAAACTTGTGTTGGTTAAAGATACTTTTATCTCATTAAGGCCCTGGCCGTCCTTCTAACAAGCCAGATGGTGAAGCTTTAGTTGACCTGCCCCCTGTGACTAGTATAGAAGGTTTTTGATGGGGAAAGAAACTCAGGTTTCTTTCATTTACAAGTGAAAGAAATCCAGTTCAAACTGGCTTCAGCAAAAACGTAAATGTATAGTCCTACCGAACAGAAACGTCCAGGAATAGATTTCTGGGAAGGCTTCAGGTACAGCTGGATCCAGGTGCTTAAACAGTCTCATCAGGAATCTGTCTCTACTCCGCACTATGCTTTCCTTTGTGATGGCTTTAGTCTCAGGCAGGCTGTCTCTTGTTGTGGCAGAGGGGACCATCAGCAGCTCCACGCTTAGTAATCGCATTAGGAAAGGATGTCCCTTTTCTGAAAGTTCCCACAAAAGTTCTAGGGTGGATCTCATGGCATTTCCCTGCATCATGTGCCCATCTTTGTATCAGCCACTGTGGCCAGGGAGATGGACAAAGCTGGTCACAGAAGGGTGGGCAAGCCCAAGAACCCTAGAGACGGGGTGGGAGAAGGGGGGTCTCCACAGGGAATTGGGGCACTGCCACCGGAAGAAAGAGGTCTGAATGGTGGGAAGGTAGAAACAGTCCCCCTCCATGAACAAGGATTTGGGGTGGGGCCCCCAGCAGCCACCAGGGCCTAGGAGTGTCTGAGTGGTACTGACGCTGTGTCCCTCTCAGGTGCAGCACGTGCTCGGGGAGGGGGAACAAGACCTGTGCCACCTGCAAGGGGGAGAAGAAGCTGCTGCACTTTGTCCAGCTGGTCATCGTGTGGTACGTGGCGGTGTCTCCGTGCGTGGCCCTGTGGGACGTGGCCTGGACTGGTTTCTGCAGAGAAACCATATGGTTGGGGCTTTTCACACAGTACAGGGACCCATGGGGGGTGGGGGGCATGGGGTGGGGAAGGGCTTAAAGCTCCCAGGAAAAAGGAGAGAGAGATCCCTGGGAAGAGGTGGCAGAGGTGGCAGGCTGCTGGCGGGCTTTAGAACGGACCGACTTCACAGTCCGACATCACCACTTCCTAGTGCCGCAGCCTCTCAACACCTGGTGTCCCCGTCTGTGTCCTAAATCCCCAGGTGGGGGAACGCTCCAGGCCTTAAAGGGTTCTTCTGGTGGGCACTTTGCTAGGCCCGCTCAGGGAAGGATGAGCTGAGCTGTGGGTACCTGCCTGGTTTCCCAGTTCACAGCTGGACGTGCTGGGCCCAGGGAGGTCAAGACCTTCCCAGGTCCCCGCAGCCCAGGCCTGCCTGAGCCCACACCCGGGTTCTTGCCGCCCCCGTGCTCTTCACCTGCAGGAAGAACAGCCTGTTTGAGTTTGTGTCCGAGCACCGGCTGAACTGCCCCGGGCAGCTCCTAGCTAAAGCCAAAGGAGAGAACCTCTTCAAGGATGAGAACACGACGGTAAGGAGGGTTTGCAGGCACCACGCCAAGCTACGCGCCTCTCTGGCTCTTCTGGCTCTTCTGGCTCTCTGTGGGCGCCGCATTCATTTAGATCAGGGTGGGCTCGTCCAGCCCTTTACAGCCCGTGAAATCATGTGGTCTGGCCCTGGCCAGGCATTAGGGGTGAGTTAATTAAATGTTTGCCCTAATACAGCAGGCTAACTTTTAAGTTGGTAATTCTGTATGGCCCTCGAATGATGTTATACATATCCAATGGCCCTCGGCAGAAAAGAGGTTCCCCACCCCTGCTCTAGAAGGGCAGGCTGGGAGGGAAGAGAGCAGCCTGGTCAGGCCAGAGGCCTCGGGGACCCCACGGGGCCAGGCCTCCTTGAATGTCACCTACCAGGCCCTTCCTCCCTTTTCCCTTCCTCCCTCTTCCTCCTCCCTCCCGCCACAACCTTCGGGACCCTCCTTCCTGGGCACTGGGGATACTGTCCAGGACATCCCTGCCTCGTAGATGTCATAGTCTGGGGAGGGAGAGATGGTAACCTGCAGCACAGTGTCAGAGACAGTAAGGGTCAGTGAGAAACACGCAGCCAGGTGAGGAGACCGGAAGGGTAGGGTGTTGTTTCAGCACCGGGGGTCGGGGGTGGGACAGGGAGGTGACAGTGGGGTGGATCAGGTGGCCGTGGGAGCGAGGGTGTCCGGCAGAGGGAACAGTTCACAGAGGCCTTGCAGAGCGGCAGGGCAGGGCGCCGGAGGGCAGAGAGCCAGGTGGAGCGAGGAGCTAGGACTCGCCCTGTGCCAGCAGCCAGGTCAGGGAGGGCCCTGTTTAATAATAAAGTTTATAAGTAAAGTTTTATTGGAACATAGCCATGCCGGCTGGTTTAGGTATTGTCTGTGGCTGGCTTTGTGCCGTGAGGGCAGAGTCAAGTACAGTGGGGCCTTGACTTACGAGTGTCCTAAGGAGTTTTTTGAGATACCAGCTGTCTCTCGGCAGATTTTTTGCATTGAGTTGAGAGAGTAATTTGAGTTAACGAGCTCCTTAACGAACTCCTTAATGAGCTCGGTCTCCGAACGAATTAAACTCATAAGTCAAGGCTCCACTGTAGTTGGGACAGAGGGCGATGGCCCCCAGAGCCTGCAGTAATGCGACGTGGCCCCTTCCTGTGGGCCTTGGCGGGAGCTGGGCCGCGTGGGGGGCCTGAGCGGGGTCCTCGTGCTGTTTGCTCTGAGAGGGCCAGGTGCTCAGCCTCCTTTTATTTCTTCTTTCTTTGTTCCTCTCTTCTTTATCGTATTGCGACCTTTTTAGCTTGGCTTCTTTCACTCTGCCATATGCATTTTTAAAAATTGAGATATAATTGACATATACCACTACATTAGCTTTTAGGTGTACAACACAATGACTGGATATATGTACGTATTGTGAAATGATCGCCATGAGAAGTCTAGTTAACATCGGTCACTGTACAGTTACATAATATCTTTGTCTTGTAACAAGAACTTTTAAGATCTGTTCTCAGCAACTTTCATATGTCCAGCGCAGCATTATTTACTACAGTCACTACATTGTTTGTAGTAATGTAGTCATTTACTACATTATTTACTACACTGTTCATTACATCTCTGGGACTCATTTTATAACCAGAAGTTTGTGTCTCTTGACC
This sequence comes from Myotis daubentonii, assembly GCF_963259705.1. NCBI lineage: Eukaryota > Metazoa > Chordata > Mammalia > Chiroptera > Vespertilionidae > Myotis > Myotis daubentonii. The sequence goes on along the minus strand of NC_081853.1, from coordinate 22,196,513 downwards.
TCCCCTCACCCCCTTCCTCCACCCCTCACCCGCCCTGGCAACCACCAGTCTGTCCTCTGTATCGGTGAGTTTGGTGGCTTTGCTCATTAGATTCCACATACAAGTGAGAACACACGGTATTTGTCTTTCTGTCTGACTTCACTTGGCACAATCCCCTCAAGGTGGCAGTGCCAGGTCTTCCTTCTTTCTGTGCTGAGCAGTATTTCTCAGCCTGTTTCTCGGCCTCATCGCTGCCTTTCCTTCAGGCTCCTGGCAGGCGCCTTCCCTCTAGGGCAGTGGTTCTCAACCTTGGCTGCACGTTAGAATCACCTGGGAATCTTTTTAAAATCCTGATTTCTGGGCCTCATCCTCCGGAAATTCTGTTTCTTTGTTACTAATGTCGTGGCCCCACCCCTTAACAAAGAAACAGAATTTCCGGAGGATGAGGCCCAGAAATCAGGATTTTAAAAAGATTCCCAGGTGATTCTGATGTGCAGCCGAGGTTGAGAACCACTGCCCTAGGAACGCACGCCCCACCTCAGGCAGCCTCAGGGGCTTGCTGGGGACCAGCGGGCTGCGGCGAGGAGTACTGTGTCTACAGCCCCCTGTTGGTGGCATTCCCAACAGAATGTGGGTCCTCAAGGGTCCGCAGGCTTCACCCCACCCGCTTGCTGCCTGGCCTCCCTCAGGCCCTTCCCAGTTGGGCTGGCTCCCGTCCACCTGAAGTCCATTGCCAGGGCTCCAGGTGCTGGCACTTGGTCAGAGCGGCGAGGTGGTGCGTCTCTCCTCAGGTGTACCCCCTGGCGGACTTCCCGCTGCGGGAGATCTCGCTGGCCTCCCAGCGGGGCATTGCCCAGCACAGCGCCGCCACCCTGGCCTCCAGAGCCCGCGTCCTTCAGCAGGTGAGCGGGCGGGGCCGGGGCTGCTTCTGGGGCCAGGAGGGGGCTCCCGGGTCCCCTAAGGGAGGAAAGGGATGTTCCCTCTGCCGGGGGCTCCGTCCTGAGAAGGCAGGGAGGGAGGGTGGCAGGGGAGGCCCAGTCTGAGGAACACGAGGTGGACTGGGGACTGAGCTGGGGCCAGTGTGGCCGGGGGCAGTGACGGGACAGGACACAGTCCATGGTGACAGGTTTGGATTGTTATCCTGACAGGAAGCTACTGCAGGGTTTCAAGCAGGAATCTGGCTCAGTGTGATTTTGATCCAAACCTGCCCAATATTCAGACCGGAAGGGAAATCTCAAATCCAGGGTGGTAGGTAGGGTGGGAACCCAGTGCCCTGCCCCTCAGGGCATTTCCCAAGTCCCAGCCTGTCTTCCCCAAGCCTCCCAGGGCAGGGGTGGCGGCCGGGGCTAGGGTTGCCTTGGTGCTGAATCCCAGTGGCCAGAAGATGGCAGTGGTGCCCGGCGTGTCCCCAGGAGCGGCTTTGGGCAGCTGGCTGGAAGCTGCCAGAGGGAGGGTGCGGGTTTGGACAGGGAATGCCCAGCCTGGGCCAGTTCTGTGTAGGGGATTGTTGGGGGGCCTGAGTCTGGCAGAGTGTGCTCAGATCCTGGTTCTTTTGCACCCTAACCTGGCCATGGCCACCTACTCCTCCTCTTTGAAGTTGGGTTTCTCACCTGTGGAAAAAGAAGTGCTAAAACGGCCTCATGGAGGTTTGTAAGGATGAGACAACTTTCTTTTTCTTTTTTTTAAAATTGTATTAAATTTATTGGAATGACCCGTTAATAAGGTTATCTAGGTTCCCAGTGTACAATTCTAAATACATCTGTATATTGATTGCACTGTATGCTCACCACCCAGTCTAATCGCCTTCCATCACCATGTATTTGATCACCTTTACCCTCTTCAACTTCCTCCCCTTCCCCTCTGATCATCACCATACTGTTGTTTGTGTCTGTGAGTTTTTTATTTGTTGATTTCAGTTTTATATCCCACATGAGTGAAATCATGTGGCTCTTGACTTTCTCCACCCGACTTTTACGCTTATCATGATGTTCTCAAGATCTATCCATGTTGTCGCAAATGGCAGCATTTCATCTTTTCTTATGGCTGAGTAGTATTTCATGTACATGTACCATCTTCTTTATCCAATCATCTACCAAAGGACACATTGGTCATCTCCATGTCTTGGTCACCGTGAACAACCTTCTGTACCAAAATGTCAAGGGAGGTCTTTTATTCCCAAAGTTATTAGTTGGAGACCAGCTTCTGGCATATGGAGAAATCTGTCTCACAGTCTCATTTGGTCGTCTCAGCAACTCTGTGACAGAGAAGTTTTATTCCCACTTCACAGATGAGGAAACTGAGGCCCAGATAAAGGAAGTGTGAGATCCCACAGAATGCTTCGTGGAAAACGCACACCCTGACTCTGATCCCCTTCTGCCGCAATGTCATGCCTCCCCCAGCTTCCCCCCACTGTAGTAGGGAACATTTTCTCAAGCCCCCCGCCCCCAGCCTGCTTCACCCTTTCCCCAGGGCCCTGAACCACTACCTACAGCAACAGGACTTGGGCTCTTTACTTAAGGAGGGGAAGTAAGAGGGCCTGATCCTGGGCCAGCCACGCCACCTCCCTCCTTGCTTGAGATCCCCAAACCTGAGTCTTGGGCAGGGGAAGAGCCAGTGCGGAGGGACTTAGGGGTTTTGACATAAAGCCTGGCCCACAGGATGTCCCCAGGAACACTTCGCTTCAATGATCAGGGGTGACTGTGCTGGGTCAGCCGCATCCGCAGTTGTCATAACAAAACAGCCCCAGAAACTAATGGGGGTGGGTCCTCAGAGGGAGGCCAGCGTCCTCACCCAGGGCGGCGGCTTGTCCCATTCAGGACCCCTCCATTTTGGAAGGTTGTTGCGTCACTGATCAGAGAATGAGGGGCTTTAGGGCCACGCTGTCGGGGGGAGTGTCCCAGGCTCTAGGTAGAGGAGGATGCTGCGGAGAGATGTGAGCGTGGAACAGGTCCAGCTGTGGCGAGGAGATGGGGCTTGACCTCAGATCTTCCAAACCGGAAATCCCATGAGCCCATGGGCCTCAGTTTCCCCATTTGTAAAAGGAGGGGAATATTTGAGACTTTTCTCAAAGGAGGGTCGATGCAAAACCATGGTAAGAGAGGACGGGGTCTGAGAAAATAGCCTGAAACAGCCTACCAAACTTTGGAGTTTCTTTGGTGTCAATGTTTATCTTGAAATGCAATTCAAATTGTACAATCCACTCCCTAATATGTCCATGACTTTTATAATATAAAAATGTTTAAAATGACTTTATCCTCTACTTTTCTCCCTCCCCCCCCACCCCCATCTGAAATTAATGTCCTGGAAGATGTCCCATTCGGCACTGACTCTCCGTGCATCCCTTCCTCCCCCGGGATGCCTGTGCCTCCACTGCATGGAACCTAGAGTCAGAGGTTCGGCTTGGGCCTGAGCTTAGCATTGATGGAGGAATGTAGTGGGAGATACAGCTAGAAAGGCAGATTTCCCCAAAATGCCGACTCCAGAGCAGGGACTGCAGCCCACAGGTGGTGGGGAGCCCCCGACAGCTCTTGGACAGGGAGCGACTTGGGCAGGACACTGAGGCTTTTCCCGGCCAATTGTCTCCTCAGCGCCAGACCATCGAGCTGGTCCCCCTCACGGAAGTGCATTACTGGTACCGGGGGAAGACGAACGTCTACTACATCTACGGCACCGACCACAGAGTGTATGTGGCGGACTACCCCGGGCGGTACTGCTGCAGCTGCACCGTCATCTGACCCGGCTCGGCTGGCTCTCCCCTCCACCCGCCCCTCACACTCACCAGGGAGGGCCCCCGAGGCTCTGAGCTCACCCATCAGTGGCTTCATTGGATGTCTCTTACCAACGCTGGCGTGTCTGTCCTTCTAGAAAATTCACCTTACCATCTGCCAAGCACAAGTCATTCCGGAACTCCTCTGGGGGACTCCGTCCTGTGTTTAACCTGCAAGAATGCAACTCCACACAATCCTTTCGGACAAACAAAGCGAAGGCAATGCTGACTGCGTGTGGGGTTTGCTTTTGCTCTTCCCTGGGTCAGGCATTCCCCTTCTAGTGCGAGCCTTTGCCAAGCCGAGTGTCACTGACGTGTTTAAAGATGCACACGAATCGGCTGCCCGCATGCACACCAAGGAGTGCACTTCGGCACAAAGTGCCTTTATGTCCTAGAACTTGACTTCCCGTCTGTGGGGCAGGAATTCAGACATGGCCATCATGGGATGGTTTATCTCTGCTGCATGATGTCGGGGGCCTCACCTGGAAGACTTGAAGGCTGCGATGGCTCACGGGCAGGGGGCTGAAGTCACCCGAAGGCTGGTCACCAGAGATCTGGTGGTTGACGTGGCTGTTGGCTGGGACCTTGGCTGGGCTGTCAGCTGGAGCACCTATACGCAGCCACTCTGTGCAGCCTGGGCTTCCTCACGGCACGGCTGCTGTAAGGCTCAGTGCCCCTCACAGGTGCCCGACGGAAGAAAGTCTGTTCCCAGCGGGGAGAACAAACGTGCTGTGTTGGATGGACGGAGGGTACACGCTGATCTCTAACGTGTGCCTCTGCGGGGGCAGATTTGGGAGAGTGATTTTTGGATGCATGCAGGTTCTTACGTCACGTGCCGCCTTTAGAACCTGTCCACTGAGCAGCACATATGCACCCAGTCACGTGCAGGAGCTCCCAGCTGGTGCTGCCAGGCGGGGTGGGTAGAGGGGGTGCCCTGCACACTGAATGCCCAGGTGGCTTTGGAAGGGTGTGGGGGCTGGGCAGGCCACTGTGCACCTGGCTGTGGGTAACCAGAGGCCCCTGTCATGTTACCACTCCTGCCCCTGACCTGGAAGGGGATTGCTGTACCCTGAGAGGGCCAGGCTATACCCTCACTTGACTCCCAAGCTCCTGTCCCCAGCCCTTGTCCCCCAATGGGGTGGGAGGACGTGGACCCAGCAGGCCTGGTGGGAGAGGCCATTCCCAGGGCATCATCATCCAGTGATAGGCAAATGAGCGCTGCCTTCTCACCCGCCACTCCCAGGCCTGGCTCCCAGTCTTCTGCTCAGGGTGTCACTGTTTCCTGTACTCTGGGGGGCTGAGGGGCTGGGGGACTGGCTAACAGGAGGAGCAGGGCTCAGGGAGGCAAAGGAAAGTTGATTTGACCCCAGAGCCCAGCAAACCTTCCAGGATCAGATGCTGCCCCCAGCCAGTGCCACAGGCTCTGCATGGGGGGGAGGTCAAGGGCAGGATGAGGTGCTCCCTTACATTGGGGGTACACTCTGAACTGTGGGGACAGAGCCTGGTGGTGGCAGGGGAGACAGGGAGGGTTCCCCCAGGCTTTCCACTTCCTCTTCCCTGGAAACCCGGAAGCTCTGTGTGCTCTGCCTGGAGGTTCTGGCTCCGGCCGATAGGGAGGCCAGCCCCCCTTCCCTGGTGTCCCCACCCCACCTTCCTGGTCTCAGAGGGGGTGCTTGTGCCCCAAGGGGCCTGTACAAATGGAGGGGACGGCTGTCATGATTACAAGTGACACTGTTGGCGCTTGGTGGCTGGAGTCCAGGAGAGCTGATGTCCCCCAGGCCTGGGGACTTCCCAAGATGAAGCGCCTCTCCACATCTCCACATCTCCCAGGACTTGCAGAAACCCCACGACATTCGTGCCGAACTTGGTCAGACAGACTCTCATCAACCACCCCTGAACACAAGGCGATGTTTATGTAGAACCAACCTCTCTGGTTTTCCTGTCTCGTTTGAAAAGCTTCTGATCCTCTCCCTGCCCTTCAGTCCACACCTGTAGCTGATGCCGTCCGGGCGCCTGCGCACCCACAGACTGAAATACACGTGTTGAAAATCGCCTTCTCTCTTCTCCTTTATCGTTCACTTCGGGCATTCCATTGCCTTTTTAAAAAACGGTGTGTAAATGATATATTATGTCACAGTATATCACATGCAAATGACACATGCATGTCATTTCAGGATAAATAGGGACCATGCTAACGGTGAGGCCCAGTGGGTCGGACACACTGTTGGCCTGTGACCCAGTGAGAAAAGCTAGCGGGAATGAGTGGGTCCAAAGGGGCGCTGTTCCAATGGAGGCCGCGGAGCCACAGCCACGGCCCTCCGCCCCCACGGTCCCGGCCGAGGCAGCGCACCCGGGTCCTCAGTGTTCTCTGCTTTATGCCTTTGCTGCAGCCGGGATGTGACTGACCTGCTATTGCTGCCTCCCCTATCCTCGGACTGAGCTGGCTCTGACTGTGTAGCCTAGACCCAGCCGACGTCGTGGGGGGTAGAGAGAGCGCACGAGGGCAGCCCTCACCCCAAAACTGGCCACCACGGTGTGGCTCTGCCCCCAATCCGACTTTGTTTTAGAACATCAGACGCAAGTGCTTGCTTTTTCTTTGTCGCCCTGCTGAGCAGTCGCTGGCCCTCCCCTGGGCGCCAGAGCCATGCTGGGCTTAGTGGTTGGCAGGGGGCTGACGTCTCTGCCCGGAGCCCACAGGGCAGCACGTATGCAGAGAAGGAATGAGTCACCGGGAATTGGGGAGCTTTACAACACGAGAATGCCTCAGGCCCAAGTTGGTGGTGACGGCTACAAGTGTATGTATGTGTGCATGTGTGTATATGTGTGTGCATGGCATGTGTGTATGCACACTAAATGTGTATGTACATGCTTGCGCACACACGGTGAATATGTGTATATGTTCGCGCACGTGTGCATGCACATGTACATGTGTGCACTGCTTATGTGTGCGCGTATTTGTGCATCCACGGTGTATGTGTGTGTGCATATGTATGTTTGTATATGTATGTGCGTGCACGGTGTGTGTGTATACCTGTGTGTACATGGGGTATGTGTGTGCTTGCCAGGTGGGGAGCATCACTACTCAGAAGGCAGGAGGACTTCCTCCCCGTTTTCCCCCCTTTACGGGCCCCCCCATTGTTGGTATTCCCAACGCTCCAGCCTGCAGCACGCGCTCAGCCACGGCCGGCTTTCCTTTCTAGTTCACATGCAGCCCTTGCCACGAAAGGTGATGGGAGAACTGTGTTTTTTTTCATGGTTGAGACAAACACCCCAAGTGGAATTATGTTTCCCAGCAGGGAAGAACCTTCTAGATGCCACTTCTTGGCCCTGACGGCTTGTGCTCAGAATCCCAATCTCTTTTTGCTTCTATTTAATGGTCGGGGCCTGTGGGAAGAGCGTGGAGGGGGGAGAATGTGTACTCTGGCTCCAATCCCCGCCTTGCTGATGCCCAGCTGTGTGACCCTGAGCAGTTCTGGTAACCTCACTGAGCCTCAGTTTCTCCATCTGTGAGATGGGCTGACCCTGCTTGCTTTGCAGGGTAGAAAAGATCAAAGGGGATCAGGTGCGGGCTCAGAGTCAGTAGGAGCTCAGCACCTGGGAAGGCTGTCCTTTCCTCCCTCCCTTCCCTCCTTCCTTCCTTCCTTCCTTCCTTCCTTCCTTCCTTCCTTCCTTCCTTCCTTCCTTCCTTCCTTCGAGTTAAGCCTTTGACATGACCTTATTTTCTGATGGCGTGTTTCTCAGAGTGAAGCTTCGGCACTGTAGAAATGTGTTGTGTTGCTCTGGGTATTCTTCCTGTACTCTGTCTGGAGCAGAAGGGCCCTGGAGCATCCAGATTTGGGGTCCCCTCCCTCTACCCCGATCCCCAGTGAGGGAGGGTGTTGCCACCTGTCTGCATGTTCGAGTCCGGGCGTTTCCTTGCTTTGCCCCTCCAGCTGGTGGAATTGAAGTTTCCAGCTAAAAGAAAGGTGTGGCCTGGGCATGAGGAGCGGGTTAGTCTTTAAGCCAAAGTCAGTCACTGCCGGTTTAGTGACAGTTTCTGTTCTGTGAGTGCACAGTTGGGCAGGACTAAGGGGTCTGGGACACTCCGTGGGGGAGACGGTGCAGCGTGGTACAAAGCCACACGGTGTGGCCTCCGTGGCCACAGTCTGGGGTGACATCCCGGCTCAGTGGCAGTGTGCCCGGAGACCCACCTGTGAATGGGAGCGATGGCTGCTAGGATTGCGGGCGACGAAATGACAGCGTACGTGGTGCGCATGGCACACGAGTTCACGGGAGAGCTGAGCTGTGGTAGGTGAGGGGACCCAGGGCGGGGCAGATGTTGGGAGGAAGATATCAGACTCAGCATTTGGGGAAGGAGGGTGTTACAGACTGAACGTCGTGTCCCCCAAAATGTATGTTCATATTCTAACCCCTGATGTGATGGAATTGGGAGGTGGGTCCCTTGGGAGGTGCTTAGGTCATGAGAGCAGAGCCCTCCTAAGTGGGATCAGGGCCCTTATGAATGGGACCCCAGGGAGCTCCCTCCGTGTGAGGGTCTGGTGAGGACATGGCCGTCGGTGAGCTGAGATGCGGGCCCCCACCAGACACCAAGTCTGCAGGGTGCCTGGATCTTGGACTTCCGGCCTCCAGACTGGGAGACAGAAATTTCTCGTTCTTAAGCCACCAGGTCTGTGGTCTTCCGTCATGACAGCCCGAGCAGCCCCAGAGCGTGGAGGCCGAGACTCCGAGGCCACCGGATGCGGGCAGGGGTTCCAAAGGCAGCCCTCGGACACCCAGATTCCAGCCCCACCCCATACGATACCCAGGGCACGGGTGCCTGAGATTACGTAACCCTGACCAATGCCCCAGATGAGCCTTACGCGTAATCAGAAGTGGAGATTGGCATTTGGAGTCAGAGCCCTCAGCCTTGCGTTTCAGTTCTTGGCTCCCCGTGGGCTTACCTTCTCTAAATCCCCGTTTCTGCATCTGAGCAGCGAGGGTAGCCTGGCCGGGGGATCGCTCCTGCCCGGCCTGCCTTGCCGGGCTGTCTGAAGCCTCACATAAGACACAGGCTGAAAGCGCTTTGCAGACTAAAGCAAAACGATTCTTCTCCTTGGGAAGAAGTGGGAACATCATTTTACAAGGCTTCCTGCTGCTCTTGACTCTGTCCACCAGAGGGCAGCAGGCGTCCGCACATGAAACCTCAGTGGTTCCTTGCGGGTGAACTCCGAACTCCATGAGGGTCTCCTTCCCAGCAGGCCTGGGCGATGGGGTCCCTTGCAGGGACATCAGCTCCAGAAAGTACTTCAGAGATGCTTTTAGTTTGTCTTCTGTTGTTCAGAGACTCCAGTTAAAACTGGTTTATCCTAAGGTCGCATGGGAAGCAATAGTGACATTTAGAAAGCCAGGCTTGAGCCCTAACCGGTTTGGCTCACTGGATAGAGCGTCGGCCTGCAGACTCAAGGGTCCCAGGTTCAATTCCGGTCAAGGGCATGTACCTTGGTTACGGGCACATCCCCAGTAGGGAGTGTGCAGGAGGCAGCTGGTCGATGTTTCTAACTCTCTATCCCTCTCCCTTCCTCTCTGTTAAAAAGTCAATAAAATATATTAAAAAAGAAAGAAAGAAAGAAAGCCAGGCTTGAGATGCCAAACTAGAAGTAATGGTGTAGGTCCGTGGTCGGCAAACCACGGCTCACAAGCCACATGCGGCTCTTTGGCCCCTTGAGTGTGGCTCTTCCACAAAATACCATGTGCAGGCGCGCATGTACAGTGCGATTGAAACTTCGTGGCCCATGCGCAGAAGTCGGTATTTTTTGGAAGAGCCACACTCGAGGGGCCAAAGAGCCGCATGTGGCTTGCGAGCCACGGTTTGCCGAGCCGCAGTTTGCCGACCACTGGTCTAGGTCAGCACCTTCCTCTTTTCTTTTCTTTTCTTTTCTTTTCTTTTCTTTTCTTTTCTTTTCTTTTCTTTTCTTTTCTTTTCTCTTTTTCTTTTCTTTTCTTTTCTTTTCTTTTCTTTTCTTTTCTTTTCTTTTCTTTTCTTTTCTTTGTCTTTTCCCTCCCCTCCCCTCCCCTCCCCTCCCCTCCCCTCCCCTCCCCTCCCCTCCCCTCCCCTCCCCTCCCCTCCCCTCCCCTCCTCTCCCCTCCCCTCCCCTCCTCTCCCCTCCCCTCCCTTCCCTTCCCCTCCCCTTCCCTTCCCTCCTTCATTCTAGACATGAACTGAGCCCCTTCTCTGTGCCGGGCACTAACTTGGCCAGGCACGGGAGAAACAAAGGTGAATCAGGCATTGGCCTGGCCTTGAAGTCTCCTGGTCTTCAAAGTAGCATGAACATTTCTGGATCCCACCCATGTGTCAGGTGCTGTTCTCAGTTCTTTATGTGTCAACTGACGTGACTCCTGCCAGGTGGGCATAATTGACCGAGGAGGGAACTGAGGCCGGAGAAGTTAAATCAAGGTCTCACGTCCAGGGAGAAGCAGGGATTTGAACATGGGCGGTCTGGCTCCAGAGCCCACACTCTGTCTCGTTCAGCGGGGGAAGGTAGACATGATAGTGACTCAGCAGTAAGAGCTGTGAGAGAGACTTGCCTTAGTCACTCCTGTTCCCAGGCATGCTGGCGAGGCCTCACTGCGCTGGGCCATGGGACGTGCTGGGGAGATGATGCCCTGGCAGCAGCCCTGCTCCCGGCCGGTGTGAGTTGGAGGATAAAGGGTAACTCTGACCTGTGTTCTATATCGCCCCCTAGTGCTCCCCCGTGGGACGGAGCTCCAGGTGCCCAGTGCAGTACCCTGCTCCCTGGCTTCTTCCTCGGCCTCACTTGCCTGCACTCCTACTATTGTTTCCTGGGATCACCTGCCAACTAAACTATTCCTGCTGCAATCCTTGGTCAGGACCTGCTGCTGGCGGAGTCCCGCTGTGACACTGTGTCTCCATGAAGTTTGTACCCTGTGAGGGCCATGGTAGGGCTGAGAGCCATGAGGCTGCAGAGACCCCGAGGGCACAGGTCGGGCCACGGGGAGCAGAGAAGGCTCTCGGGAGAGAGGCCATTTGAGCTGCTCACTCTGGACCTCCATTAACTCTCTATTAACTCCCACGTGATGTTCTCCTTGCCTTTGGAACCCATATGCTTCTCTGAGGCCATGATACAGCCCCCCACCCCACCCCGCCCCCCAGGATCCCAGGGTCTTCTGAGTCCTGCATTTTCATTCTCAAAGCATCTGCTTCCCACATATTTATCAGGCGTGCTGACCAACAGATCGCTTCTGCTTGGCGTTCCTGGGGCCGCAGGCCACCTCAGCTCATCGGGGCCTCTGTTCCCACCTCTGTGAGATGGGGATGGTAGTGCTTCCCCCACCAGGCGCTGCGAGTCCCAGTGTGATGAGGCGAGAACAGGCTCTGTCCGACCACGGGCGGCTTTGGGAGCCCCCTGAGTGGGGCTCCCCCCTGCCCCGCAGTAGGGCCGAGCAGCACGGTGCTCTAATCTTGTGAATGAAGGGAGCTCCGGCACCAGACGCTTCTCCCCACCCCTTCCCCAGTGCCCTCAGTCCTTCTGTCTGGCCCATGACCTCCCTGCTGGTGTCCTGGGGCCCTGGAAGAATCGGAAGGAGAGATGCTCTACCTCTTGCCTGTTTCCTTCCGATGCCCCCAGACACCTAGGAGCCCACGCATCTCACCTTCGAGGCTCCTGGCCAAACAGTCCTCCCGACTCCACCCAGGAGCCCTTGCGGTACTCACAGAACCGGCGTCTGCCCCTCTGGCGCCCCTGCCAAGCCCTGGGACTCCTCTAACCGGGCCCTGGCAGGCACCGCACAGCCTCAGTCCCCGTTTCCCTTTCGCACTGATTGCAGCTGATAGCGCCCAAGCCAAGCGTTTATTAGCATCTGTGAGGGGCCAGGCGCTGCTCTACCCAGGGAGGTGCAGAGCCAGGCTGTCTGGCTTTCAGTCCTGGGTGCAGATGTAGTGTGCCAGTATAGACGGCGTACTTACGTGCGTGTGTGTGTGTGTGTGTGTGTGTGTGTGTAAGAGGGGGTCACCCAGGGACTCAAGGGGACAAGTGTGCAGACCAGCTGACAGTGACCTGCCCAGGCTGGCTGGGCAGAGGGGCTGCCTGCCGGTGGCTGGGAACCACTGTGGCTCTTGGGAGGTCCCGGCCCAGCAGCTGCTGAGTGGAAAGCCTGGTTCTTCTTGGGCCCAACATTCTCTGTTGCCAGCGCTGCTGGGCCTCTTGTCCAGGCGGGTGGGCCCAGGCCACCTCGTCAGCCCCCCTGAGGGCAGGAGCAGCTTCATTCTGGAGCGCAGGTGGGGGTCCTAGCCACGGCTTCCCGTTTGTGTCCCTGCCGAGGGCAAGGCGGCCAGCAGAGCCCTGTGTGATCCTTCTCCCTGCAATCATTCACGGGAGTGGAGTTACTTACATACCACACAAGGTAAGACACAAGTAGTGTACACACACTCACAGCATATAAATGACAAGTTGTAAAATCACCTTGGCATTTGAATAGACCCCAGCCGTGTGCTTTGAAATCCGCCTGGATTTATCAATCTCTGTGACCTCAGTCTGCCCATCTGCAGAGAGGGAAGTAGCGACTACTCCTCCTGCAGCTCCTGTGAGGACTGGAGTATGAAGTGCTTGGGGAGCCCTGAGAACAGGGCCTGGCACGCACGAGGCACTCGAGAATGATTATTAGTGTTAACCTGACGTCAGCAATTATTATTATGCCTGTTACTTCTGTCTTGGAGAGTCATTTGGGACTTAAGTGAGATAATGCTGGGCACAGAGTTAATGCTCACTAAAGGATATTACTATTATTATTATTACTATTATTATTATTATTATTATTATTATTATTATTATTATGTTTTACTGGGTTTGTTTTGCCCTCACTTGGTATCCACTCTAGATCAAAGAGAAAGTTGGAATTCCTTTTCTCATTTGAAAAATGTTGAAACAGAAGCCAGGCAGGCAGAATTGCACACTCTCAGCCTTTAGGAACCTGTTTCTTTCTACTTCTTGTCCTGTTGGTGGCAAGCTGTCCACCTCAGTTCAGGCTTATATGGCCCCTCTCAGCAACTCCTGTAGCCAGGAGGACATGGACTTCCTGCTTGTTCTAGAAAAAGTTCCAGAACTGAGACTCAGTGGGCCAAACAGCCGGCCTTGGGCCAGCCGAGAGCCAATCCCTGTGGCCTGGGTGAGGAAATGAGCTGATGAAAAGCTGGGTGCTGTCCCCAGAAGGGGAGGGGAGTGTAGGCAGCAACCCCCCTACGACCAGGGCAGCAGTTCTGCCCATTCTGGACGCAGGGCATCCCGCAGCCGACCTCTGCATCCCGGCACAGTGAGCTTGGACCTGCTCAGTGTCTCACATGAACTTGAGAAACCCCGGCTGGGGCACTCCCTCTGAGGATGCAGGGCTGGGCTGGCGACTCTGTCTACACCTCCTGAGTTGAGGCTGAGGCTGGGCAGGGGCGTCAGGCTCCCGACTTTCCTTCACTCCTGCAGCCCACACCGTCCACTGGTGACCGCTCTGCCTCAAAGCGAGGAGATGGTTCCAGAAGACAAAAGGCCAATTGCTTCAGACGTCAGCGTGCAGCCCCTTCACTCAGAGAGCGATAAGCACGGTGGGCCGGGCTGGGCTGGGCAGCCAGTGTGGCCTGGCCCTGCCCGCTGCTGGCAGAGGTCGGCAGACGGCTCTGGCTCTGGGTCGCTGGTTGTTGCTGGGCACAAGGGAACCTAGACTCTCACAGGGAACAGTCCAGATCTGACTGTGCAAACACTAACATCGTCCTGGCTCAAAGCATCTGCTTCTTTTTCTCATTCCTCCAGCTTGACTCAGAGAGAGTTTTCGGGAAGATCTACCCAGTGGCTGCTCATACAGCGGCAGAAAAGCCTCCTTAGCTTTGCCCGGGAGCGTGGAGCTGTAGACGCAGCAAATGATCCATGAAGGGCTGGGGTTTGCATTGGCAGACACGTGTTTATCCAGATCAAATAGGGAAAAATACTTTTTTGCAACACTCCCTGAGTAAGGCTTTACAGCTAATAATGAGCTTGAGCTGCACAGCACATGACGGAATGTGAAACGAGTGAGAAAATGATTAGCCCTCCTGGGAGTCGGGGGTGCTGTTGGGGAGCAAGTGCTGTGATGCCTGCCCCCTTGGGACAGAGGGCAGATGCTTGCTGAGTGGCTCTGCAAAACTGAGGAGGGGAGTTTGTAGTTGGGGAGGGAGTGACAGGTTCAAAGGCTGAGCGCTATGTGCTGAGGGCAGGAGGGAGGGAAGAGAGTGACACTGCTGAGAGGGCCTAAGGAGGCCAACATGCCGAGTGGGGGCTCTTCAAGGGGATTCAGGGCGCTGGGGGAGGCGGGCTTTCTCTGAGGATGTGCACACTCATTGCCAGGAGACATTAGTAAGAAATCCCCAAATTCCTGGTGGGCGGAGCCTCTTCTATTTGCCCTCTAGCCCTGGGAAGCCATCCTGCACGGGCTGTCTTGCCTTTTGTCTTCCTTTGCATTTGGCCAGTGGAGGAGCTTCCCTTTGGGTTTGGCCAATGAGGAACTTCCCTTTGGGTTTGGCCAATGAGGAACTTCCCTTTGGGTTTGGCCAGTGGAGGAGCTTCTCTTTGGGTTCGGCCAATGAGGAGCTTCTCTTTGGGTTTGGCCAATGAGGAGCTTCTCTTTGGGTTCGGCCAATGAGGAGCCTCCCTTTGGGTTCAGTCAATGAGGAGCTTCTCTTTGGGTTTGGCCAATGAGGAGCTTCTCTTTGGGTTCGGCCAATGAGGAGCCTCCCTTTGGGTTCAGTCAATGAGGAGCTTCTCTTTGGGTTCGGCCAGTGGAGGAGCTTCCCTTTGGGTTTGGCCAATGAGGAGCTTCCCTTTGGGTTTGGCCAATGAGGAGCTTCTCTTTGGGTTCGGCCAATGAGGAGCCTCCCTTTGGGTTCAGTCAATGAGGAGCTTCCCTTTGGGTTCGGCCAAGGAGGAGCTTCCCTTTGGGTTCGGCCAATGAGGAGCTTCCCTTTGGGTTTGGCCAATGAGGAGCTTCCCTTTGGGCTTGGCCAATGAGGAGCTTCCCTTTGGGCTTGGCCAATGAGGAGCTTCCCTTTGGGTTCGGCCAATGAGGAGCTTCCCTTTGGGTTTGGCCAATGAGGAGCTTCCCTTTATGTCTGGTCAGGGCATCAGAAGGAAGAAGGGGGTGCTGTTGGGGATATTTCCCCCCTACTTTGCCCTTGTACCTTGGCTTGGCTTGGCTGTTGCTAGCTCCTTGGAGGTTCTTTACACACTGCCCCTACCTTTGTAAAATTTCCTTCTATTAAATGCCACTTAAATGATCCTAATTTGAATGTGCTGTTTCCTGCCAGGACTCCGACCTGCCTGGTTGGTGTGAGTGCATTTCTCACAGAAGCCTGTAAGGGGTGGGGCTCTGTGTCCTGGCGAGGGCGGAAGCAGAGTCACCAGACAAAGGAAGAGCCGAGTTCCGCTTATAACACACACATTCAGGAACTCCCCAGGAACCCGGGCAGCCTGGGGACCCCTTGCAGCCATCAGTGTGACTGGCCCCAGGAACTCACCGGGCTGGCACCTTGGGCCGCCAGGGAGTGTTCCTTCCAGACTGAGCCGGGAACAACCAGGATCTTGAGACATAGAGGTGGGAACTGAGGACTGCTGGGTGTGACCACTCATTCATGTGGAAACTGGGGCTGCAAGAGGTTCGTGTCAGGTAGAGAGCAGCATTGAAAGAGCTGCAGGAAAGTGCAAACAAGGCTTGGCCTGAGGTCAGACATGGCATCAACCAGGGAAGATGCCAAATGTACGTACGGAATTGGAATTGGCCCGATGCAGGAGCAGGTACAGAGGACTGCAGGCAAATCCACTGGGAGCTCTCTGAGGCGCCTCCATTTTTTCTGATTATAAAAGCCATTCAGATTACTAGTAACTCCCGAACGCTTGAACACCATGGCAGAAATCACCCAGGTTCTTGCCTCTTAGACCAACTCAGACTCAGTTACTATAGGGTATTTCCTTCCAGGCTTTTTTTTTTTTTTTAATATATTTTATTGATTTTTTACAGAGAGGAAGTGAGAGAGATAGAGAGTTAGAAACATCGATGAGAGAGGAACATCGATCAGCTGCCTCCTGCACATCTCCTACTGGGGATGTGCCCGCAACCCAGGTACATGCCCCCGACCGGAATCGAACCCCGGACTTTTCAGTCCACAAGCCGACGCTCTATCCACTGAGCCAAACCGGTTTCGGCTAGGCTTTTTTTCTTCAAGATAGCTATAGTCATCTGGTTCTTAGAACTTTGGATTCTACTTCTTAGCATTATGAGTAAACATTGTGAATAAACATGATATTTTAAACTTTCTATTCTATTATATAAATTTCTGTAATTTGCTTATATAACTATTCCCATGATAGTGGGCATTTAATTTTTTTCTTTTTCTTTTCTAATTTTTATTTATCTTTTGCTATGGTAGCTAATAGTACATATATAATAATATATACGTGTATGTGCATATACATGTATATGATAATAATGATATGTACACAATGTTGCACACAAACTTTGTACTCACAATTTTGTGTTCATCTCTGATTATTTCCTTCATTCCAGATTTTTAAAGTAGATTTATCAAAGGATATGAGCATGTGAACGACTTTTGATACATATTTTTGTAAGTTGCTTCCAGAGAAGTTGTACTAGCTCCTGTCTCTTGCCAGACACCTAGGACAGCGCAATCTTGATGCAGCTTTTCCTGTGTGGAGTTTGGTAGGGCTTCTCTTCAAGGTGTGGCTCCACCCCCAGGCCAGGGCCCCCCTTACCTCCCCCCCTTACCCCGCCACCCCAGTTACTGGCCCTACTCCCAGGTCCCACCTGCATGTGTCTTAAAGGTGAGTCCACTCACTGCCTGTTAGAGTGAGCATGTGCAGTGGGTGAGGGTTGATCTGGTTCCAAGAGTAATATATATCTATTTTCTACTTTCCAGATGTTTCTCCCCTCTGGGCCCAATTCCATGGCTCCCTGGAAAGTGATATGATGACCTTGGGCTCGAGCCCAAAGAGCACGGGGGATTTTTGGCAGGTTGACGGTGGGTTGGTGCCAACCAGCTTAGAGCATAAGCACTGTATGTTGGGCTCACGTGGAGGAACGTGTCTGCATCTGCCTCCCCAGGCTCGGAAGCACCACAGCCTCCTCAGGGAGACCCCGGGCAGCTGGGTCCCTGTGGGGCAAAAGCAGGCAGGCTGTGCATTAGAAAGGATTTATGTGGCCCTGGTTGGTTTGGCTCCATGGATAGAGCGTGGGCCTGCGGACTGAAGGGTCCCAGGCTCGATTCTGGTCAAGGGCACATGCCCGGGTTGCAGGCTTGACCCCCAGGGTGGGGCATGCAGGAGGCAGCCTATCAATGATTCTCTCTCATCATTGATGTTTCTATCTCTCTCGCCCTTCCTCTCTGAAGTCAATAATTTTTTTTTTTTTAAAGAAAGGATATGCCCTAACTGGTGTGGCTCATTGGATAGAGCGTCGGCCTGCGGACTGAAGGGTCCCAGGTTTGATTCCAGTCAAGGGCATGTACCTTGGTTGCGGGCACATCCCCAGTAGGGGGTGTGCAGGAGGCAGCTGATCGATGTTTCTCTCTTATGGGTGTTTCTAATTCTCTCTCTCCCTCCCTCTCTGTAAAAAATCAATAATATATATATATTTTTTTTTTTTTAAAAGAAAGGATTTATGTGTGTGGAGTGGCTGGAAGATTAGGAGGCACGGGGTGTGGGGCAGGAGATCTGGGGCTGCAGGGACCACTGGTACAGCAGCAACAGTAGGGTAAGACGTGGATATTCAGCCTCACTGATGCTCAGCTTCCTCCTCTGTGAGGGATACTGCTGGGAAGTTTTCTAGGGCCTTTTCCAGTAAGTGCACACACATGCATGTCCAGGATACGTGTTCTGTTGTGTCATCCATTTGCTGGATGGTGGACACATTCCAGCTCTTACCCACCCTTGATTTTCAGCGTCCCCTACTTACCCTGCTGCTGGGAATGCACTCAGTGGATTATTAGTAGCAGCTATTGAAACCCAAGTCTGTCTTTCCTCTGAACAATGCCCTCTTCCTGTCACTGTTTCCACTATTTCCTGTGACTGGATAGAGTTCATTTTCATATGAACTCAAAAAGTCTGATGAAGAAAGTGGGTCTGCAGAGCTTGCATCTGGACCTATTCAGTGTTTATACAATCACCCTGCATCGCTCTCTCCCTGAGTGCAGGCAACTTAACGTTGCTGGATGTGACCAGCTTACAGATCTGGTAACTGAGGCTGAGAGAAGGGGCATGCCCAGCCCAAGAACATCCACCCAATGTGGAATCAGGACTAGAATGTGAATCTTCAGATTCTAGGTTGGGGCGTTATTTACTTTACCTGTGGTTACAAAAGGATCCCGTAATAAATGTGTTTCACGTGATCCTGTCACCTCATAAACAGATGGAAGTAGTGGGGAGGGGTTATGTGTGGCCCAGAGCCTTACCCACTAGGGCAGCGGGTCTCAGCCTGTGGGTCGCGACCCCTTTGGCGGTTGAACGACCCTTTCACAGGGGTCGCCTAAGACCATCAGAAAACACATATATAATTACATATTGTTTTTGTGATTAATCACTATGCTTTAATTAGGTTAAATTTGTAACAATGAAATTGGGGGTCACCGCAACATGAGGAACCGTATTAAAGGGTCGCGGTATTAGGAAGGTTGAGAACCACTGCTCTAGGGGCTTCGGAAGTAATTCCATGGATCTCCACACTTCTGCTTAGAAAGGGCTGATATGCACCAAGCAGCCTGCCCCATTGATTCACTGATTCTCTTACTTATGTATCCTTTCAACAAAGTCATGGTGAGTACTTAGCTTAAGTAGCTACCTAGTGCTCTTCCAACAAATTCTCTGTTCTTGGCTTCTCCCTTTTCTTAAAATATTCAGTCATTTCTGTTGCTTTCCATCAAAGAGTCCTGATAGGTGCGAAGAGTTTATACTAACTATCTTGGTGGTGGAGCCCTTTCAGGAGATTTTGAGCTGGAGCGTTTCTGGCACAGATTTGAATGTGAGATAGGTCATGCTGGTGGCTGAGCAAAGGATGGCTTGGTTCCCGTGGGAGTAGAGGGGACATAGGAGGCAGGAATGTTGGTTAGGTCACATTGAAGACCAGGAAAGAAATACGAAAAGCCTAAGCTGTGTCAGTGATTGCCCCATAGACAGGAAATAAAGACCTTGGTCTCTGATGACAGATCTGTTTGCATCCCTACTGCCATTTGCTTGGTGTGCAAACAAGGGCAAGGCTCTCAGCCTCTCCGTCTGTTTCATCCTCTAAAGCAGGCTGGGGAAGGATGTCTCTGCTTGTGGTGCTGGTGGAAGGATTCATTGAGGTCACTGGAGTGGAGGCTATGCACAGTGTCTGGCTCATAACAAGCATTTGGTAAATGCTATTATCCATGACGAGGATGAGGAGAATAATGGATGACGGTGATGATGATAGTGATGATGATGGTGATGGTGATGATAGTGATGATAATGGTGATGGCGATGGTGATGATAATGATGATGATAATGATAATGATGATGGTGATGATAATGATGATGATAATGATAATGATGATGGTGATGATAATTTATGATGGTGACAACTATCCAGGATGGAGATGATGAGTGGGTTTTAAAGGAAAAGTCAGAGATGACTCCTGGAGTTCTAGGACAGGGGACTAAGGGAGCCCTTTTTAAGAAAAGTAACAACAACAACAATAAAACATACAAAATATATTCATATTGTTCTATGCTTTTGTAGAGTTTGAAAAGTTGGATGTTGGTTATCTCAAACGTAGCTGGTTAAGATCACCTTCTCTCCGCACTCTGCCTGCCCCTCCTGTGTCCCCTCCTGTGTCCCCCCTAATGTTGGGTGGTGCCGGGCAGCTTCAGGAAGGACATGTGCCAACCGCATCAGCTCTGTGTTAAACCTGAGTGCACCTGAATTCTATTACATTATCTTATGGTTGTTCATGGGAAGCCAGCATCGTGTCCATAAACAGAAAGTGGCTACAGATTCAAATATGATGTCTTAGCTAATGACTTCACTGCTGCCTGCAAAGACGCCAGGCCTGAGGCTTGCCGTGTTTTTGTTTTGTTTTGTTTAAAAGGGAGCGTAACTGGCATCAGGAAGGTGTTAAAGACACGCTGGCGCCAAAGTGAGCCTTCCTTCCTGCAGTAACTGGCAAGATTTGAAGAGAATGGATGGTGGGACACAGTAAATTTCTCGCCGAGGGAGTCTGTGTTATGTATTGCTGGGTCTGTGAACCACCTAGAGCCGTGGCCCGAACTGCCAGTGGAACTCACTGGATACCACGGACAGTCCTGCCCAAAGACAGGCTGTCCTACGCCGTGCCACGTGGCTGCGCTATTCGGGACCAGTGGAAACTGACATCGACAGGTGGACACAGGTGAAAATTAGCTCGGGATTAATCAGCCTCTGGCCTGGCTCCCTCGGGCAGCAGGAAGGAGGGGGGCATCACCACAGGCTTCTATTCGGAGAGGCATCTGAGCAGCTGGGTTCGGGGTGGGCCGGGCTCTGCGGAGGGGCGGCTCCAGTCTCCAGGAGGGCTTGCTGGTGGCGTCCCTGGAGCCATGGCGCAGCTCAGAGACCACCGCGAAGCAATTAAAGGGACAGGAACCCCCTACATCTTCTAGGCCTTTCCACGGGACCCCCCCCCCCCCTTTCCCTATAAGGGAGGTGGAAGCCAGCAAACCGGTCCCTGGGAAATGGGTAGTGAGGATGAGCTACTTTTTGGCCATAGTTTTAATGAGTGTGCTTTTCTCAATCCCTGCCCAGCTCGATTTGCTCAGATGACTCCCAGGAAGACTAATAAGCGATAACCTAATCATGGGCACCCAAACTGACCTTTGCAAACTATTTACATCCTTTTAAAATTCTGTTTCTAGGCTGTGACATTAGCTGTGATGCTCAAAATATTGACAACATCTCCATTTTAAATCTTTAATTATAGAAAATTTCCAACATATACAAGAGCCTAGAGAGAACAGCAGAATAATGAGCACCTTGTACCCAGGACCCAGTCTCAGCAGTGATTAACGCACAGCCTGTCTTGTTTCATCTGCCACCACCTCCCCCTGCTATGCTCTTACCCCACGAGGGGAGCTCCTAGAATCCTGGGCCTCCATCCACAGCGCTTCAGAATGGGTTACGTTGCTCCACATGCAACTGCTGACAAGCACACCTGTTTATTTCAAGTTGGTTTGTTGGGTGCGGATGCAAACGTGGTCCACCCATCACGGCAGCATCTTCAAGCTGCTGCATCTCCTCCCTCCTCATCCCCAGCCTTCTCATGTCCCTCATGTTCATAGTCATCTCGGGAGGAAGATAAACTTGTTTTCAGAACTCAAACTCCTCTGGGGGTTGTCTGCTCTTTGGGGTTCCCATCCACCTCCTTTAGGCACTTAGAGATTGTATATTTTTTACTTACTGAGGAGTTTTAATTCCCCAAAATTCTATTCCCTGAAGAAGGCGTTTCCAGAGATGAGAGAGCCCGTGGATTGTAGATGGAAGGGGCTCCTTGGCTACTCTGTGCCCAGTGGGGCTGACATTTCTGTTTTAGAATTGACCGAGGCCTTGCCACTGTTCTGTGGCCCCGGCCAAGTCACTCAACCTCCCTGGGCTCTGATTTCCTCGTGTGCCACACGAGAGAACATTTGTTCACTTATTATCCTCTTTCTTTCCCTCCACGGGAACGAAAGTTCCCTGTGAGCTGCTGTGGCAAAATGCCTAGCACGCAGCGAGCCCTCACTCATCGGCTGAGCGCGTGGGTCAGATGCTCTCAGGACCCCCTTCCGCTCGGAAGCCCTCCTTCCGAGACCTGCCGGTCCCGCCCACCTCAAGGCGCCCCACTCCTGCTCCGCCTGGGGGTCAGCTCCCACGCCGGGCTTTGCTTGGCTGAGTGAGAAGCAGCTAGCTGCAGCCTCCGTGGAGGGAGACGTGGATCAGGACGTCGGAGGCCACGTCCCCGTGTCCTTGGCTGAACGTCCCCTCCTGGGCGACAGCCTGGCTCCCAGTGCTCAGCTCTATTTCGGTCGCCACTTGGCATGTGTCACCTTGCAGAGGCCCTCTGGGACAAAAGGCCAAAATGTGCTGGAAGAATGGTAATGTGAGGAAACTTGGCCCCTGCCCCTGGGGCTTCGGTGTTCTTTGGGACAAGTTGAGTGATGATATCATGGACTTAATTACTTTCTGGACTATGCAGGGCCCTTGTGTCTGGGCTCCAGCCGGTGTGAGGCCCCAAGGAGCCTAATTTAGGAAAAGGAATCAGTGGGATGACAGCTGCTGAAAATGCTTGGCTCCACCTTCAGCCAGAGAATTTAAGAAAAAGGGCCCTTGAGACACCTAGCCCTGGAGGAAGGCCTTTCCTCCTCACGTCCCGCGGGAAAAGGCTCCCTTCTGGGGGCTGAGAGGCCCACAGAGGTCATCTTGGCCAGCCAGCACCCTCCCCGACACCCCTGCAAGGTGGTCGTTCTGGCTGTGCTTGATTACCTCCAGTGATGGGGAGCTCATTCTTTCACAGACAACCCGTTTCATTATTGGGCCCTAACTGCTGGACCTGACTTCTCCATCGCTTCAAACTGTCTTCTTCACGCCACTCCCATTGCCCTGGTTTCACCCGGTGGAGCCACATAGAACACGTTTAAATTCTTCTTCCTTGCGACAGCCCTTCAGATATTTGAAGGCAGCTCTCATGTCCCCCTTGAGCTTCGACTCCAGGCTAAACATAGCTCTTGCAGCCATTGCTCATATGACATGGCTCAGTCCGCGCCCCTGTCCTCGTCATTTTCCACTGGATGGATACCAGCTCTTCCCCGTCCTTCTCAAAGCCCGGGGCCTGGAGGCACTAACCGCACAGAGAGGAGTCGGACACTCACTTTATTCCTCCCTCCGTCACTGTCATGGCCCAGCTTGGCAGCCCCCCAGCGCCTTACACCCACAAAAGCCCTCCGCCGTTCTCACACGTGCTGCTGCTAAGCCTCCCGCCCGCTCTGGGATTTGGGCAGCTGCGTTTTAGGGCCCAGGCGCAGGGCCTCCAACCATCTGTCCCCATCATAGTTCCGCCTTGTTGGCTTCATGCAATTGTTCCCGGCTGTCTGGGTATTTTGGGTCCTAATTCTCCCATTTGACTCTGGTGGCCCCTCTCAGCTCTGCGCAGCCTGTGCGTGCCCAGCGCATGGGCCTGGGCAGGCACATCCATTTAGGCTCGTGCGCCCTTTTGGGGTGATCATTCAGCACCGTACATGGAGCTTCGGTTACTTCACCCCCACGCAAGGCTGCTGGGGAAGCCGGGTTGCAAGGCAGACATTCTTGTGGGCGCACACACCCTGTGTACTGTTAAGGGCAACGAGGTGGGGCCAGGTGCCCCCTGCACTTAGCCAGGCTGCTGCTGACTTCTGCTCTCTGCCTGGAGGGCCGCCCGGTCCCCTGGTTGCCCTGGAAACCAGGGAGAGGCAAAGCCGGAGGCAACAGCGTTGGCAGGACAGGGCTCCTGGAGGCTGATGCCTCCAGGGTGGGTGAAGGCTCTAGCCTCCTGGCTGAGGTTGCCAGGAAGGGCCCTGGGTGACAGAGGCAGACAAATGGGAGCCTCCTACCTGACCTGGGGAACCTTTTCCTGGGGCAGGACTCACTGGCTGTGTAACTAGGTGACTGTAGGTCTCACATTTCTCTGGCTTCCTTTCCTTCCTCCTTTCCCCCTTTCCCTGCCTTCCTCTCCTTTCCCTCCTTCCTTTCAACAGGTCCCCACCCCCCCACCCCCTGTTCTGAGCACCAGCGCTTTCTGTGCTCACCATTTCTTAAAGGGCCTCTGTCCTCCACTGATCTCCATGGGTGAGATGCATGTCAATCACCAACACCCATGCCCGCTGGTGGGGAGGGGAGGGTCCAGAGCCCCCTGGTCTCCATGGGAACAGGAGTTTCTGGGTAGTCCCAAGGCCGAGGTTCTGTCCTGTGCTCATAACCATTGCTCTCTCCTCAGTCATCACACCCTGGTGTCCAGTAACAACTTCCCAGGGTGGCTCTCACACCTGGAGGAGAGAAAAGTCTTCTGTTGGACGCTGGACGTGTTCTTTTGGTCCAGAAGACCTGTCCCCGTAATGGGTGACCTTCACGTCAGCCCAGGTCCTTTGGGATTCAGAATGCTACTGGATGTGGGGACAGATCCTGACAGGGAACAAGTACCCACAGGTCCCTGTGCGCCACTGGCCTGGGAACCTCAAGAACCAGCAGCTTTTCGGACCTTCTGGCGAGAGTGCAGACGCTGACTCGGTCCTGGGTTTGTATCGTGGCTCTTCCTCTCCGGCTGTGTGACCTTGAGCCTGTGAACCTCTCTGGGCCTCCGTTTGCCACATCTGTAAAATGGGTTCTTCTTTGTTGATCACCATGAGGGTTCATTCAAGCAGCACAGTTCCTGCCATAGAGCAGACACTGTATTTGTGACTTCACAGCCCCGACTCCTATAGCACCATAAGCTCTTTTTAAAAATCCGTGCTAACCAGGAAAAACAGTGGTGAGGAACATGAGTAGTGTAGAGCCCATAGGATACTTGCATTGCGGTTTCAAAGTGGTTTCTAATTTGTGTTTCTCACGCAGGTAACTTTGCTTTTCTTCACTGTTAGGCTTTGTTAGAAAGTCTTTTCAGAGGGCAAAGTGTAGCTCCATTTCAAAAGGAAAACCCTCCCAGGCCTTGCCTTTGCGTGGGACAGCTGCCTCCCCTCCCCAGCAGGGGTGTGGGAACCCCCCCTCCCGATGAACAGACAGGTGGGCCAGGGATGTGCAGAGAAGGGGGGTGTAAGTCAGGGAGCCCAGGGGGCTGAGATGGAAGCACTTTTGCAGGTGGGACGCGAGCACGGGACAGTGATGGAGGGCCAGGCGGGAGGGACTCGAGGCTTCCCCGCTCTCTTCCCCGGGGCTCCCGGCCAGGCTTGTGGGTAGAAGGTGAGCAAAGCGGGGACGATTCCTCCTACTCCTCTGACCTTCACCTCCCTCCCCCATTTTCAAGGCCAGGATCTGAGGTCCATGTTTGCATCCTGGCCGCTGTCCCACTTACCTCCTGGCAGGACTCAGCCCAGCCCGCTGCCAGGGCCCTGCAGGTCAAGCTGACCCTTGACTGACCATCATTCCTCTCCTGGATTTGCCTCCCTCCTTCCCTTCCCTCCCAAGGCCCCGCAGCATGCCATTTCATTAGGATTTCCCAACTCCGAATTCCGCCATATGGCCAGCTCATGCCATTCCGCACGGAGTCAAGTCAGCAGAATTCGTCCTATTTATAGGGATGATGTGTGATTGAGAACTGGCGCCTGGTCTGCCGGCTTGGCTACCACAATAGACTTCGTTTTCTTTCCCCTTTTTTCTTTATTCTCTAAGTTTTAAAGATAACTGTCCTGATAAGTAGTATGCAAATATATTCTCACCGGGAAAGATTTTAAAATAGAGAAATATGGGAAGAATACATAGAGTGAAATATTTAGGTTCCATTTCATGTTATTCTGATGGCTGACTTTTTGGTGTTTCCTTCCAGTCTTTCTTCTATGCATTCTTTACATACATGTCTGTGTAAGTACAAATGCAAATACAAGTATGTAAATGTGCAGAAGAGAGTTTAACCTTGCCTGGAAGGAATCTGGCCTTTGCCCCTGATTACCAGGAGGTGATCTCTGTTTGCCTGGGGCCTGGGGCCAGCCAGAGAGTAACAGTGGGATTGAAGGTGGGGCTGGCCAAGCTGGAAAGAACACTGTATGACTTAGGGTGCGGGGTTTGGGGCCTGCACTGTCAGTTGACTAGAGCAGCAGTTTTCGGATGGTGTGCTCTGGCACACAGAACTTTTAAAGCATGAAGTACGTGCCTGTTTAGTCAGGGGCACTGACCTTTTCCCCCTTAGATTGTCAAATTAAAAAATGACAACAGCCAACACAATAGCCATCCGGTGTGAACCAATCAAAACTATACTTTTATTTTTTGTTAGAGCGGCAAAACATACATTGCTTTCTTTGGTGTACCGCAGAATTTTAGTAATTAGTGTATGTGTGCCACGAGATGGAGAAGGTGGAACAGCGCTGGACTAGACCAACCGTGGGGGTGGGCAATCGATCCATCAGTCAGTCAGTCATGCAGATGCAATGAGCCCCATAAACACTGAGCTCTGGCGCCTGTGAGCACCCCTTGCTGGCGAACTCTGTGCAGGAGAGCAGCCTGTCCGTGGCCCACGGGCAGAGGCAGTGGGAGCCCCGGCTGGCGCTCCATGGACTCTGCCCTGGTACTTCTCTCGGCTGGTGTTAGTCCGCCTCTCTTCCCCGTAAGGAACCAGCACTGTGAGCACAGGGGCCTTCATGAGCTCTGTGGGTTCTTCCAGCGAATCATTGAACCTGAGGTTTCGGGAGCCTCCTGAGTTTGCAGTTGGTGTGCGGAGGAAAGGTGGTGTTGGGAACGGTGGTCTCTAACTTTGTCGTTGGCCTGATCTCATCGCAGTGTGTGGCTTTACGTGTGTGTGTGTGTGTGTGTGTGTGTGTGTGTATTTAAAACTATGTAATTGGGAATCACTTTCATGGCTCTGGGAATTGAATTATTTCACCTTTCTGATGCTTGGAGACCTTCTTTAAGGCTCCAGTGCCTCGTTTTCCTTATGTGGGAAATGGGGTAACAACAGTACCCGCATCTTCTAGAGTCATTATGAGGAGTAAATGAATGAATATTTACAAAGCTCTCAGGACAGTGCCTGCCATGGGGTTAGGGATGTATAAGACATGATGATGATGATGATGATGATGATGATGATGATGATGATTTTGATTTCCATACCAGACCATTGAAATCTATAGCTTATTGTTATTAACAGCTGATTAATGGATACCACTTCTATTAGTCCCCTCTGGGTTTCCCACAAAGACACTTGGGGGCTAGAATGTTTTATGGGAAATGATCCTTTTGCTGAACTGCAAGATCAGGCGAATTAGCAGGCTGGTCTAGAACACTTACTTATTGAATCACCAATTATTTATTACACAAACATTAATTTGGCACACACTGTGTGCAGGGGCCCTGTCCTGGCACCTGTGGGATTGTAAAAACCAGTGCACTGGGGGAAGAAAAAGGAGAAGGAAATCCAATTAGAACATCTAATAAGTGTCAGTCCAGTTGTTATTTCATTTAATCTGCACAATACCATTAGCAGGAAAATATTATGACCCATTTTCCAGAAGAGAAAACCAAGTCTCTGCTTAAGAAATGTGCCCAGCGTGACATGGCCAAGTGTGTTGGGAATATGACGGGAGTCCAGGCGTGTCTCATGTAAAAGCCTGCTCATTTTGAGCTGAGTTTCACCTCTGGACAAGACATGGACCTTGCCCTGAAAGGGTGCAATGTTTCTTTGGAGAAGGGGTGGTAGAGGTGGGAAAGAAGAGACCTGAGGCAAGCGAAGGAAGCTCAAACTCTTATAAACATTTCCCCACTTCTAACGTCGCTTTGTTACTCAACATGCAAATAGACCGAACGGCAGAACAACCAACCAGTCGCTATGATGTGCGCTGACCACCAGGGGGTGCACACAGAACATGGCAGGCATCAGCAGCAGGCGGCAGAGCACAGAACATGGCGGGCCACGGTGGGATGGTGGAGCGATGAGCGGGGGTGCCAGACCAAGGCAGGGCACCGGTCGCTGTCATTGCAGCAAGCCTCTGCTGGTTACTGAAAGTTTTTTGCTCCTGCATGCCGTGGTCCCGCCGGGCGTTTGCACCTGCTGCTGGCACCCAGCGCCAGCCCCAGTCGCTTGGCACTACCAGGGAGTGCGAGGGGCTGCTGCCAGCCCCGACTTCTTCACCTCCCGCTGCTCTTGAGGGGTGACTTGGGACAGCAACCGCCTCTCACACCCACTGCTGGTGATGGCCCCGCTTGCACCCGCAGCTGGCACCAGAGCCACTGCTCGCACCCGCTGCCGGCGCTGGCCCCAATTGTTCTGGGCCATCAGTGGGTGGGAGTGGCAATGGCAGGAGTGGGGTGGCGGGCAGACAAAGGACCAGGGGCTGCAGCAGGAGGGGCTGGGTGGGGGCACAGAGGATGGTCTGAGACCTGCCCCTGTGCCCACCACAGCCTTGTGGCCCACAGTTCCTTTCAAGGTGCACAAATTCATGCACCGGGCCCCTAGTTTACAGATAAGAAAACTGAGGCTCACAGGGGCTAAGCACCTTGTCCAGCCAAGCATCCGACAAGGGGCAGAGCTGGTGGTTGAGTCAGCATGCTGCAGTGAGTGGTATAACGATGTGTGTGGCCATCACTGTGACCGGAGGGTCACACCCCTGTGGGCACAGCTCTTGCTCCACTGGGCTCCCAGCTCCTCTCCTCTGGCCCAGCTGCCCATGTCATTGTGACACTGGAAACATATTCCTTTGGGCACTTGGCAATAGAGCCTTTCAAAATTAAACCTAAATTAAAAACAAAAGCCTTAGTGAGTTTCCTTTCTAACTTTATCAGCAATCAAACAAACAGCTCCTCCGGAGGGTTCTCCCCATTTTTTCAGGCAGATTCATCCTCAGATACACGCTCTGTACACGATAAAATAGGAAACTAGTGAGACTTTAGTTTCTGTTGAGCAGCATTGGAAAAACCCAAGTTGAATACAGGGATGGCCACAGGGCAGTCAGTGAGTGACTTAGAAAGCGTTTCTTTGTGCCCTGAGAGGGGGCCTCCAAAGGGTGCCTGAGCTACCAAAACAAGGTCATGAATGAAACGGCATTAATTTCTCTGTGTGAACGTCAGTTTCTGAGACACCCCGTGGACTGTGCTCTCCCTGTGGAGAGGGCTTGGGGGACAAGCAGGGCACGTCCTGGCAGTCTTTGCAAAGATACCAGCCTCTGGCATTACTGTACCCCGTCTCTCCTGGAACTCGGCCTCTGTGTTTCCTCTTTGGAGTCACAGGAAATACTGGGACACATACTGTGACCATCCTCCCAGGCTCTTGCTCTGAGGACCACAGGATTGCTGGGATTTGGGGAATTATTCAGGAAACTTCTGCTCTGAGACACCTTTGCTCAGTGGAAGCAATAGCAATTATTTTGCCCATTCATCCAGCTAGTGTTAATTGGGCCCGGCTATGTTCCACCCAGTGCGTTAGGAACGGGGACAGTAAGCAACAGAGCAGATGTGGAGGTCCCCCCCCCCCAGGAAGCTTGAATTCTCTCTCATCATGAGAAAGTGTCTCCCCAGCCACAGCTGCCCCTGGTGCCCACAGCTACTCTGTGGAGGAGGCAGGGGCTGGTTATCCATCTTCCAGATGAGGAATGAGGTTGGGGAAGGCAAAGCGACTTGCTGAAAATCATAAACCAGTGATTGTTTGTGGAACCAGGTTTTCAAAGTCACAGTTATTTTTTGTAAAACCTTGGACTTCAAAACCAACACACAGTGCATGCTTTGGGGTGGTGAGAATGTGTGAGCCTCTGCTTCCCTCCTGTAAGACAGGCATAGGAGTCTATTGTGCAGAGCTGCGGGATGGTTGTTAGATGATGGAGATGGATAGTAATAGGATGTCTATTTTTAAAAACAGATAAAATGGATCATAATATGCTTAAAGCACTTGACATACTGCCAAGAATCTATATATATATAAGCCTAATATGCAAATTGTTCCCTCAGGTGGGAGTTCAACCTACTGGGAGCTCAATCCCTCGCTATGACATGTGTTGACCACCAGGGGGCAGCACAGAATGAAGGCCCTGGCCGGTGGCTGGCAGCCGCTAGGGACCCTATCTGTGCACGAATTTTGTGCACTGGGCCTCTAGTATAACAATAATCAACAGTGCAATAATAAATCAGCTAATATTTATTAAGTGCTTACTATGTCCCAGCTAAGTTCTATTATTATCTCTATTATTATTTTACAGTTGAGGAAAGCCTAAGCATGAGAAAGTTAGGTAACTTGCCTGGGATTATCGATAAAGGTGATAAAGCATGTATCCAAAGCTTATAATACAGGTATATATTTTATATAGCTATCATCTAAGTCTCCCTTTTATTTCACCACTAGAAAGAAAAGGCAATTATTATTTTTAAATAATATTAATGTAAAAAGGTGTTTTTATTTATTTTTAAATATATTTTTATTGATTTCAGAGAGGAAGGGAGAGGGAGAGAGAGAGATAGAAACATCAATGATGAGAGAGAATCATTGATTGGTTGCCTCCCACTTGCCTCCTACTGGGAATTGAGCCCGCAACTTGGCTCAATCGAACCTTGACTGGAATCGAACCTGGGACCTTTCAGTCTATCCACTGAGCCAAACCGGCTAGGGCAAAATGTGTTTTTATTGATTTCAGAGAGAGGAAGGGAGAGGGAAAGGGATATAGAAACATCAATCCACCTGGCATTGGCTTTTCTCTGACTGAATTATTTCACTTAGCGTAATATATTCTAGGCTCATCCAGGTTGTTGCAAATGGCATGATTTCATTATTTTTATGGCCAACTAATACTCCATTGTATATATGAATCACAACTTTTATATCCACTAGTCTATTGATAAACACTTGGGTTACTTTTATATCTTGGCTATTGTAAACATAGGGGTGCATATATCTTTTTGAACTAGTGCTTTGGGTTTCTTTGAATAAATTCCCATAAGTGCTGAATTGTATGGCAGCTCTATTTTTGTTTTTTTGAGGAACCCCCATACTGTTTTCCACAATGACTGCACCAATATATTATCCCACCAACAGTGCATGAGGGTTTCCTTTTCTCCATATCCTTGCCAACACTTGTTGTTTGTTGGTTTATTGATAGTAGCTATCCTGTCAGGTGTGAGGTGATATCTCATTGTGGTTTTAATTTGCATTTTTCTGACTATTAGTGATTTTGAGCATCTTTTCATGTGTCTATTGGCCATCTGTCTATTCAGGTCCTCTGCCCATTTAAAAAATGTTTGTATTGATTTTAAAGAGAGGAAGGAGGAGGGAGAGAGAGAAAAACATTAATGGAAGAGAAATATCAATCAGCTGCCTTCTTCATACCCCCTACTGAGGATTGAGCCTGCAACCCAGGCATGTACCCTGCCTGGTAATTGAACCTGTGACCTCCTGGTGCATGGGTCGATGCTAAACCATTGAGCTACACAGGCTGTGTTCCTCTGCACACTTTTAAGTCAGATTTTTTTGTTTTGGTTATAAGTTATATGAGTTCCTCATATATTTTGAATAGTAACCTCTTATCAGATATATCATTTGTGACTATCTTCTCCCATTCAGTGGGTTGTCTTTTTGTTTTGTTGATGGTTTCATTCACTGTGCAAAAACTTTTTAGTTTGGTATAATCCTATTGTTTATTTTTTTGTTTGTTTTCCTTGCCTGAGGAGACATATTTAAAAAATAGCACTGCAGTGATGTCATAGAGTTTGCTGCCTGTGTTTTCTTCTAGGAGTGCTATGGTTTCAAGTCTTACACTGAAGTCTTTAATCCATTTTAAGTTTATTCTTATATATGGTATAAGAAAGTGGTCAAGTTTCAATCCCATTTACAATTGTATCAAAAAGAATAAAATACCTATGGAATAAATTAACTAAGGAGGTAAAAGACAAGTACATGGAAAATAATAAGACATTGCAGGAAGAAATTAAACAAGATACAAATAAATGGAAGGCTCTATTGTGATCATGCATAGGAAGAATTAGCATTATTAAAATGCCCATACTATCCAAAGCAATCTACAAATTCAATACAATGCCTACTTACATACCAATGGCATTTTTCATAGAAGTAGAACAAATAATCCTAAAACTTATATGGGACCTCAGAAGACCCCAGATGGCCAAAGCAATCTTGAGAAAGAACACAGTTGGAGATTTTATGCTACCTGATACCAAACGATACTACAAGGCTATAGTAATCAAAACAGCATGGTACTGGCATAAAAACAGACACATAGATCAATGGTACAGAATAGCGAGCCTATAAATAAACCCACGCCTATATGGTCAATTAATCTATGACAAAGGAAGCAGAAATATACAATGTGGTAAAGACAGTCTATTCAATAAGTGGTATTGAGAAAACTGCACAGACACATGTAAAAGGCCGTTATTTTGGAACTATCAGAGGAAAGAATAAAAATATTTCCCGAAGTGATTTATAATAAACATAGGCTTTCCAGATATTAAGCTGTGTGTAGCCTCCTGCAGGAAGACTGGGGCCTTGGTAGTCTTACCTGTTCAATGGGGTCACTATTATTCTCTCAAGGTTGTTGTGAATATTAAAGGAAGAGTCTGAGATGCTTTGTGGACCCTGAAGTGCATTCCACAGGAGTCGCTTGTCCTTGTATGTTGAACTCCTAGGGCCATTCTGTGCTCTAAGTGTGTAATGACACAGGGTTAAATCAGTCTTCTCAGGCTGCAGCCCAAAAGATGGTATTTTATTGAGCAACAGGACATTCAGGTCACCACCACCTTGGAAATTTCAAGTATACTATTCAAATTAAATGCCCGGGCTATTGATGTTATTGATGACCCGCTGTTCAAACTCAGACCTGACTGTAATCTCATTTTCAAAACACTTGTTCAGAAGCTGTTTCCTCTTTCTCATTTTGCTTTTACTAACCTGTCACTTGTCTTAAAATAATGGTCCATGTCACTGTGTTGAGGTACATAATTCAAAGGGAAAAAAAACACACCAGGAAATTATAATTTCTTGTTTCCCCCAGGAACAAAATAGAAACAACTGCTACTACTACACCGATTTTCATATGTGAAACAATAGAAACTTCAGGTAATAATTTCTTTTTATAGATTTTTTTTAAAGCAGTGATGGTGAACCTTTTGAGCTCGGCGTGTCAGCATTTTGAAAAACCCTAACTTAACTCTGGTGCCGTGTCACATATAGAAATTTTTTGATCTTTGCAACCATAGTAAAACAAAGACTTCTATTTTTGATATTTATTTTATATATTTAAATGCCATTTAACAAAGAAAAATCAACCAAAAAAAATGAGTTCGTGTGTCACCTCTGACACGTGTGTCATAGGTTCGCCATCACTGTTTTAAAGTATTCTTTTAGCCTGGCCAGTGTGGCCCCTGGTTGAGCGTCGACCTATGAACCAGGAGGTCCCAGCTCGATTCCCAGTCAGGGCACATGCCCAGGTTGCAGGCTCAGTCCTCAGTAGGGGGTGTGCAGGAGGCAGCTGATCAGTGATTCTTTCTCATCATTGATGTCTCCAGCTCTTGCTTCCTCTCCCTTCCTCTCTGAAATCAATATAAATATATTTTTAAAAAGCATTCATGTATATTGTGGTAAAATGGATAAAGTATAACAAAATTTACCACATGAACCATTTTTAAGTGTTTAGTTCAGTGACATTAAGTGCATTCATGCTGTTGTGCAACCATCACCACCATCCACCTCCAGCCTGAACCTCTGTTCCCATTGAACACTCATCCCTCCCCCCCCTTAACTTCTATTCTACTTTCTGTCTCTGAATTTGACTACTGTTGGTACCCCTAATCAATGGAAACTCATGGTATTTGTCCTTTTGTGTCTGGCTTACTTGCTTAGTTATATTTTTCAAGGTTCATCCATGTTGTAGGTGTTTTGAGCTGAATTGTGTGCCTCCTAAATTCCTATGTTGAAATCCTGACCCCCAGGACCTCAGAATACAACCATATATGGAGGTCAGGTTTGTACGAGATGATTAAGTTAAATTGGGGTCATTATAAGCTAATCTAATATGACTGCTGTCCTTATAAGAAGAGGAAGTTTGGACACATACACGTGTAGTGGGGAGACCAGGGCAAGACACAGGGAAAAGATGACTATCTACAAGCCAAGGAGAGAGGATTGTTGATCCTCCCCACTCAGCCCTCAGAAAGAACCAGCCCTGCAGACACCTTGTCCCGGACATCCAGCCTCCAGAGCTGTAGAAAATACATTTCTGTTGGTTAAGCCACCCAGGCTGTGGTACTGCCTTATGGCAGCCAGAGCAAACAGCATGTATCAGAAAGAAGGTCCTTCCTTCTTATGGCTGAGAAACATTCCATTGTACGTGTGGGCCACACTCTGTTCATCCGTTCATCTGCTGTTGGACACCTGGGTTATTTTCATCTTCTGCTGTTGTGCATAGTGCTGCTTTGAATATTGGTGTAAAAGCATCTGCTGGAGTCTGAGCATTTGTTTCTCTCGAGAATATGCCCAGAGGTTAACTTGCTGGATCCTCTGCTCATTCTATGCTTCATGTTTTGAGAAACTGCTAAGCTGTTCTCCTCAGTGGCTGCACCATTTTATATTCCCACCAGCAAAGCACAGAGGTTCCAGTTTCTCCACATCACTGCCAGCAAAACCAAACCACTGTGGTCACTACGATTTTATAGTAAGTCTTGAGATCTGGTAGGGTAAGTCTTCCAATTTTGTTCTATTCCAAAATTGTTTTGGTTGATTTGCATTTGCAATTTGGCTTTTTGTCGTGGTATGTTTGTTTTTCAATGAGTCCCACCTCCAGGATGGCAGAGTTGGCTCCTAACAGGCTGATCCTCCCTCAGAGAACAACTGTAAACTCTGGATAAACACAAAAAACAGTGCCAAAAGGCTCTGGAAAGTGCACTAAAATGAGCAGATTTGGAAAAGGGTCAAAACTTGAAAGTAGGGACCAACGTGCAGTAGTTTCCAGTTTTTATGGCTTTAGCCTGAGGGCAGGGCGCAGTCACAGTGAAATGAACAGTAGCTAACACTCCAGGAGCCATTCCACCATCTTTCTGTTCAGGGAACAGGAACTTGGTCCTTTGGGGCTTCTGTTACCCCTGGGGAGCGGAGGGCGGAGTCCGGGACAGGCGAGAGCTGGAGAAGGGGAAGTCCCAACTTTCTTGTATTCTCCCGAATGCCTCTGGCCAAGCACTGAAAACACATGTGCAGGTCAGATGTGAGCAGCTTCCAGCGAAGGCTAAACAAAACCAGTTGTGTTTTTATATATTAGCAGTAAACAATTAGAAAATGAAATTTATAGAAATTACAATATCCTCCACAATTTAGGGATAAATTTAACCAAAGATATCCAAGACATAGACAATGGAAGACATCTGCAATAAGAGAAATGAGAGAAGACCTAGGAAAATGGAGTGATATACCATAATCATAGATTGGAAGACTCAAAATTGTTGAGATGACAATTTGTCTCAAATTGATGTATAAATTCAACATAATCCCAATCAAAATCCCAGCAGGCACTTTTGTAGAAGTTGAGGAGTTGATTCTAAAGTTTGTGTGCAAATGCAAATGACTTCTTTATGTGCAAATTGCAAATGCAAATCAACCAAAACAATTTTGGAATAGAACAAAATTGGAAGACTTACCCTACCAGATCTCAAGACTTACTATAAAATCATAGTGACCACAGTGGTTTGGTTTTGCAAAGGATAGACATATAGATCAGTGGAACAGAAGAGAGTCCAAAAGAGACTTACATACATAGGGTCAACTGATTTTCAACAAAGGTGCCAAATCAATTCAATGGGGAAAGTATAGTCTTCTCATTCTCTTGGCCAAAGCAGGTCACAAGGCTAGTCCAGGTTCAAGGAATAGGGAAACAGACTCAACTTTTGATGGGAAGGGCAGCAAAGTCTCATTGCTAGGGGTGTGGATGGAGACAGGGAGATATGAAGGACTGGATTCATTTTGGAGCCTACCACCCCAGAGAACCTGAATGAGCCTCTGGGACCACTCATCAGTCAGCTCTGCTTGTCCACCAAGGGCTCAGCTCAAAGGCCACCTCCTCTGAGAAGCCATCCCAGATGGCTCTACCCCAAGGTGACTCACAATTACCATTTACTACACTGGCCTGCTTAGCTCCTTCATAGCTCTTTCATAATCTTGTTCATCCATTTCTTCATTGTCTATCTTTCCCACTTAAGATGGCTTTGAAAATAAGTGAAAAGAAGTGAGGCTGGGAAGGTAGCCAGAAGCCAGGCTGTGAAGGGGGCAATACCCTTGTAAGTTGAGACGTTCATAGAGAAACAGAATCAGCAGTTTCCAGCAAGGGGGTAGCCGGACAGAACTTTCTAACAAGATCCCTGTGGCCAGGGCCCGGTGTAGAATTCCTTGGGAGGTGGGGTGAAGGAGGAATTGGAGGGGCTGAGAGCAGGGACACCTGAGGGCGGCTCTGCCGTCTGAGTGACAGTGAGTGCCTGGTGAAGGGCCAGTGGTGATGGGGAGGCAGGTCCCTCAAGGCTGATAGGGCCGGGCCTTCTGACTTCTCAACAGAGTGTGGCCATTTAGATGTTCTGTGTGGAATGTCAACAATTTTTAACAAACAAGTTTAAACTAATAAAAACGTTTAAACTATGTTGGGGGTGGGCTGTGGCCTAGGCCCCACTGGACGGCCTCTCTGCCAAGCATAACATAGTTATGATTTCACAGGCATAACTGTAGCTTAGCTTGAACGCCTGGAATCCAGGTTATTGCTCTGAATGGCTTGTGTGTGCAACCCAAGATACAGCACCCAGGAGACGGGGTCAGGAGGTGTGAGGGCGCGGAGCAGGGAACTGTGAGCTCCAGGGGGTCGGGGGTGATGGAGGCCGGCTCGCTGCCCTCACTGGGAGGAACCTGGGAGTCTGATACAGGAGCAGGAGGAGGAGGAGGAGGAGGAGGAGGAGGGGGCAGCTCTGTACTCATTTCCTCCTCTGCAAAGTGGGATCATCAGTGCACGAGGGTGTTCTTTGCTCCGCATCCTCTCTAACACTTCTTTTTTCTTTTCTTTTGGGGATGATAGCCACTCTGACAGGTGTGAGGTGTTATCTCAGTGTGGTTTTTTTTTTTAATATATTTTATTGATTTTTTACAGAGAGGAAGGGAGAGAGATAGAGAGTTAGAAACATCGATGAGAGAGAAACATCGATCAGCTGCCTCCTGCACATCTCCTACTGGAGATATGCCCGCAACCCAGGTACATGCCCTTGACCGGAATCGAACCTGGGACCTTCCAGTCCGCAGGCCGACGCTCTATCCACTGAGCCAAACCGGTTTCGGCCTCAGTGTGGTTTTTATGTGCATTTCCCTAATGATTAATGATCTTCAGTGTCTTTTTAAGGGTCTGTTCACTCTCTGTGTCTTCTTTGGAGAAATGTCTGTGTAGGTCTTCTCATTTTTAATTGGATGCTTTGATTTTTGATGCTGAGTTTTATAGTTCTTTATATATTTTAGATATTAACCCCTTATCAGATATATCATTTGCAAATATCTCCTCCCATTCAGTAGGTTACCTTTTCATTTTGTTGATGGTGTCCTTTACTCCACAAATGTGTTTTGGTTTAATGTGGTCCCATTTGTTTATTTTCATTTTGTTGCCCTTGCCTGATGTCAAAGTTTATTGCCTGTGTTTTCTTCTAGGAGTTTTATGGTTTCAGGTCTTATGTTCAAGTCTTTAATCCATTTTGAGTTAATTTTTGTATATGGTGCAAGAAAGTGGTACATTTTATATATTTGCATGTAGCCCTGCAGTTTTTCCAACATTATTATAATTATAATTTTTTATAATTATAATAGGATATGTGTATTGATTTTAGAGAGACAGGAAGAGAGGGAGGGAGGAAAAGAGAGTGAGAGAGAGATCAGTCAGTTGCCTCCTGTACACACCTCGAATGGGGAAGGAACCTGCAACTGAGGTGTGTGTCCTGACCTGAAATCGAACCCACAAACTTGTTGGTATATGGGATGATGCTCCACCCAACTGAGCCACCTGGCTAGGGCTTCCCAACATTGTTAAAGATTTTTTCCTTTGCCATTTTTTCCTTTGCCTCCTTTGTCATAACTTTAATTGATTATAAAGGCGGGGGGTATTTCTGGGCTCTTTATTCTGCTCCATTGACCGATGTGTCTGCTTTTGTGCCAGGACCATGCTATTCTAGTTATTTGAAATCAGGGAGAGCGAGGCCTCGAGCTTCAGTTTCATTTACTCCTGCTCTGGTCTTTATTACTTCCTTCTTTCTGATAACTTTGGGCTTTGCTCCCTCCTCTTCTCGTTGCTTTAGGTCTACGGTTAGATTACATGAGATTTTTCTTGTTTCTCGAGGGCCTATATTGCTATAAACTTCCCCCATAGAAGGGCCTTGGATGGTCGGATAGATTTTGTAACAGCGCTTCTATTTTCATTTGTTCAAGGTGTTTTTTGATTTCCAGCATGTTGTTCTGCTTCTACGTGTTATTCTTTCCAGTTTTCTTCTTATAGCTGATTTCTAGTTTCATGCCATTGTGGTCAGAAAAGATGCCTGATAGGATGTTAATCTTCTTAAATTTATTGACTTGTTTTGTGGCCCAACATGAGGTCTATCCTGGAGAATGTTCCTGTGCACTTGAAAAGAATGTGTGTCCTACTGTTCGAGAATGGAATGTCCTGTACACATCTAAGTCCATCTAGTCTGACTGTCACTTAAAGCCAACATTTCCTTGTGATCTTGTCTGGAAGATCTCTTCTAGGGGTGTAGGTGGGATGTTCAAGTCCCCTACCATTATAGTATTGCTGTCAATCTCTGCCTGTATGTCTGTTAATATTTGATTTATGTATTTAGGTGCTCCTATGTTGGGTGCACAGATGGTTATAAGTGTTAGAGCCTCCTGTTGGATTGATCCCTCTGTCATTATGTCATACTAGGGGCCTGGTGCATGAATTTGTACATGGGTGGGGTCCGTCCAGCCCTCCCTGATCGGGGCTGATTGGGCTGGGCCGGCTGGGGGAGGGCGGGCACAAGCTGTTGGCCAGCTGGCCCTGCCCCCCAATTGGGGGGGGGGGGGGGTAATAAGGGGCGGGGCCGGATGGGGGGAGGGGTCCTCGGGGGTTGGCCAGCCTCACCCCCTGGTCGAACTCCCAGTTGAACTCCCGGTCAAACTCCTGTTCAAGGGGACAATTTGCATATTAGCCTTTTATGATTAGGATCCTTGTGTCTTGTTACAGTCTTTGTTTTAAAGTCTATTTGGTCTTCTAAGTATTGCTGCCCCAGCTTTTCTTTCCTTTCTTCTTGCATGAAATACCTCTTTCCACCCATCCCCTTTCAGACTGTGTGTGTTGTTAGATATGAAGTGTGTCTCTTGTCGGCAGCATATGTATGTATCTTGTTTCTTTATCCATTCAGCCACCATATGTCTTTTGAATGGAGCACTTAGACCATTTACATTGAAAATAATTGCTGATAGACATGTACTTATTGCCAGTTTAATTGTTTTCATATTAGCTTTTTAAGTGGCTGATCTACTAACCTTTATTATATGTTTGCCTTTTCTAGTGAGATATTCTTTTCTTTCATATATTTTATTTCTAGTTTTGGTCTTTTCTTTTCTGCTTAAGGAATTCCCTTTAGCCCATACCATCCACTTAACTAACAACTTGGTGGAGGCTGGAGGGAGAAACTCTAGCACATTAAATGGACTCTAAGATGACTCCTCATTTTAGGAATGCAATGTTTTCCTTTAATGTGTCTTTTGGAACTGCGGAAACGAGATAGTTAACTTCTGTCCCCATGTCTACAAACTCACAGACAGCATTATTGGAAAGACACAAATTTTTAAAACCACCGTTTTAAAATACCATTTTATAAGTCACAGTTTGTATAAATAGAGACCATGCCCCTCACCCGCTCCAGTTTGTCTAATCAGCTAAGGTAGGGGTTAGCAAATATGGCCCACAGGCCAGATCAGGCCCATCTCCTGATATTGTAAATAAAGTTTTATTGGAACCCAGCCATGCTTCTCTGTTTACATTACTGTCTGTGGCTGCTTTCCTCTATAGCAGCAGAGCTGAGTAGCTGCAGCAGAGGCCATATGGCCTGCAAAGCCTAAAATCGCTACTGTCCGGTTGTTTACCGAAAAAGCTTGCTGGGTCCTAGTCTAGGTTATGGGGGATGCAATCTGGCCACCTGCAGACCATCATAGCCTAAAGGTATGTTTTGCTGATGTTTTATTTTATTTTTTTTAAAATATATTTTATTGATTTTTTACAGAGAGGAAGGGAGAGAGATAGAGAGTTAGAAACATTGATGAGAGAGAAACATCGATCAGCTGCCTCCTGCACATCCCCTACTGGGGATGTGCCCGCAACCCAGGTACATGCCCTTGACCGGAATCGAACCTGGGACCCTTCAGTCCACAGGCCAACACTCTATCCACTGAGCCAAACCGGTTTTGGCATGTTTTGCTGATGTTTTAAAAAGTGAAGTAACAGCAGGCACAGGGGCAGCGTGGTCCCTGCAGTTGGCACCTGGCCTGCTTCATCCTTTATCTCACTGCCTGTGTCCTGTAGGCAGTGGGACCCCATCCCCGGTTAGCGGATCAGGGAGGATGCTGGCTCTACCTGGAGCTTGCTGTGTGTCCCTGATAAAACCACTGTACTCTCTGGCCTCAGTTTCCCCACTTCTCAGGCAAGGGGTTGGATCACCCGGCCTCTCACAGGCTGTGGTCTTGCTTCTCCAAGTGTAGCCCTCAGACCAGCAGCTTGTACGCCCAGAGCTCGTTGGAGATGCAGCCTCGCAGGCCCAACCTGCACCTGCTATACCGGAACCCCCTTTCAACAAGCTCCCCAGGGAACTCCCACACACGCATTTCTCGGGAATGTCACCTTCCTGGTGTGATGTCAGCAGCAAATGCCTGTCTCCACTTTCCAAGTTGGAGGCCTTTGGGCATTTCAGTTTCTGAGTTGCCTTTACACCTGGGGTGAGTCAGACAAGATATAAAATGTCTGATCTTATTAGTATAATGTCTCCCAGCCTTCTCTCAGGTTCTCTCTTAAAACTTGGTGGGACCCATTGTGTGTCTGACAGCAGGAATATAGGACAGGCAAGGCCTGGCTTTGAAATGGCAGGTAGACCAAGAAGAAGTATTGTGGGGTGGAAAAAAATTTTCCTCCCACCTTTCTAAGTTCTTCTGGCTAGTCTAAGAATCAGTTCACACAAGATGGATCATCAGGAGAAATTGACCAACTTATTACATATGTACCTATGGGGGTTCCCGAGGAATGTGGGACCTGAGGACATGCTGAGCATTGAGGCTTAAATGCCGTTCTGGACTAAGGAGAGGGAGGCCGAGGTCTGGGGCTTCAAAGAGAAAGCAGGCAATTCACGGTAGCTGAGGAAAAGCAAACATGTGCTGGCCCCCAGAAACCATGGGACACAGAGGGGAGTGTAGCGTGCTCGGGTCCTCCCAGGCTGCCACACTGAGTTCACAGATGCCAAGGAGAATATGCTAAGGTTTCCTCCCCGAAGCAGGTTTTTCTATCTGAGTTCCTTTAGGCGGGTAAAGGAGAAGGTGAAAAAAGAACTCCTCTTGAGTTTGTTGGACGTTTTTCTGCTTGAAGTAATCTGCATGCCAGGGGTAGCACATTCACTGTGTGTGTGTGTGTGTGTGTGTGTGTGTGTATTCACGAGGCTGAAATGTTCTCTGTGGGCAGGTCATATTTGAGCATTTATTAGAAGGTCTCAGTGACTAGAAACAAGGAAAGGAAGTTTGCTGATGGACTTTAAAACACACACAAATTTTTTAAACCACTATTTCTAAGAGGAGAGGATCTTGCAATGGAGCCACCTCCTCTACGGTCCACTGTTGGGTAATACAAACAACAATAAGGATAAAAGCCGGTACTTAGGGAACACTCATGTGCCAGGAGCTGTTCTAAATCTTTAAACATGCATAAACCCATTTAATCCTCAGAACAACCCTGTAAGGCAAGTATTACCACTCTCCCCATTTTATAACGAAGAAACCTGGGGACAAAGCAACCTGTCTTCTCTAAGGCGACACAGTAGCGTCAGGATTAGAACGGAGACATCTAGTTCCAAACCCCACACTGTCCGTGACAGCGCTGCCCTGCGAGGCACGTGGGGTCTATTTGGTGAGTGACTGGAAGAGAGCAGGCTGGCTAGAGTTATTTGTGAGGAGGCTGGGACTGTCTTGGGAAGGAGCACAAGCTGGGATTCTGCTGGGGGCATAGTAGGTGCTGAGTAAATGCAGGGAATGAATGAATGAAAGGATGAACTAGTGAGTGAGCGAGTTGCCTATTGCTCAGAAGATAATCCCCAGAGTCTGACATACTATAGTCTGGTCAAGGCCAAACCAATCACATAGTCAGTTGAAACTAAGCATTTGGAGGAATCACCAAGGGCTTCCTGGAGGAGGTGGCAGAAGGGTGGCCTTTTAGATGGGAACGAACACCAAAAGCTCATTGTTTGCAAACTCTTGTTCAAGCAATCACAGACACCCCCCCCCCTGCAGAGGGAGACCACACAGGCAACGCACCGAGCTGACAAACGCCTTCCTGTTTGGCCTGGGACTTTGGCGGGAGCATGTTCTTCCATCCACTTTGGCACCACATGGTCCCTGGTGTTGGCCAAGGATGCCTGCCTGTCTGCTCTTGCTGCCTCTCCCCTTATCAGCGGAAGGTGGACGCCACTGCGCTCCCTGTCAACCGAAGCACAAGCTATTCCCTTGTAGGGCCAAGGCTGGCGATCTTTTGCAACAATATTTCATAATTTATATATTTGATTAAGAAGCGGAACCTGTGCCAGCAGCCTGCATAATCCAGCATATTGGGACCATTTGCCGCTTGTGTCACTCTTCTATTTTAAAACTTTCCATATTTGAACCCGTGGAAGTACATCCCTCACATTTATTAAACTTTTCCCATAAAAACAGTTTAGTAAGCCTCCATCACCTTCCATGAAATTAAGCAGAAAAGGCCACAACAAAACCTGGTAGACATTTCCTTTAGGGAATACCATTTTATTTAGGCCGCCTTTCAAAACATTCGCCTTTTCTTGCCAGTAATTAAAAAGATATCAAAGACAAATAAGATTTTTCGTGGCATGATAATTGCTTCAAGAGGAGCTTTGTGACTTGGCTTCTACCCTCGCTCTTTGCTGCCGCCCCTCCCGGCCTCCCAGGAGCCTCCACTCCCCGATCCGGGGAGTCTTAGTCCCGTGAGTCCCGTGGGTTCGTTCTCTTCCAGCTTCTCTGACCGCCGCTTTCCTGTGCTTTGCCCCTGCATTGCCTCCTCAGAGAACCGAGCCAGCTCTACTTTGCCTAGAGCAGTGATGGCGAACCTATGACACGCGAACTCATTTTTTTGGTTGATTTTTTCTTTGTTAAATGGCATTTAAATATATAAAATAAATATCAAAAATATAAGTCTTTGTTTTACTATGGTTGCAAAGATCAAAAAATTTCTATATGTGACACGGCACCAGAGTTAGGTTAGGGTTTTTCAAAATGCTGACACGCCGAGCTCAAAAGGTTCGCCATCACTGGCCTAGAGGGCTTTCCTTCGCGGCCTCCCGCTCTCACAAGGCCTCTCTTTTCCACAAGGGGCCTGTTTCATCTGATGTGGGTGTGGCTGTCTTTTCGAATCCTTTCTCCTCCCCATCAAGTTGGCTGGTTGGGTTGGCACGGTGATCAAGGCCCATCTCAGTCCCCTGGCCATCTAGGCACAGTGATTGGTCAAAAGAAAGGCGCGTGACCCACCACATTGGGCCAACCAGAGTCATCCCCTGAGAGCCCCAGAAGGAGAGACTTCCTGTTCACTGGGGTCACTGGCTCCAAGGGCCAAAGGGACCCTCGGTGCTGCGGAGGCCTCGTCTGCTACCATCTGGGCGAGCCTGCCTGAGGGTGAAGCCGCCATGGGGGAAAAGAGAGGTGAGAGATGGAGAAAGGAATTCACTTCCTAATTTGAACGGCTGGATCCAGCTGTTCCTGAAGTTAGCCCTTCTCTTGAACTTTCTGACCAGAAAGTAAATTCTAGAATGTGGATTCCCTCTGATTGGGGCATGGGGGCGCAGGGGGGGGGGGGGGGGCGGTTAAACTGGTTTGAATTGGATTTCCTTCACTTGCAACAAGAGAGGCCTGGATAATAGTTCTTCTGTTTGCAGTCCAAATCCTTTCTGTTGTTTAAGAACCAACATTGTCCCAAACTCAGAACAGAGAAACACTTTATGCCGATGCCCGCATGCTTTATTATCATAGCATAGAGGAATCAAACAAAGAGATCATTTTGCTTCACCCAAGTAGAATCTGACTGGATGCAAACAGCAGCTGAGATGAAAGGGTGAGCGAGCCTCTTATCCTCTCCCTCCCGCGGCAGCCGCTCCAGCATCGCTTGTCAATGGCCCAGACATGTCAACGGCCAGCACAGATGCCCTTGCAGTCTTGTCTTTCATGTAACTTTCTCATGTTTGAAGCCAAACATTTGGAGCCAAAGTCTGATAACTCAGTGAGTCAGCGCTCATGTCACTGTCGTTCGCGTCCCCATGGGACAGACTTGATTAAAAACCCAAATCAACGAAGGAGCGGAATGGCTTCAGAAATGTGTAATTCACACGAGCTGAAACGTGAAACTTCTTGGGTACCAGTCACATTGCTTTTGGCTACAGTGACCAAGATCTGCACTGATGGGAAACCGTCTGATAAAGAAATATATTGGACAATGTGGAAACAGATCACCTCGCATTAAAGAATAAAGAAACAATTCTCATGTAAGAAGAAGCCTGGAGCCGAGGTCACTGGCTCGAGGACATAACCAGGGACCTATGCTCTGTTTAACGCTCAGCTCCATAATCCTGCTACTGGCTTAGTTCCCGTGTCTCCTCAAGGTTCTAAGGTGGCACCAGGAGTTTCAACCCAACAGCACCGGCTTCAGATGAGGGAACTCCTTGAGAAACAGCGGATTCCAAGGCTGGTCCAAAGAAAATACAACATGAGCCGGGCATTTCTTACCGTGACAGAATGTGAAGTTGTATTTAAAGAATGATGGGGCTCTGGCCGGCTTTGCTCAGTGGATAGAGTGTCGACCTGCGAACTGAAAGGTTGCGGGTTTGATTCTGGTCAAGGGCACAT
This sequence comes from Myotis daubentonii, assembly GCF_963259705.1. Classification (NCBI taxonomy): domain Eukaryota; kingdom Metazoa; phylum Chordata; class Mammalia; order Chiroptera; family Vespertilionidae; genus Myotis; species Myotis daubentonii. The sequence goes on along the minus strand of NC_081853.1, from coordinate 22,151,907 downwards.
GCCTGGGTTGCAGACTCGATCCCCAGTAGGGGGTGTGCAGGAGGCAGCCGATCAATGATTCTCTCTCATTGATGTTTCTATCTCTCTCCCTCCCCCTTCCTCTCTGAAATCAATAAAAATATATTGAAAAGAAAGGAAGAAAGAAAGAAAGAAAGAAAGAAAGAAAGAAAGAAGAAAGAAAGAAAGAAAAGAGAAGAAAAGAAAAGAAAAGAAAAGAAAAGAAAGAAGAGAAGAAAGAGTGATTGGCTATTATAAAAAAGAAAAAAAGAATGATGGGGACATGTCAGAAAGACATAGCCAACTTGAAGGAGCTTCCTTTGGCAAAATTTGGAACAATTTGAGCATCAATAAATAAAGATAGTAACAGATGATAAACAATTGGATGAAAAAGACATCTATAACTCCAAACTGATATAAATGTATCAATAAACAAGGAGAAGATAGAGCTAGTCCTTATATTAGAATGCTAAGCAATAAACATTGAAGGAATGATTGGATTAGAGAGATCAACATTTGGCAGTTATTACAGTAATCATGAATTCAGTCAAGAAACATCAATATATACAAGGAACCAGTGGGTAGAATTTTTATGGGGAACAGGATATTAACATAGTCTCAAAGTACCTTCCCCCAAATGCTCATTAAATACAAAGAGAAGAAGAATTAGTTGCCACTGGCAAAATCTAGCAAGTGTTTAAGATTAATACCAATACTAATGAAACAAATAAGAATCTTTTATTATCTGATCAGGTGCCATGAAACACTTCCATGGCATTCCTGCCAAAAAAATGCATAACCTGAATTCTAATTATGAGAGAATATCAGAAAAATCCAGGTTGATGGACATTCTACTCAGTACGTGGCCTTTAATATTCTAAGATGTCAAGATCATAAATGTCAAAGGAAGAAGGAGGAGCACTTTCAAATCACAGGAGGCCGAAGAGACAAGATAACTAAATGGGACACATAATCCTGGACTGGCTCTTTCCGCTATAAAAGGCCTTATTAGGACAATTGATAACGCTTGAGTTGTATCTGAGGATTAGCTGATAGATGTTAGTTCCTGATTTTGATGGTCGGTTGTGGTGATGTCGGAGAATGTTCTTGTTTGTAGGAATCACACACTAAAATATTCAGGAGTGATGGGGCATTGTGTCAGCCACATCCTCAAGTGGTTCAAGAAGCAGAGTTCTTTGCTCTCTTCTTGTAACCTTTGGTTAAGTTTAAAACGGCAGCAAAAGGAAAAGAAGGCAGGCAGGTTCCTCCAGAGCGTCTCTTTTCATTAAGAAAAGTTTTTAAAAATGAGTTGTTATTGACTTTTAGAGAGAGAGGGATAGAGAGCGCAACATCAATGAGAGAGAAACATCATCGGTCACCTGCCTCCTGCACGCCCCCTCCTGGGGATCGAGCCTGCAACCGGGCATATGCCCTGATCTGGAATCCAAGGGCAACCTCTTGGTTCCTGGGTCAATGCTCAATCGCTGAGCCACACAGGCTGGGCAAGGAAGGAACTATTTTAAGCAGCCCCTGATGGGGGAGCCTATTGGCCAGGGTTGGGTCACGTGGCTTCTCCAGCTGCAAAGGAGGCTGGGAAAGTGAGTTTATATAATGGAAGTGGGTAGGAAGAGGATGTGTGGGTGGAGAATGGCAGTGTAGGCGGCCATCAGTGTCTGCCTCAGTCCAAAGTCTTTACCTTCGGTGTGGGCCACTTTGGAATACAGTGCCTTCAGCAGCCGAGAATCATCCAAGGGCCCCAGGCTGTTGGTTCTTTCATTTGGTGGCTAGCATTGCACTGCGGATTGGAGAGGCAACGAAGGGCCCATCCTCTCAAGAAGTTCCCACGGGAGCCTTTCAGGAGCTAATACATACAGCACAGTGGAATCACCATAAGCCGGGGGCACGGTGACAGCACAGATGAACCTAAAATACCCCACGGAGAGGGCAGGCCAGGGAAATATTGCTAGGAACATTCACTCCTGGGAATGTGACCGCTCTTCTTGCTGACATGGGGGGCGGATCACGGAGCTGTTAACATTGTCATATTTAAGCATCTGTCCTTCCAATCCTGGTACAGAATCCCACTCAGCTGTGGCGACCCCAGGGAAGAGGCGGCTGCTGAGCACAGTGTGGGGACCTGGGGGTGGGGGTGGGGTGTGGAGGCGGGGAAGGGAATAGGGTGCACACAGGCACCTGCAAGCTGTTCATTTGGCTTCTGCAAGGGGAGCAGGAAGCAAGGTGGGTTGGGGCCAGGAAAATTAAGAAACTGGATTGCAAGGCTAAGAAGTTTCAACTTCTGTGTGTGCAGTAGGGAGCAAGGGAAGTGCACAATGAGGCTGTGTTTCTGAGCAGCTCACCTGTGTGTGTGCAGAGGGTGAGTTCTTGGTGGGAAGACCCACTAGACATGGTCACCAACCTTTCAGACCTCATGGACCACCAGTGGTCCGCAGACACCAGTTGGCGACCACTGCACTAGGAGACTGTTGCCAGGCTGGGCAGAAAACGTTCAAGGTGAAATATGATCTCAGGGATGGAGGGAAAGAGATGGTGGGAGAGAAAGGACTGTACCAAGTGACCCATCAGGGGTGGGGGTGTCAGTGAGAATTCAGGTGTTCTGAATGCAAGGATGGGGTGTCATTAGGAGACACGGGAAGTCAGGAGCATGCTCTGGGTGGGGTCCATGGGTCTGTTGTGGGTCATCACTCCCACCCACCAGCTTGTGGACAAAATCCACTAGGCATCATGCTGGGTTTCAGCAGAGGAGAGATTGGGCAATTGGTAATCTTTCTGTCTAGCTGTCACCAACCCCTGCTTAAAACTCGTTGAAGGCTCCCCATTGCTTCTAGAACAGAGACCAGCCTTTTCTGTCACCCACAAAGCTGGAGTACGTCTGAGGCCTCAGTGCCGATCTAATCCCCTGTCACTCTCTGTGCTCCTGCTCCGACAGTCTTCTTTCAGCCCCAAGCATGGGCCATGCTCACCACCGTATCTCTAAGAGCAGGTAATAGGTATTGAATAAACTGGTGCCGCTTTAGCCCCAGGGCCTTTGCACATGCCATCCTCATATCCATCTTTAACTGTCCCTTTCCTCTTTGCCTACTCAGGTGTACTCACCCTTTAAACATCAGTTCTAAGAGTCACTTTCCTAAGAGCACATCTGACATCCTTGAGTAGGTCCAATATCTTTCATATACTTTATAGCAACATGTACCTCCCCTTTACAGCATCAATAGTAGATGTATTTTCACATTGACTGTGGGATATTTGCCCAGAATCTCCCCCGCAGACTGTAAAATCCAGTGTTTTTGTTTGTTTGTTTTTAGAGTGTTATACCTCTGTACCCAGTATAGGAATTGGAACGTGGTAGTACTCCCTGAAGATTCGTGGAGTGAATGAATGAGTGAGTAGATGAGTGAGTATTCATTGATGTTTCTGGGAAGGGACTGAGAAGCAGGTTTTACTTGAGAAGCACCATCTAGGACAGGCAGGATTTCAGCAGAAGGAACTGGTTCACATAACCAGCTCAGAGCTAGCAGAAGCATGGTGGGGGGAGCTTGATCAAAGGGAGTTTCCGATGTCATAAGACCAGAAAGACCAGCCAAGTTTTGGAACGATTCAAACGTCAGGGTGAACACGTAGTTCTTAATGTGAGAGGCGCTGGGGCGCCAGGGGAGCGGGCAGGGAGGACGGCACTCACAGCTTCTCTCTGAGGAGTCAGACGTGAAAAGACAGGAAACCGATGGCTGCAGAGGAGATGGAAGCAAAAGCCAACTCAGGAGGGTATTGACGTAGCTTTGGCCAAACTTGCAAAGCACATGAAGGAGGGACCGCAGATAAGAGATGGCGAGAGCGAAATCCGGGGGATAAAATTCAAGAGACTTGGCAACAGATGGGAAGTTTAAGAAAGAAGGAAGGTCTGGAGACAGGACTGGGAGTTCTAGGACTCATGCCTTTTTTGTGCCTTGTATCTGCAGTAGAAAAAGATGTCTTTTCTTAGAAATGGTGGAAAAGAAATTAACTTGGAAGCTGCACATGCTCAGAGAGGCCAGAGAAAGAGAGAAAATCTCACTCAGCACCTAGAGTATCTGGTCATTCAGTGTTCAGTTGGCAAGGTCTGTCCACACAAGTCACCGTGTCCCATGGCCGTGTTTGGCGGCTCCCCAACACTCTACCTGGTCATACACCCAGGGCCCCCCATTACCTGCTGGGCTCTGAGTGCAGGAAGTCGGGTCCCTTCTCTTTAAGCAGCTCATCATTCCCAGGAGGCTGCTTGTTGCGACACACATTTCCATCCGGGATCTGGGGAAACCTGAAACGGGGGCTGGGGATCCTGCCCCAAGGACCTACAATCTGCAAAGAGCCAGATGAGACACACCGGCGAAGAGGCGCACCGACACTTTCAATGCCTGTGCCAGCACCAGCATCCAGGGAACGGGCTAAACAGGTGCCACGAAACCACGGCCTCTGTGTCAATAATTAGATAAGGGCATGTGTGGACTGCATACAATGTTTATTGCTGTTTATCATGCCAAAAAAGTTTTTATTTAAAATTCAAATTCCATTGGAAAGGAGGCAACAAACGGTGGTTGGGATCCCAGCCTGCTCCCGGAGGCGCTCCCAGGCTCACCACAAAGCACGCGCTCTCTACAGCTACGCGGTTCCATCACTCAGAACTGCATTCTGGGAAACTCCCCCCGGAGGCCCCTTGCAGGATGCCAGCTGAGTCTCTAGTTAGTAGCTGGGACACAACAGCCACAAAGACAAAGAAACTCCGTCCTAAGACTTCTCAGGTCATTTCTAGCTCTGAAACTATTGACCCTCAAGGATCCACCACCACCCAACCTAGAATATACGTGCGTATATATTCCCACTGGAAACAATATCGCGGGTTTTGTTGCTGGCTGGCTGTCACGTCAGACCCTGAGGATGGCCTCCCCACACCCGGCTTTCCTTCTCCGTGGGCGCCTGTGGGTCCCGGCCGTGGACGGGCAGCCCTTCAGGAGCGCCGGGACTTGCTGCACGTCGGGCACAGAAGCTGACCCTGGGTGACAATGTACGCGCGGCCGCTCAGCTGCTGCTCGCAGCCCTCACAGACGAAGTGCTTCCGGTGCCAGGCCAGGTCTTCCACGCGCTGGTAGTCCTCCGAGAATATTATCTGGGGAGGAGAACAGAGGAGACAAACCTGGTAGAGACAGTGTGTTGAGGGCAGGTTGGAGGATGGTGGTTCAGCCTGTCCTTGACCTTGTTTTGACTTTGACATGCCTCCCTGGAGAACTCGGACTCCAATCTGAGGCACTGAGTACAGTGTCTGGTGAAAGTCACGGTTGCATCGTAGGTTCTTGGTTGGAAAGAAAAGGCCTCCACCATCAGCAGGTTTTCCTTAGCTAGTCTCTGGGACAGTCTTTGGGGCAATTGCAATCCCCAGTTACGCTCTAAGACAGTGGTTCTCAACCTCTGGCCCTTTAAATACAGTTCCTCATGTTGTGACCCAACCATAAAATTATTTTCGTTGCTACTTCATAACTGTAATGTTTCTACTGTTATGAATAGTAATGTAAATATCTGATATGCAGGATGGTCTTAGGCGACCCCTGTGAAAGGGTCATTCGACCGCCAAAGGGTCGCAACCCACAGGTTGAGAACCGCTGTTCTAAGATAATATTAAATACCCCGGTGAGGACAACCTAACGATAAAGGTAGTGAGTTTCCTGTCACCATAGGCCTGATGACAGTAGTTATTATTGTCATTACTAATATACCTTAGCGTTCCTCTAGCCTTAACCTATAGTGGAGCGTCGAACCCCTCTCATAACATCTCTAGCTACTGTATTATATGATATTAACGTTGTATTGTGATATCACACTATATTCCTTTATCCTAAGACTAACAGCAGCCCCCATGTATTAGTTACTCAGCCAGGCCCATGCCAGCATTTTCACTCAGTATCTCATGTACCTTCATAGCAACATGGCATGGACACTGTTGTCCTGCCCATTTTATAAGGGAGAAAACTGAGGCCCAGGAGCTGGGTAACCACACAAGTACTAGATGCAGAGCCAGGGACTGTGCCTCCCCTTAACAGCCCCTGTCATGTCCTTCTGAGCACCTACCAAGGGCCAAGGCCAAGGCTGGACAGGCACTCTGCGTCTGACCCATCCCAGCAACCTTAGGGGTGCAAAGTAATACTGGCCCCGTTTTCCAGATGCGAAACAGGCAGAGAGCATGGAGTGCGGCCTGAGCCTCAGTTTTCCTCTCTGCGGGTCACATCTCCAGTGAAGCCACACACTCCTTGGCCTCTGGGTCCTCCCGCGCGATTGCAGGGGTGCCCCACGCCGCGCAGCCGCACTGGCTCTCACCTCATCGCAGCCGGAGCAGCGGGGCCGCACGCTCTCGCAGTAGTGGCGGCCGCACCAGGGCGCACCGTCCTTCCAGAAGTAGATGAGGTCCACCAGCGGCTCGGAGCACTTGGTGCACACGAAGCAGGCGGGATGCCACTGCTTGCCGTAGCCGGCCCTGTCCGAGTAGACCACGGGGCTGTCGGCGGGTGCCACTCCCTTGCAGAGCTCACAGACCTGGAGGGTTGGGGGGGGACCCCGAAGATACAAAGCAGTCAGGAGAGCAAAGGGACACAGGGTCCAGCTTCAACTCCAGTCCCTTTCCTTCTTGGGTGACCTCAGGCAAGTTACTGTCGTTCCTCAGTTTTCTCATCTGCAAAGTGGGTTCATATTGCCCACTTAGGGGGTTGGTGTGAGGACCAAATAAAATACTTATTTAGCACAGTGACTCTCAACCTTTTTGTTCTCAGGACGCTTTACACTCTTAAAAAGAGTATAAAAACTTCTGTTCATAAAGTGATAGCCATTGATATTTACCATAAGAGAAATTAAAACTGAGAAAACATTAAATAATTATATATTAATCCATTAGACAGTAAGCCAGAATGTTAACATAAACATTTGTAATTAAAAATAATTCTGTTTTTTCAAAACAGAAAGTGTAGTGAGAAGAGTGGCCTTGCATTACAGTTTTGCAAATCCCTGTAATGACTCGCTCAACAAGCGCCTCTGGGTTCTGATCACTGCCTCCCCTTTTCATGTTTTGCATGATGCTGTTTTCTTTAAACTCCATGAAGAAAATCTGGCTGCACACTGATATGGAGCTGGAAAAGGGAGGGGTATTTTAATCGCCTTCCCAGCAAACTGTACATAGTTTTCTTTGATTCCACATTAAAATTCAAGTGGTAGTTTCCCAAAAGTCAGTTACTATGGAATTTGAAAGCATATCAGCCAGCCTTTCATCCTGTTACATGAAGACCCACTGGCCCACCTTGTACTTGGAATGGACTTTTGCCCATGTATGATTATTTTGCCATATACTTTAAATTTTAGGATGGTTTAGATTTAAAGAAAAATTGTGACACATATTAATGGCTTACATTAATTTGGTATATTTGCCATGATTAATGAATAATATAGATGTGATTATTAACTGAAGTCCAAACTTTAAATCTCTATTGTCTAAGCTACCTGGTCTGTGGTATTCTTAGCTTTTACCTAATGTCCTTTTCCTGTCCCAGGACCCCCTCCGGGACACCACATTGTATGTAGTTGTCCTGTCTCCTTCTTGGCTGTGCCAGTTTCTCATACTTTCCTTGTTTTTGATGACTGACAGTTTGGAGGAGCACTGCGCAGTAGGGATTTGTCTGATGTTATCATTAAATTGGGAGGAAAACCACAGAGGTAAATTGCCAGCCTCATCACATCCTACCCAGAGTACACACTCAATCCATACAATCCTGTGAGTCATTTGGGAGTCATCTCCTGCTCCACAGAACTCTGATGATGATGATGACAACGATGGTGGTGATGGCGGCTAGCATTTCCTTAGGGCAGGTCTGGGTTCAGCACGGTGCTCAGGAACTCGCATTATCACTAATACCTCTTACAGGAACCCCAGAGAATTGTTTCCCCTGCTGGAGCTCTCTTCCTTTTAGGGAAGTCATTATTTCCCCCCAAGATATGGCAAAACTGAGGTTCAGAGAGATTGAGCGACTGCTCAGTAAGTACAGCTGACAGGAGACAGAGCTGGGATTGGAACACTTGTCTCAAGCTAAGGTTGGTTCCGCTACGGGTTGATCAGGCATTGCTGTGGCCAACAGCTGTGGCTGTGGCCAAACCTGACCATGGCCTGTTCTTGTAGGACCCACCAGAGAAGAATGGGTTTTATGTTTGAACTCCAATTCAGTGAAATGTTTTCTCAAAAAAAAAATTCAGTTCTTCTCACAAGCATATCTGTGTTATGCACTAAATTGTGTCTCCACCACATTTCCATGTTGAATTCACATGTTGAGGCCCTAACCACAAGGTGACTGTATTTGGAGACAGGACCTTTAAGGAGGTACCTAAGGTTGAATTAGATTGTAAAGGGGGGACCCTAGTCAGGACTGGCGTCCTTGTAAGAGGAGAGACCAGAGACAAGCAACTTCTCTCTCTCTTCCTGCATGTCACAGAGGAAAGGCCACGAGAGGACACGGAGGACGTGGCCATCCGAAATCCAGGAAGAGGCCTCACCAGAAACCAGCCCTGCCGGCACCTGCACCTTGGACTTCCAGCCGCCAGACGGTGAGGAAATGCATGCCTGTTGTTTAAGCCACCTGCTCTGTGCTATTCCCAGTTCCCTGTAATGACACCCTGCACTGACTAGTACAGCCTGTATTACAAAAGCGTGTGCTTAATTATAATGTTAGACAGTTGACCCTCAAACATGGGGGTGGAGGGCACCTACACTCCATTCAGTGGAAAAGCGGCATAGAACTTAAAATGGCCCTCTGCACGTTTGGATTCCCAACTGTGGACTGAAAATACAGTCGGCCCTGGAGTAACATGGGTTTGAACTGCAAGGGACCCAAACAGTTGAAACCTGTGTTGTTGAAGGATCAACTGTATTTTGAATGACAGATATTTAAAATATGGTGGAAATTCGTTTTCTCTCTTGTTACATAAAGTGCCCACATGACTTCGTTGATTTGGATCTTAGCCCACAACCCCTGAAATATTAGCAACTTGGCCTTTTCCACAAAACACTCGCTGACCTGGCTTCGGAGGAGAACCCTATGTTACTAAGCAGCAGTTACATGTCAGTTCCCATGGAAGTAGTTATTGTTTTGCCACACAGAGAGGAGTAGGCATGTGTGAAGAGCCTACTCACTTAGTATTCTTAATTTAAACACTTGGATCACATACCTACTATCCTCCTGTGCCTGAAGGGGAAATAAAAATTAACACGGTGGAAGGTGGGGAAAGAAAACCCAATGACAGCGTGTCCACGTGCCGTCCCTGAGCACAGCCCTGGCTGTGGGATGAACATCCAGAGAAGGAATGTTAACTGGTCCGACGCCTGCCGATGGTGCTGAGAATGGGCTGGGTTTGTGGTTTCAGTTCTGCCCACAAGAATGAGTGGTGTGGGAGCCCCGTGCCGCTGCACGCGACCCAGTCCCAGCTCCCAGCTCACCAGGAACCCATCAGACGTCTGAACCAAAAGTGAGTGATGAGTCAGCATTCGTTTATTCTCAACATCTCTTCAGTGTAGCTGGGAAGGGTCAACTATTTGGCAAGGGCTGCTGAGTACCAAGCGAGTTGTCTGTCTGTCTGGCTCTCTAAATTTCATGGAATGAAGTTTCTAGTCCTTTCCTCCCACAGAGGGACTTACTGTCGTCCCAAGACACCAGGTTGGGTATCACCATGATGCTTCAGTGGGGAGGGAGAGGGACACAGGTGAGCCTGGCTGGCCTTAGGGCATCAGCAGGCACCCGTGGCCCAGAGAAGGAAATGGGTGACACGCGGGCAGAAGAGCAGTTTGGAGGTGATCATGGGTGGCTCTGAACCCAGGTCATGGGTTGGGATTCACTCTGGAGGTAATGGGGAGCCATTGCTGGTTCTTGAGGCGAGGAATGCCGTGCTGGTTTGCACTGCAGAGAGAGAATTCTGGCGGCAGCGTGGAGGAGGAGGGATTCGTGCTCCCGAGCTTGGTCCCAGCTCCTCCGCTGTCTGAAAGGCCTTTGTCAAGGGCCTCTGTGAGGTGGCCTCTTCCCTCGCTGTTTCCCGGCACCCCTGGCTCCTGGCCGCGTTGCTGACATTAGCCAGCCCTTATCAGTAAACAGAGCCACTGCCATTTTATGAAAGTAAGACGTCTGGGTTAATGAGCCCTGTCAGCACGTGTCAGGAACCAATTTACTCCTTCTCGCTTCTGAGCTGTTTTCCGTGCCTCTTTCCCTGTCGTCGCAAAGAATGTTGGGGCCGACTGTCCTGACGGTCACCTTGCTGGTCCCCCGGCCACCAGGGGCAGGCTGGCCTCCAAGAGTCAGAATGCCTCGCCTGCTGGGGTCCTACAATCCCGGCCCCAGCTGTCTCTGGACAAACGTCTACTTTGATAATCTTTGGTGCCGTGGTTTACAATCTTTAAAGTGCGGGAGGTGGCTGAGAGGTGTGACCTTGGGCAAGTTACCCAGCTTCTCTGTGCCTTAGTTTCCCCACCTGTCAAATGAGGATACTACTAATAATACTAACAACGCCATAGGGTTGTTGCCTGATGAAATGAGGTAACGCAGTTAGTGGACTTGGTGGGAGTTCAACAATCATTAGCTAAAACCTCCTGTGACTCCCTGCCCCAGCCCCCCTCACAGATGGGAAAGCCGAGGCTCAGAGGAGTTAACACTTTCCCACGGTGACAGACAGGCTGAAGGCGGGGTGTGCGCTGGCTTAGGAGGCCCAGGATTCCTTCCGAGTTGTGTGAGTTTCACTGTCTGGGACAACCCCAGACTCAGCTACAACCAGGGCCTGGCTTGGTGGGCCTGCTCTGATCTCGCTCCAACCCGACCGTCTCTTAGATAGTGACTCTCAGACTGGAGCCTGCCCAGCCTCCCCCAGAGGGCTTGTCCACACAGACGGCAGGGCCCCCTCCCAGGGGGTCTGACTCGGTCGGTCTGGGATGGGGCATAGGAATTTGCCCGTTCCCAGGGGATGCTGATGGGGTCGGGAGAACCACTGTCAGAGAGTGTTTCAGAACGATCTTATAAATAAACCCAGCAAAAACGGTATCACCAACTTGATTCGCGTTCAGCGAAATCCAATTAGAATTCCGGGCGTGCTTCCATTCTAGGCTCTTTTTAAGAAAGCCCGGTGTGGCCACTCCTAGGCTGCTTTGCCTGTGAAGGAGGTAGTGAGGTCAAGTAGGAGTCCTCTGGGACCGTGTTGGAAAGCTTAGAGAAGAGCACTTATTAGCGTATCAGTTGGTTCTTACTCGTACTCCCTGCTATATAAAATCAGAGTTTGTGCCCTGGTCACGGGGGCTCAGTGGGTTGGGCACCATCCTATGCACCAAAGGGTTGCCAGTTTGATTCCTGGTCAAGGCACATGCCCGGGTTTCAGGCTCGATCCTCAGTAAGGGGGAGGTGCAGGAGGTAGCCAATCGATGTTCCAATCTCACATTGATGTCTCTGTCTCTCTGTCTCTCTGTCTCTCTCTCTCTCTCCATTCCTCTCTCTCTCTCTAAAAAAAAATAAAATAAAAATCAGAGCTTGCTCATGAGACCCTTTCCAGTGTTTGCCATACACTCAGTTTGCAGACTGTTCCCCCGGGGGGACGACGTGTGGCACAAACCTGTCACAGGCGGCACAAACCTGACCTTTTCCCTGTGCCATGAAGGTCTGCCCTGCCCCTGCTCCGGTGACCAGCCTCTTAACGAAGAGGATGCCACTGAAAGAGTTCGAAAGTCCCGTACTTCGGGCCTTTGTAACCTGTAAAATCACCTGCTGTGAGAAAGCTGAGGCGCATTTTAGATTCACCTCAGCCACTAAGACCCCTGCAGGGTTGGGGTCCCTCAGTGTGTGAAAATGATGTTGCAGATTCTCGGGCCCTCCTCCAACCAGTGGGGTGTCTGAGCCCCTTCCTGTGAATGTGGTCCCGCCTTAATGCTGGCTTCTGTCCAATGGAAGGGATCTCTTAGATGCCCGAGGAAGGTCAGAAAAGGCAACACAGCCTCCATGGGCTCCCCCTGTCACTGCACACACCCTGGCCCAGCGCAGGCGGGAGCGGTCCTGAGGCCTCCAGGCTGGGGCGACCCAGTGGAGAAGACACACAGCAGCGACGGCTGGCCCAGCCCCAGCTGCTCGCGTCTTCCCAGCACCAAGGCCAGACGTGTGAGTCAGAGGAGTCCAGCCCCAGCCTGTGAGCTGCTCTGGCTGATGCCGCGGGGACAGGACAGCGATAAGCTCTCCCCACTGAGCCCTGCCCTCATCGCCAACAGAGGTTATTGTTTTAAGCCTCTACACCAGGGTGGGGAACGTCATTTGGTCTGCCCTGCCAAGGCCGTAGGGATGAGTTCATTAAATGTTTGACCAAATATAGCAGCTAATTTTTAAGTTGATCATTTTGTATGGCCCCCGGCAGAGGTTGCCCACCCCTGCTCGGCATCCTGGGGAGGTTTGATGCGTAGCCTTAGGTAACGGGACCGTCAGGCGTGGGCACAAGGGATTTTGAAGACTTCTGTCATGGACATGGTCAAGACACACAGTTTTAGGCAACAGCAGATTAAGGCCGGTGGCCAAGAGTAACGGCCAAAGAACTGTCTCTAAGGACCGAACCTCGCTGGCCTTCAGAGAGGGATCAGCAGATACAGAGAGCCCTCTAAACCGGCGGTAATCTCTCCGTCAGGGTTGCCAGAGTCCTGTTCCATCCCGCTGGCTCCTCTGGATGGCTCTTATCCAAAGGCCTACCCAGCCCGAACCCGGAGTGCCTTGTGAAGCCGCACCAGTACAATACAGTAAATATTAGCACAAGGCCTTGCACTCGGCCTGGGTCCTTTCCAATACAAATGCTCCCCAATTCACTTATAAACAGCGTCTCCTCATTTCCTCTTATGGTGATTGTGCACCATCTTTGCTTTGCGGCCTTACGTATCCCAGTCAGTGTTTATTTTTCTCTTCTCTTCTCCCCTCCCCTCTTCTCCCCTCCCCTCTTCTCCCCTCCCCTCCTCTCGTCTCCTCTCCTCTCCTCTCTCCTTTTTCTTCCCTTCTCTTCGATTCCCTTCCCTTCTCTTTCCTGGCTCCTGGTCATTTCTGGCATCTTTACCCTGTTGCATTCTGTTCCCCGTAACTATCACCGTCTTGAGGCTCTTGCCTGGGCAGGACAGGCCGGCTGGGTGCCATGCTTAGGACCACGGCCTCTGGACTAAGGCCTCTACCATGGCTTTGTCACTGCTCAGCCTCAGACAAGCCACCCACCTCACGGAGCCTCGCTTTCCTCCTCTGAAGCAGGTGGCAGGCCCTGCTCGTGGGAAATGCTTTACATGTGAGGTCACTGTGGTTGGCCCCCCGTGGCCTCCCGCGTCCTTGGGGCAGGTGGTTGAATATGGGGCACATTCCACATGTGCACACACCCCCTGGAGACAGAAGGTCCCCAGGAAAGCAGTTTCTATCCCAGAAGCCCTCCTGTGTGTTGATGGAGGCACTTCTAACCGAGTCTCCCTGGCTGGTGTCTGGTGGAGGGGAAGAGGGAACCAGGAAGGCTCACAATGCTTCTCTTGTAAGGAGACCATGGGCCTGGGCGTTCTCGAATCCAGCTTTGCTCATTAGTGTGTGGGCAACGACGGACCGTCTGCCAAAGGGGCTGCCCAGCAGGGAGAACCTTCCACGAGGTCATCACGGGGCTCCGGCAGCCGTAGTGCCTGGTCTTTGGAGTTTGTGTTGGGCGTGGGATGAGGCAGGCCCGCGTTCCAGTCTGATTTAACCGCTCCCCAGCGAGCTCACTAGACAGTTTCCTAACTGTGTTTTCTCGTGTTTCTTTTGGTCTGTGATCCAGAGCAGGAAATGCATGGTATTACCCGAGGTAGTACACACATGTGCGCATCACACCCTGAGACAAAAGGTTCCCAGAAAAATAGTTACCACCCCCGAAGCACTTCTGTGTTTTATTTTTTTCAAAGTAATTTTTAAAAAAATTCTGGTTATGATTTACTAAATTGATTTACTATCCACTGATAGGTTGTGACCTGGAGTTTGAAAACACTGTTTAACTTGGCTAAGAACTTCTCTTAATATGTTAGTCTTCAAAAAAGGGAGGCGGGGTCATATATCTTGTAGGATAATTCTTAGGATTAAATAAAATAACTATGTACATCCTGGCTCAGTGCCTGGCACAACCTAGGTGGTTGATGACATCATCATCAGCATCCCCATTTTCTACTAACCTATAATTGCAAAATAAAATCAGATAAAGCCAAAGTCATTCATTAAAAAAACTACTTTTTTTATGGTTCTTCTAGTTCTGGGGTCAGCAGACTACCTCCATGGGTCAAATCTAGCCCACTCCCTGTGTCTACAAATAAAGTTTTATTGGAACACAACCATCCTCATCAGTTTTGACACTGTCTGTGGCTGCATTAGTTTTACAAAGACAGGCGAGTAGCTGTGCCTGAGACCGTGTGGCTGCAGAGTCTAAAATATTCACTCTCTTCCTTTAACAGAAAAAGTTTGCCAATCCCTCTTTCAGTCAATGGAATCTTATGTGGTCCACTTCAGAAGAGAAATGCTTGTGAGGCCTATGTGGCAACATGGAAAAGTATTTACAAGAATAAAAAGTGGGATCAAGGGAATTTTCTGTGAAAAAATAACTCCTTTACTGTTATTAAAATATTTCCACCACAGGGAGGAGGAAGGCAGATGTTGAGGAGCCTGGTAACCATGGTGATTTTTCGGGGCTGCTTCTCTGGGCCCGGGACCCTCCTGTCCTCCAGCTCGGATGGGCACAAGGTGGGGGGCGGGCAGTGGTTTCATATTCCCAGAGAGGGGCTGGCAGGCAAGCCAGCGTGCCAAGCCCACGAGCCAAACATCTGCTTGGACAGAGATTTGGAAGTCCCTTGCCCACAAATATGTCCCTTGTTGGGGCTGGAGTCGGGCTGAGCTGCCAGCTGCTGAGTCTCCATCTGAGCGGCAGACCTCTGTGGAGGGCGGGGCCCACACCAGTCCTTCCTCTGCATTCTTGTGGGAAGAGGAGGGTGGGGGCCAGGCTACACGTTGGACCAAACTAACAAATCCTTACAACTTCCAGGAAGGTCTTCCCTTCTCTCAACCTACTCCCCTCCTCTGAGTCACTCTTTTGGCTGGCTTGGCCTGATAAAGGGAGATGTGGGCGAGGCTGGGGGCAGAATAAGAAACACTAAAGGGTGGAGGTTGCAGTAAATGTTATGTTCTGGCTTCCTTTCCCCCTTCTTCAGTTACAAGTGTGGGGTGTAGGGAAGGGCGGAAATGCCTGGGCAAAAGGACCATGCCCAGGAAATCTGTAGATCCCATTTCTGAGAGAATATCCAGTAAGCTCCCTCAATGCAGGGAAACGGTTTGGTGGAGATGGTAACAACCAGAGCAGGAAGGTCACTGTCCGCAGGGTGCACAGACACCCATAGCCTCCTTCCAGGTGGGAGAGGTGGGGAGCAGTGGGGGGCCTGGAAAGGGAGTCTGGGGCACGCTATTCTGGTGTGACAGGGTCTCGGTTGCTGGAGTTGGCAGCTCCCTGGCCACAGAACCCCTTTAAGCCCCAAGACCCATGGTGGATGGGACTGGGGTGGGGCAGGCAAGTCCTTCCCTTGTTCTTGGCACCCAGACAAGAGGTCCCCAAAGTATCCACTGGGCTGGGCTGTGAGTTACTCCAAACACTGCTGTCCACCCCCGGAAACCGAAATACACCCCCCTTGCCTTGGTGTACCCACACAGCTGGGCCCCACCCAGGAGTTCTCACAATCCACTGGTCTGATGCAGTCCCAGCCACATCTCTCATCAGTAAGTCGGTTAAGCTCTCTGTGACTCAGGCTCCACATCTGTGAAATGGCTGTAACATCTCTAGTTGGCTGTTGGGGGGGGTTCAAAGAGATGAATGGGCCTGCTGTGCAGTAAAGAGTTCCCACCCCTCCACAAGCACATAGTGGGCCAATGAGGGCAAGAGGGAGGCTAAACATTTTGGGGTTTTTAATTGGCCTCACTGATTGAAAGGGCATGATTTGGACGGGCCAAGGGGGTGAGTTCGTGTCTGGGATATTTCTGCCGTGGTGTGTCCCCATGAGGAGGGATTTCTCAAGACCTCACCTGTGGTGTCTGCCTCTCCTAACCTCAGTCTCATAGTAACACATTTAGAGCACTGCTCTGCGGTCCGCGTGGGCGGCCACAGCCCTTGGGTCATCTCAGATGTGCCACGGCTGATTTTAGGTCGCCCGAAGGCCTGGGGGTTGAAAGCTGGGGGTGCAGATTTGCGAACTCTGCTCAGATCCGAATGACTGGGCAGCTCTGGCCGATAGGATGGGTCGGGCTCAGATGGCACTGTCCCCACAGCCTGGCCGGCCCTTGAGGCTGGCCCTCCGTTACCTGGCTTCACTCAGAACTCAGCCCGAGGGTGGGAATCCCACAGGGGCGAGCTGGGAAAGGCTTTGGCGGCGAGGCTCCTCTGGTCTGGATGAGCCTTTCCTCTGAGGACACTGGTGGAGGGGGCTCGGCAGCTGACCTTGCTCACTAGAGCCTGAGCCCTGCCCAAGGTCCCTGAGGAAGGTCATGACTGTGACAGGCTGAGCTGCACCAGAATGGAGCCAGGTGAGCTCCCAGGAGAACTGGCCCCCAGTGCCGGCGGGGGCACAGCACTAGCAAAGTGGGAGCTGGTTGGTGGCCCCTGATTGCTGAGTGTCCTGTGGTCAAGGACACAGGGGTCGGGGTCGGGTGTAAACAGGGTGTTAAATGCCATGCCTGTGTTTCCAGAACTCCCCATGGCAACTCAGAAAACGTGAGACTGATGTGTAGCCTTCTCCAAGTTGGACGCCCTAAGCCAGGAGGCCACATAAACCCAGGAAATGCCTGGTTATCATCTCCTGGGCCCTCACCACAGACCCACTGCTGATGCCACTTCCGCTGAGGTGATGTGTAAGGTCATTGGTAACACTCGTGAGCAGTGGTTTTCCAAGTGTGGCCCCCAGGCCAGTGTCGGCATCACCCCGAGGGCTCGTGACACAGGCAGATGCTCAGGCCCCGCCTGTACCTCCTAAGCAGGGAGCGCTGGTGGCACCCAGTCCTCCGAATGTGAACAAGCGTCTAGCGATTTTAGTTTGAGAACCACTGCTTTAGCCTAGAAAAGCCCTTCGTTTTTACTCACTCTGAGGCCTCCCAAGCTTACATGGCCACCCGACCCTTGCATTCGCTCTCTGAGGAATTGGCCTTTGGAAGCAGGAAGGATGGACTGGGGTCTGTCATTTGGTTTGAACCCCATGGTCTTTCCTCGGGCCCCTGGGTGTGGGAGTTTCAGACACGGCAGAGCTCAGCACTCCCTCCCTTGCCTCCCAGCAACGCCCACCAAACTGTCGCTATTAGCAGCAGTAATAATGACCACTATTAGGATGATACGCGGCGATATGTTACCAATACAGTTCTAGGATAATAGTTTCACGTGCCTGCCCTCTGACCTCCATTTTCTCCGTAAAACTCTGGATTTGGGGTATCAGACCAAGTCCTACAATTTCCTCCTCACCCCCAGGATAAACTGAATGCCCTGACCACTTCGAGTCAAGTTCATTGCCCTCATCAGGGGAGCAGAAATCAGACCTTGCACCTGATTCTTGCCTTGGGTACCTGCCCACACTGCCCTGTTATGAGAAACAAGGGCACAGCACCCAGGATGGCCAGCCCCCAGGTCTACCTAATGCGGCCACCCGCCGGGGTAAGGCGGAACCGCTCAGGGAGTGCAGCCATGTCCACACTAAACCTGGCGTTGCTGTCCATACACCGTCTATGGCCTGGCGGGCTATCTGGCTACCTTGACAGGATTTGCTCACTGGCTTCAAGGAGATAAAGAGGGAGTTAAAGAAGAGCAGCAGCCTCCTTTCTTCCCGGAACAGACGACAAGCAGGGTTTCATATCTCCAGAAAGACTTTCAGATCCATGTTTTTCTACCTAGCAGCTGGGGGGCCTTGGAAAAATTACCTCTCCTCTCTGAATCTCTGACTCCTCACCAGTAAGTGGCGTTGGTGAAATTCACCCCACCAGGCCACTGTTCAGATTAAACAAAGACCCTGAGAGAGTGAGCATCGCATTAGGCTCGAACCAGGTGCTTATAAACGTGACCTCGATCTCCTGCTCCCCCTAGGCAACATGGCCATCCTGATTGTCCCCATCTTTCCAGGCTCAACTTAGTATGAACATTCATTCATTCATTCATTCATGCATTTGTTCACCCATCCATGGGTCACATATTTACTGAGCACCTGCTATGTCTATCAAAGGCACGGCTGCAGCGACAGAGATGAACAAGAACAAGACAAGACCTCAGCCTCTAGTGCTGGTGACATAATCAATCACATAATTGGTTATTGCATTAAGACTGGAGGTGGGGGAAGGAAGGACAATGCCCAGGCCAGCCACAGGTGGCTTCCTTTGGAGTCCCTACTTTATTTTCTCACTACGGAATCTGCCATTTACTGTCTGGTCTTGTTTAAATGCTTCCTAAGTGTCAGAAGTGTTTCCGAAAGTGGACCATGGGCAGGGATCTGGGATACCAAGCCACCTTTGCCCCACTTCCACCCTGAACAAACTGTGGGGCTGAGTCCAAGAGAAAAAACATTCTTAGATCAACATGTGGCTCTCGGGAATAGCAACTGGGAAATGTCACAACGACTTAAAGAAGTTGCCTTCCAACTTGGAATCACACAGGATTAATCCTAAGGACAAATAGCTCTTTGAGGGTGGAAAGAAGGCAGTGTCAGGGGGGAGATTTGTTTATAAAACAGGATCTAATTTTAAAGTCCCTGGGACGTGTCGTCCTCCCGAGAAATGGGTCTTTTCAGCATCACCCCCAGATGTGTGGGAGAGAAAGTAAGCTTTGTTCTTTTGTCTTAATTCTCAGATAAACACAGTTTATTAGATGGTAATCCTAGATGGCGGGCCAACAGCACGGGGGTGGGAGACGCAGGCCTCGGTTTGAGATAACAAGTCTGCGTCAATGCAGCAGCGGGGACAGGGCCATTTGGGCTGGCGTTGCCCTGGGTGTCTGGCTCACACAGTGACTGCAGCCTGTTCCCAGCAAGCCAGGTGATGTGCTTGAGGACCGTGTACTTCTACCTCCAAATGTTAAATGGAAGCCTGAGGTCACCTGACTGCTGAAGGGTTTGGTGCAAAAGGGAGCTGGCAGCCATGAAACTCAGCAACGACAAAGTCTCACGCTGGTCCTTTCACTTCCCGAGGGACAGAATGAGGCAAACCCATCCCTGAGGCTTCCGCCACCCAGACCCTGCTCCTCTGTGTGTTCCCAAACAGCCTCCAGAGGATCCCCCCCGCCCTGCCCCGTCCCGCAACATCACCCTCACTCTGGCTCTGAGAGCTTTCAGAAGCAGGGGTCCAATCCCACGATACCTCCCGGGGAGCCTGCCACCGCCCCCATGGCCCTTGGAGTGAAGCCGTAAGCCATGGCTTTCTCCCATGTGGGGAGAGTATGCTGCTTGATTTCCTGGGCTCAGCAAACAGCACAGGCTGATCAGCACTTAGGGATAGGTGGATGGGTGGATGGAGGGAGGGATTGATGGATGGGTAGATGGGTGGATGGGTGGGTGGATGGGTGGATGGATGGATGGATGGATGGAGGGATGGATGGAGGGATGGAGGGATGGAGGGATGGATGGATGAATGGCCTGACTCTTCGGGAAGCGACCCCCGCTGACCTGGCCAGCCTGGTGTCCATCTCCCCCCAGCTCACCCTGCCTTTAATCACATGGGACTTCCTTCCATCTTCTGCCTCCGCTCTGCTCTCTGAGCCTTTCATGGCACCTGCTCACCTCTTTAGGGCCTGGGCGGCTCCTAGCTCTGAGGCCAGCATGGCCCTGGGCTCCTAACCCACACCCACCTTCACCCAAGCAAGCGTACATGCCCTTTCCCTAAGCTGCCACAGTTTGGTTGTCCGTGACTGCCACTGGGCAGAGAGACTCTGCAGGGCATGACTTTGTGTTATTGTCCACGGGACAGTGCCAGGCGCAGAGTGAATGAGCACCAATCGCTGCTGGAGGCCTGACTGCATGCATGAGTGCAGGGATGAGGGGAGGAGGCCTGCACGGCCTGGGAGAGACTTACGTATTCTTTGGTCGGGTCGCCGATGCTGCCGTTGGTGGTCGGGGCGGTGGGCTCTGTGCCCTCCGGCTTTTCCTGCTGCTTGCCCTCCTCCTTGGGCAAGCCGCCCTGCCCTGGGAGCGCCACCTCTCCCACACCGAGGGCCTCGCTCTTATACTGCTTGACAAATTCTTCCATGAGTTTCAGCTCGTTCTCCAAAAGTCCGCGGCAGCGAGAGGGGTCCTGGTCGTAGAGGGGGAGCTGGTGCATGAGCTGGCGGCGGCGGTAATAGGCGCCCTCGGTGCCCGTCACCGGCTGCTTCTCCTTTGGGATGAGCTCCATGTACTGCAGGCCCTGGGCAGGGGGAGAAACCGACGTGACTCTCCAGCCCCAGCAGAGACCCGAGAACTGGGGAACCTCCTCCAGCTTCTTCAGGGTTTGGCCGAACCCAAGGATTCCCAGGGAAGGAGTGGTGACACCCAAGTGGTAGTCACAGGTCACTTCCTTGATGAGAATGGTGTGATGTAAGCAGGTGTTCATTTTAGATTTTCTGGCTTTGGGACATGGATTTTGTTTCCTTCAAAATGGAGTATTTTTACTAACCTCATGTCGATGCCTAATTTTAAAAAAGTCAATCTAGTTTAAAATTGCTTTTCTTGGAAAAATATAATTAAATCATTATGGATGTAAGGGTTTTCATGGTTTATTAATTTAAAAATCTGCAAAGGCACCTTCCAACAGTAGTATCAATAAGGTCTGAAGTCAGTAACATTTCCACATGGGTATGAATGGTAACCATCTGAATATTAATATGTTCAGAAATAACCACCAATTTGGCCTTTTTAGAAAAAAAAATAAATGAACAGAAATCTTCTAGTTGGGTAGGTCCTGGGGATGGGGGAGAGGGGGAAGTAAAGGTCAGAGTCACGCAGCACGAGGAACTGTGAAAGGCAAAGTGCTTATCCTTGACAACTGTTCTCCATTTCTGTGTCTGACCTTGGGCATGACCTTGACACACCACCAGGTTGCTTGATCCCACTGCCCAGGTGGCTGCTGCTGAACTTACTGTTTTAGAACCTGCCTGTCTCATATCTCATCATTGGGGATTGTGTGAATCAACTGCAATTCATAATGAGCAGTCATCTGCTTTTAGGGAGCAGGGGTGAGGAAGCTGGGCGGGGGTACTAGTCCAGAGCCTGGTATATGCTGGGTTTCATCATAAATGAGTTCTGGATAAGAGTGTTTTTAGAAAAGGGGAGGAGGAGACCTGGGTTCCTGTGGGACTCACCAGTTGAATGGTGGCCATGGTTCTGCCCTGGATTCTAGGGACACCAGCTGAGGAGCCTTCTGATACTGTGGGCTCACAGCACCTCCTGTTAATCCCTGCACAGAACCTAACACTTTTCACGGTGCTTTCCCAGATGCGGGAGATGGCCTGCATGGTGGACAGAGTCCTGGGTGTCAGGAAACTTGGGTTTCCAGCTCCAGCCCTGCTGCTGCTCTCTGTGGAAGACCGAGAGAGTGCCGACCCCTCTGGGCCTCAGTTCTCTCATCCGCAAAGTTCAGAGTAGACTGCACGGTCATGATGGTCTTGGCGAGTGTGAGAAGCCTGTGGTGACTCACCTGATCTCCACCACGGCTAAGAGAGATGAGCAGCAGCGCTCACCTGGGTCTACAGCCCATGCAAGGGGCCAAGGGGGTGATGGGTTCTTGTGGCCAAAGAGGCCACGGTCCTTCACCCAACACATGGCAGAACAAGGATCTCTATGGAGCCACACAGCTGACTACCCAGCAGGAAGGGCTTATCCTTGAACCAGTCTTGGGAAGACCAGGGTGACGCATGGTTTTTCTTTTGACCAGAATGGGATTGCAGGTGGCTTCCAGCACAGGCCAGACAGGTAGGTCTGAGGAACCCCGTCTCCAGCTTTATGCTGCATAGGACTCGCTGGGAGGCCTTGTGCAAAGCTCCCCTGGGCCCACCAGAGGCTCGGACTTAGGAACCTGGAGGGGCCTGGAAGTGAGCCCTTTCACAGGTCCTCCTGGGTGCGTCCGAGCAGCACCCCTGCAGGCCAGGGCCTTTCTGGGGACAGTGGGTTGGGGGGTGGATGAGACCATCCAGAGGACGAGGGAAGCAACAGTCCCACGACCAACAGGCTGGGCAGGGACAGTCCCTGGGAGGCAAACGCCCACAGCAGCGCTTCCCACTTCTTGCCTGGGGCCTGCCCTGCTCCCAGGCCCGAAGGAAGGAGTTTGGAGAAGTGGGAACAAGGGCTTGGCTCTCTCTGCCCGGGTGGTGAGGCAGCCTCAGGGCACGGCTCCTGGGAGAGGCACCTCCTCCATGAAGGCCGCCCACTCCCTAAGCCGAGTGGTTTAAGGAATGATGGGAATGGCTACGACGTGGCGGCTACTGAGTTCCAGGCTCTTCTAGGTGCTTTACCTACGTGAACCCATTTACTTCTGACAACACCCCTAGCAGGAAGGTACTCATAGTGCCTCTTGGGAAACTGAGGCGCAGAGAGGTTAAGCAACTCCCCAGGGTCACACGGTTAGTCTGTGGCAGAGGCAGCTTTGAACTCAGCAGCTTGGCCTCAGCCCCCTCTGTTCCGCCTCTCTGGAAGACGGATGATTTGCAGAGAAAAAAATGTCCCCCATCACTGGGCGGGGGCGGGGGGTCTCCCTTTGTCATCATGTCAGGTGGGTGGACTGGGTCCCTATGGCCTGGTGCCAGGATTCCCCGGTCCCGGGATATGTCTGTGGCTCTGGCCTTAAAGGGCTGCACCCCTTCCCGCTCAGCTTTACAAATAAACTCTGGAAGCCTGGAGCAGTGGCCGAGCCCTGCACCCACAGTGCCCTCTCATGGCTCTGTCCTGGCCGCGGGTGTCTGTGGCCTGCAGAGCTCATGGGTTCCTGGCTGGGGCCTTGGGGACCGGCAGCTTTCCTTCCCGGGGACCCTGTGTTCCTGTTCCAGCTCCAAGCCCCAGCTGGGCACCGTCTCTTTGCCTCCCCTTCCACCTGCCCAGTTCGCCTGGCCTGGAACAGCCCAAGCTTTGGAGTCAGGGAGCCCTGACTTCAAGACCTGTCTCTGCCATTTAAATCAGCTGGGGAGTTGGGAGGCATGTGGCTACCCCTCTGAGCCTCAGTTTCCCCCCCTGTAGCTGGGGATAATAACAGTACATCCCTAAGAAGGTTGGAAAATTAGGTGAGGTCATGCCTGGATAGTGCCTGGCACACAGTAAGTACTCAATAAATATTAGCAATTAGGTTTACTGTGACCAGATTTTAAAGGTTTAAGGAGTTCTCTGGCTTTAATTCCGGTTGCGAAGGATGACAGCAAAATTTGGTCCCATTTCCCAAGTATAATCAGTCCCCACCATTTGGGAATTAAAAAACAAAGTCGGGAAGTTGAGTAGGAAGGGAGAGTCGTCCAATCTCAAGACTGTGACTTGCTCAGCAGGCCAGATGCAGGGCCGACAGAGGGGCCTATCTACCCTGTGGTGTATGAGCCAGCATTAACCATGGCCCGACGGTGCCGTCCTCTGATTAGTTTGGGGCCCAGCCCTGGGGGGTTTCACCAGCCAGCTCCTGGCGCCCACAGCCAGCCCTTTTAAGAGCTGCTCGCGTCAGTTTCCACTGACATCTCAGAGGCCCACTGGATGGCTTACCCAGACCTGTGCACCGGAGGCAGACCCGCCTTTGGAACCGGCCGGCAAGTCCTGGCGCTGCTGTTGTTGGCGCCACCCTCTGTGGCCCGGGACCTGCCCCTGCCCAGCCCCTCAAGCTGGCAAAGGCCAGGTAACCACCTGAGTGTCCTTACACGTAAAATAATTCCTACCCCACCGGGTGGCTGAGCTCACAAATGCTGAAGTGTTCTTTTAAGATAGACCTCTCAAAAATACAGCTTTAAAAAGCAATTTGTGCCTCTGTCCTCTTCAACCAAAGGGGGTAGCCCCTCTTCCGCGTAGATCGGAGCTGTGCTGCTCAGACTCTCTGTGGTGAGGGGCTGGTGTCGGGCTAGCTCTCCCACGATCGCAGAGAGCTCTGTGGGCCCCTGCACGCGATGAGAGGGCGCACGAGTCACGTGAGACTTTCACGGGAGTCTGACCACAGGGATCACACCCTTGGACGTCAATCGCTACAAAACTTTCCCCACATTTATTCTCAGCGGCTGCACTTCTCACTGTGGACTGGCTGCGAGGGCTCTGTGCAGCGGCCCCGTCCACAGACCCATGTGGAGTGTCACTGCGCAGGGCGGCGACGCAGCACAAATACTCACGCCCACCACGCGCCCTGCACGGCGCAAGGGGCCGACAGGACAGTGCACAGGACAGGATGCCCTCGTGGGCCCAGCTTCGCTCATGAGACTATTATGTTTGTTTCTAAAAGCTTCTAAAGAAACAATGGAGAGCGAGAGAGAAGAGAGCCAAAGAGTGGGTGGCATCTTCTGCAGTTTGGAGAGTTAGAGACCTGACTGTCAGAAGGCCCCAGCCATGCAAGGACAGGGAAAGGACACGCCAAGGAAGGGAACAGCAAGTGCAAAATCCCTGAGGAGGATGAGTTTAGTGTGTTCCGAGCTGGAAGGAGGACAGCCAGTGGGCTGTGATGTACTGAGTGACAGGTGCAGCAGGGTATTAAGTGGCAGGGGTATAACGGTATTGAGTGGCAGGGGTATAACAGGGTACTGAGTGGCAGGGGTATAGCAGGAGCTGTGGGAGGAGCCTGTGGGGACGGAACCAGGTGGGATTCCAAAGGCTCTCCTTTCCTCCCAGGTGAGATTTAACTAAATGTCAGGCTTGCATCTCTAAAACTCCTTTAGCTCACTAACATGTAGAAATCACCTAGGCCAGTAGTCGGCAAACTGCGGCCCCTTGAGTGTGGCTCTTCCACAAAATACCACGTGCGGGCGCGCACGTACAGTGCGATTGAAACTTCATGGCCACACTCAAGGGGCCAAAGAGACACATATGGCTCGCGAGCCGCAGTTTGCTAACCACTGACCTAGGCTCTTGCTGTCCCAGGTGTGGCCTGGGGACCAGCAGCATTACATCGCCTGGGAGCCTGTCAGGAGTGCAGAATCTCAGGACCCAAGCGTCCCGGCTGATTTAGGCAGGCTCTCCAGGTGATTTATGTGCTGAAATTTGCGTGGTCCACTCAGAACTGGACTGGTCCAGTGGGTCTTGAAGGTGGCTGCACATGGCACTACCTGGGGCAGCATTCAAGTGCTCACTTCTGGGGATTCTGACCCTGAGATCGGGAGTTTCTGGTTTAATGGTCTGGGGCGATGCCCAACATGGGGACTTTCATGAGCCCCCAGAGATTCCAGGGGCTGTCCAGGGAGGACCCAGAGATTCCAGGGGGTAGGCAGGTGACTTGTGCAAGTCACCCATTCTCTGTGGGCCTTATCCTTTCTGCCCTCCTCAGGCCTTCTCCAACTATTTGCACAAGCCTTCTCTGGGTGCCTCTGTCCCACAGCTGGGAAAAGCCAGTTTGGCTCTCCCTTCTAAGCCCAAGAGACTTCAGCTGCGAGGGAGAAGCAAGCCATTTCTCTGCTCTCCTAAGGCTTGCAAATGGCACATCCCAGCCATGCTGAGGGGACATGAACAGGGCTCAGATGCAGACAAGCACTTGGAGATGTCTGGATGATAAGCCATCCTCTGTTGAGAAGTGAGGAGCCCACAGGGAACCATGAGCAGCCAGGTACTAGAGCTGGAAGGGCCCTAGAGGTCATATGAACAACTGTACCCATTTTATGGATGAGGAAACTGAGGCCCAGACAGTCTTCACTTCAAGGTCACATAGTAAGGTAGGAACAGAAATGAAACAGCAGCCATTTCTACTATTTCTGTAACCTTGCCCTCTTGAAATGTGGGAAGCTGTGGCATGGCTAACATTTACAAGGGCAAGAAAATAACTGCTTGGTAGGAGGAAGCTGTCTTACCAGTTTCTGGTTGACTCCGGGGGGAGCCCACTCATAGGTGATGGTGTCAAAGGTGGGATCTTTCCCAGTGGCAATGGGGTTGGTCATGATCATCCGGTTCCTCTTGTAAATCCGGATGCCGTCCCCGCCTTTCACGCGGGCCGTGAGGGTGGAATACTTGGAGTCCATCAGCAGGCGGCCAATTTTCCGGTCATCTTCCAGGTCGGAGCTCAGGCAGTGGTCCTCTTGGCTGCACTTGCAGGACTTGCATATTTTCCTGGGGGCGGGTAGAGATGGAGACAAGTGAGATCAACCCCCGGGAAAGAGAGGTGGTCTCCTGCTGGCAGCATCCACCCTTCTGAAAGCAAGTGCAAAGTTTAACTTGAGTCACTTGGAAAGGTTAGCAGCAGACACATGGTAACCTGAGGCCAATGGGCCCTTGGGATGGCACTGCATTTGGGGGACCTGGCAATGTCTGGAGACACATTTGATTGTCGCAGTGGGGTGCTCTGGCATCTATAGGGTAGCGGCTAGAGATGCTGTTAAATATCCCACAGTCCCCAGCCCCTCTTTTGCAGCAAAGAGTCATCCAGTTGAAATGTCAGTAGCACTGAGGTTGAGAAACCCTGGTGTAACCTGAGGGGAAGGAGGCCCCTTCACAACCTTCAAAGAACTTCCAGGTGGGGTGGGAGGGGAGAGAGAATCGGGTGGACGCTATCACGTAAAGTGGACTCAGTGGGGCCCTGTGAGAGGTGCATGTGCTGTGGGGGTTCGCTGGATGGACCACAGGATGTCAGTGTGTGGCGCGAGGACAAGGGCTCAGTGGAGGTGCGCTGGGAAAACTGGGCTACAGAGGTGGAGCCCGTTGTTTAGTGTGAGCTGCTTCCTGTCTAGTGAACTGACGTGCAGTGCGCCGTCAAGTGGGGGAGGAACGCAGCATCTGCGACATTATTTCAGGAGAAACTTGCAGCCCAAGTTCCCATTCATAGGCCGCAGTTTGAGAAAAGTCACAATGGACAAACTCAAGGATAAGTCTGGCACTTCAAGGGAGACTATGACCCTAAAGGCGATGCGGGGCAAAGACGGGTCTTTTCGTTCTCATGAGAAGAGGCTGCGTGATTTGTGGAACTGGGGCATTTTCTTCCTGATCAGTACCGTCCTCTCGCCTCTCCCTTTTACGAGGCACGGAGGAGACAGCTTCTCCAAGAAGATGGCCACAGCACCGTGGGTCTGAAGTGGGCAGCGACAGCAGGAAGTGGGAGGAGGTGAGAGGAGGTGGGAGGAGGTGGGAGGAGGAGGAAATCCCGGTCTCCCATGGGCCCTCTGACCTCCCCAGTGCTGTCTGTACGTAAAACTGGGAGGAGAAGCTGCCATTGTTTTCCTGGTTAACGCAGACTTCCCGGGGCTAGTGGAGATGTGGGAACGCAAATTTTGAAATGAAAAATGCTAACGAATGAGATGTTCTTTGAGGTGGCTTCCACATCATTTCTCCTTTATGCATACTTCTCATGTTGCTAGGTCCACGGCTGGGGCTTTATAGAAGTCCACCCTCTCTTTCCAGGAACCCGGATTGTAGAGGACACAGATACATGGGTCCTCAGTGGTGTTAAAACGGCCATTTCTGCAGCCCGTCACAGAAAACCTTTGACTGTGGAAAAGGCGCAGGCTTGGGATCTCATCTCGGTCTGAATACTAGGTCCACAGGTCTGTTTCTTACTCATCAAATCAAAGGGCTGTTCTACATCAGGGCTGGCAAATCATGGCTTACAGGCCAAATCCTACATTTGGATGGCCCATGAACTAAGAATAGTTTTTACATTTTTAAGTGGGTAAAAAATTTTGAATGAATTTCCATGTCCTCACATAAATTAATGCTTTCATGCTGCAAGGACCAAGGTGACTAGGTGTGATGGGCACCATTTGACCTGCAAAGCCTAAGATGATGACTGTCTGGTCTATTGAGGAGTCCCCAAACCAGGGGTCCTCAAACTTTTTAAACAGGGGGCCAGTTCACTGTCCCTCAGACCATTGGAGGGCTGGACTGTAGTTTAAAAAAAAAACTATGAACAAATTCCTATGCACACTGCACATATCTTATTTTGAAGTAAAAAAACAAAACAGGAACAAATACAATATTTGTATTTGCATGTGGCCCGCGGGCCGTAGTTTGAGGACCCCTGCTCCAAACTTTGCTGCGTATCAGATCCCCCGGGGAGCTGGGTGAACTTGGAGATGCCCTGCCCCGGCCTCGCTAGTCACAGGCATGGATGAGTCTGGATGGGCCCCGGGCTGGGCATTTGGGATCCTGTTCCCGAGGTGATCCCGATGCACACCAGTGGGACAGTCACCACTTGGTCCCTTTCGGGACTTTAAGCAGCTCCGGGCGACTTTCTCCAGGTTGTCCCTCGAAAAGCATAGGAAATAACCCAGCTATTTTACTGCGGAATTACAACGATCCCCTGCCCATGAGAAGGGGCAGAATTAACACTGTATCGGAGGCGGCTGCTGCAGCTGGCCTGGGTCAGGGCCGCAGGAGAAGGGCACCAACAGGGGGGACTCCCGGAGGGCGCCCCCTGAAGAATGCAACATTTTGTAACTTGACGCCAGTGGTCTCTTCCATTTTTCATATTATGTTTCCAGTTTTCCTTAAATCAGGGTGTTTTTTTCTCTCTCCCCACTGAAGGCAGTGTATATTGAAAAAATAAAGCTAATTAGGATTATAATAATAATAATAATAATAATAATAATATAAAGAAATCTTTGCATGCTGGGGAGGGACCTTGCGTTGGGCTCTCTCTGAAACACCTGGAGTCCCAGAAGGGCCCCACCTTGGGGGGAGTCCAGTGTCCTGTGAGGGTTGCCAGGTGGGCAAGGAGCGGGTGTGGCTACTGGGAGAGCGGGATGCTGAAGGGAAGGCTACTGGGAATCTCCCCCTTGTTTTCATCATATGTTTGTTCTGAAAGCCTGCTCTTGTACCCTCCTCTCTAAGCGATGCTCCTCTTCTGTGCTTCTGACACTAATTCCATTCTAATTCTAACATGTGAATCGTTTGTTTGATTATAAACAATTTGCCTGAAACGATGGGATTGTAAAGCCAGAGGAGACCCCAGAGCACCTCAGCTCCAACGCCCCCGTTTCTCAGCTGGGAAGTCTGAGGCTTAGAGAAGGGAGGAGCCCTGTTCAGGCAGAGTCGGCACGTGAATGGTGAATGCTGTCCTGTGATTTACTTGAGGGCCTTTCCCACTAACCCAGGCTGGCTACTTGGATCTTCACGTCTATTTCAGACTAAGGAGAGTATGGGAACTGGAGCATAAAAGTGGTTTGACATAGTTTTCTCCCTAAAGGTGGGACCTCACTGCTCCTGGATGGCTTGAATTTAGGTCCCTGTTAAGGTGGTTCTAACCAAAGAGTTCACAGGATGCAAGCTGCCCTTCTCAAGGATGCACTCACTCAATGTTCAAATCATTTATCAGATGGTGAGGAAATGTAGGGATGTAAACGATGCTGAGAGACGTCTGCTTCCAGCCGTGAGGAACCCGGGCCCAGAATTGCCCGCCACCCAGAAACACCTAGAAAACTGGACCAACCATAGGAAACAGTCATTTTCAGGCGTCAGACTACAGAAAGCACGGGGCTGTGAACCTGGTGAGAAAGGACATGCTACTGAATGGACTGTGTGTGTGCATGTGGGGATCATTAGCCCGCTGCCCCCAGAACTCTGAAAGGAGCTGTCTGAAGGTCCTAAGCTGATGGTTCTAAACATTGTTCTACGAAACCAGGCACCCTGATACTCCGGGCAGATTCAGGACCAATGGGTGACTCTCCTCCAGGCCAGAAAGAGCTCAAGTGGCCAAAACGGGGGTGGGGGGCTCCCCGTCCTGGGAGTGCTGTAGCTGTGGGAGGAATTTGTGCAGGGGACAGGAATTGGGATTGGATGACCCTTTGAGGGTCTTTGCATCCAGAAGACCACGTGAGCTCCTGTGAGGGAGGACTGTCAAGGAATGGAGTGAAGAAACAGCTCTGTGCTGTGAAGGCTCACGGCACGGGATGGGGTTCCCCACAGACCCGAGTGTGAGATGGCCATTTAGTCGCCATCTCCCCATTCCCCACCGTCCGTTTCCTGTTCTGCAGAATGGAGATCCTACACCACTTAGGGTTATTTTAACATTTAAATGCAAAAGATTTAGCTCAGCTCAGTACTTTTGGAATTGCCTTCTCACAGTGGAAGTTAATATCTCTAAGATAAACATGTCCCAAATTTTGTCCCCCCCGCTGAGTGCCTCCCAGGGCGTCGCTCTGGCAGGGGAGACAAAAGCGCTTTCTTTTTGTCGTGCCCTACGGCGCCTCACAGGGCTGCAGGGACAGTCACGCAGGCTGTGCCCTGCACAGCTCCTGGGGTGCCAGGCACAGAGATGCTGGTGTGAACAGTGGGACTATACAGTGTGGCAACCCCACCTCCAGTTTTCAGAGCCCTCAATGAATAAGAGAAAGAAAAGTCCATCCAGGCCGGTGTGGCTCAGTGGTTGAGCATCAACCTAGGAACCAGGAGGTCACGGTTCAATTCCTGGTCAGGGCACATGCCTGGGTTGTGTGCTCAATCCCCAGCATGAGGTGTGCAGGAGGCAGCTGATCAATGTTTCTCTCTCATCATTGATGTTTCTATCTCTCTCTCCCTCTCCCTTCTTCTCTGAAATCAATAAAACTATATCTAAAAAAAAAAGAAAGAAAGAAAAGTCCAGCTGGCTCTTGGGGTCCTCCCCCTGGGTATGAATTCCAGGTCTTGGTTTTAGGGATGTGGACACCCTGACTTCTGTCCCAGGGGCACTTAGATCAGAACTCACCCACAGGGATGATGGTGCAGCAGGACGAGAGCAGCCCCATGCACCCAACCCCAGGCCAGAGCTCTACCCAGAGTGGACCAGGCACCAGCTAACAGCTGCCCACACCTTCCGGGGGCAGCGCTTGCTGGGCTGGGCCTCCGCCTTGACACGGTTAAGGGAGAACTAAACTCCTGCCTCGTCCTGGCTCCTGAGGGCTCTCTGGCATTTCTGAGTTAGGCCGAGAGGTCACTCCTCCCCACAGCACGCCTGCATCCGAAGCAGCCCCAGCAGAGAATCACCAGGGTTCCCTGAGAGGACAGCCCAGAAGCGCAGGGGACGGAGCCTCCTGACAAACTCCCTTACCTCCACGAGTGCGGCTCGAAGCCTGAACAGGTCCCCTTGCATCTCAAACAAGGCACACCTCGCGCTGACTGCTGCTGGCCCAGGGACATCTGGAAAAGGAGCAGAAAAGAGGGTGTTTTCCTTCCAAACATCTGGGACCCGGATGCCTGACCTCTGAAACACTGGGCATGCCAGCAAAGGGGTGGTGAACCAGCCATCGCTGACTGTTTACCAGGAGACCCGCTGGGAAAGGGCAGGCCGTGGGGCACTTCCCACAAACGTGCAGCGGCTCCCTCCCAGCCTGCAGTTGTCACTCGCTGCCAAGGCCCTGTGAGGGACCATCTGCCACCTCCCTCCCCCTCCTCCACTTCCCCATCCACTTGTCACTGGAATGGAATCTTCCAGCAAATGTCCCCTCTCCCTCATTTACTTGTAATTTATTGGGAGGGTGTGATTAAACCAAAGTGCAAGCCAATGTTCATGCTGCCAAATGTTTATAGCCCAAAGCATAACTTAGACATTTTGCTAAAACATGGAAAACCAGGAGCACTCGCAGTCTGGTCCTGCTTTGGAAGGAGCACAACCCACGAGTGAGGTTGTTTCTTTGCGTTACCAGCCAAAGGGAACGGAAGTTCGATGGTTGCTGCTGCTGCTGCTGCGTTTAGACCCAAACGGCTCTCACATGAGGTCTTGGGATCAGCAGCGTCACCGGAAGTCTGCCAGAAATGCAGACCCTCAGGCCCCACCCGGCCCTTTTAAATCGGAACCTTCAATGTCACAAAATGTAGGCCAGTATCGCTCAAGGGTTGAGCGTCGAGCCAGGAACCCATAGGCCAAGCATGTCAAACGGGCAGCCCACAACGAATACTCATTAACGACGACTCATTAATTTCAGCCCTTTGTATTCAGCGTGTCTCCATCGAAATAAACCTATGTTTCTATGAAAATGGAAGCTTTTGTTTCTTGCGGCCCACATAAACTTGAACCTTGTTTATTTGGCCCGTGTTAGCCTTTGAGTTTGACATGCTTGCGATAGGCCACTGGATTGATTCCTGGTCAGGGCTGTGCTTGTTGTGGGCTTGATCCCCTGTGGGGGGGTGCAGGAGGCAGCCGATTGATGATGTTTCTCTCTCATCGATGTTCCTAGCTCTCTGTCCCTCTCCCTTCCTCTCTCTCTAAAAAATCAATGACATCATATTAAAAAAATGTAGGAGACTTGTATTACATTAGAACTGGAGAAGCAGTGGGTTAGTATATGGACCTGCTGGCTGAGAAACTTACCTGACTGTACGTTGGGAGTGGGGTGTGCGGAGTGTGATTTGGTACATTATGATTTTATCAAAAACAAGGCTCCATCAGCTAATTAGATAAAGGGAAAAGCTCATCATTCAATAAGCTATTGATCCATTTAACCATTTATTTTTTATTTTATTTATTTTTATTTTTTTTTATTGATTTCAGAGAGGGAGAGATAGAAACATCAATGATGAGAGAGAATCATTGCTCGGCTGCCTCCTGCCCACCTCTTATTGGGGATCGAGCCCACAACCCGGGCATGTGCCCTTCACCAGAATTGAACCTGGGACCCTTCAGTCCCCAGGTCGATGCTCTATCCACTGAGCCAAACCAGCTAGGGCTCCACTTAACCACTTATTTAGCATCTCCTGTGTGCCAGGCACAGGGATACATCGTAAGACTCAGGTACGCCCCAGAAGACACAGTCTACAGGCAGATGGAGCAGGAAACACATATTTATCACCTGCTCCTGGAAGGGGTAATTCTGAGGCAGGAAAGCTGCCAGTTGTGTAGTAGAAAGGCATGGATTCTGGAGCCTGAGAGACCTGAATTCCAAACCCAGCTTCGTGACTTAGCAGCCACATTGACCTTGGACCAGCTGAGCCTGCCAAACAGGTACAGAGATAATGCATGTAAAGAGTCTGACTGTATTAGGCACTAAAAAATGGTAGCTGCTGTTATTTTCACAAATACTTTAGGAGCAGAGAATAAGGTTTCAATAAACCCATATGGGAAATCCTGGGAGGCTTCTTAGAAGCGGTGACTGTGGACAAGGGCAGTGCAAGGTGAGCTGGCAGGAAAGGAGAAAGGGATTCCTGGCAGAAGGAAGAGAACGTGCCAGGGCAGAAAGGTACACAAGGACCTGACGGGCAGGGGGCCGCCGTCTGAGCGTGCTCTTCGCGCCGGGTCCACGCTCTTGGTTCTAATAAGCACTCACAGCTTGGGGGAGCTAGAGCCATGTTGCAGGTATGTGAAGGGAAGCCTGCTCATAGTGGTGTTAAGGTTCGTGTTAAAATGGAAAAACAAGATGAAGCGCACCGCCACCCGCTCGTCCTGAACTGGGAGCTTTCGTTCCCAGGCAGAACTTTGCTCCTAGAGCCATTGGCGTGGGAAACCTTGCAGGCCTCTGCCTCTTGTCCTGAACACCTTGGGTTCCACTGGTTGAGGTTCCGCGATCCTTTCACACTCCGTGGTAGTTCGAAGGTGACTCTGGGAGGCGTACACTTTGTGAACGGGGCTTCATTATTGGATTGTTTTAAATGCACCCAGGGGCAGCGAGGCCTGGAACGGGAGAGCCGTGTGGAAGCACCTCCTAAGTGGCCAGCACCCTGCATGCTTGAGCTTTATGGTTCTTCTAATGAGCGGCTGATTTCACCGTCAGCCTACAAGGGGATTAGCCCTGGTGCTTGGCCAGGGGAGTCGAGCTGCTGGCTCAGGGTTTGGATTAGAAACAGTGATGTGAGGCAACACAGCAAGCGGAGCACTGGCGCGGGGGGGGGGGGGGGGATGAGGGGCGGGGGGGGGGGAGAGGGGGGCGGGGAAGGGGAGGGAGGCTGGCCGGTGTGCCAACTCTGACATTTATGAGCTGTGCAGCTAGAGGCGACTCATTTCCTCGCCCCGCCTAAATTGCTCCTCTGGAAAATGAGAAACCTGGCGGAATCGGGGTTGCCCACATCTTGCTGTGCAGAGCCCTTGTTCTGTGGGATGCGATAAAGTGGTCCAGGGCCGGGGGCAGGGAGGATCACATGCTCAAAGGAAAACGGGAGACGCCGGATGGAACTGGCTGCCGGAGCCTTTGAAGCCTGGCCTGATGGGAAGTGAGGGGAGAGGTGGGAGGTGGGGAGCAGGCGGCTGTGTGTTAGAGGTCCAGGCTTCGGGGTTGGATGGTCAGGGTTTTACTCCCCATTTTGGGCCTTTTTCAGCTGAATTTGGGCAGGTGATGGGTCTTGGGGACTCTCAGTTTCTGCGTTTGTGTCACGGGGATGATAAGAACCACCTGCCCCGTGCAGTTACTGTGAGGGAGAAATGGGTGCTGCATGGGAGGGCGTAGCCTGCACTTATTCTGTACCGACTGTTTGTCGTTGTCATTCTATCTTGTGTAAACAGTCTGAGAGACCCAGATGTTCTCAAAATAACCCCCTCCGCGCCCCCCCCCCCCCAGCTTCAGAATGCTAGGGGACTTCAGGGGACCTACTTTCCTAACTGCATACCCATACATAGTCTTTCTTACTCTACTTGGTTTCACGTATACGTGTTGCCTCTGTAACTAAGTGTAGGGAGCGGAGGGTTGGACCCTGTCTCCATCCTGTTGGTGGGACAGTTTCCATGGCGACAGAAGTCCGTGGGAGAGGAAAATATATGGCGTTGTGAGGAAGAAATAGATTTGGGGCATCAGGCCACACTTGCAGCCAGTTTCCTGGCAGACTGTTTCACACATTAAATAGCCACCCGTGCACTGCGTGCTATCAGCCCGGAGCCAGCCAGCCCAGCTATCTCCAGCCCAGAAAACGATCCTGCTTATGTGTGTGGGGGGGGTGGGGGGAGAGGGGGTGCCGACCAGAAATAGTGTTCAAGTGAGATATCCCGGCTTATACACTGTGGGCTTGTCTGATGCGGACTGCATCTCTGATGACAGATGGCACAGTGGCCCACAGTAGCTAAGCAGAGAAGAGAAGAGCTTAAAAGGACCTGTCACTTAAAAAAATGGGTTCTTGGAATGTAGCATCGATTCTGTCCTTTTTTTCGAGGGGAGGACAAAATGTTTTGACAATTTTCTTTGGCTCAGGGTAGTAGGATCTGGTTCATCTGATGTTGTGGAACCTAATTGTGTGAGTGGCTGAAAAGGACTCAGACCAAGTCCCCTGGGGATGCAAGGGGCGGGGCGACCGGGACGCCTGCCTTTGAGCATGGACCTCAGGTGAACCCCAAGGGAAATCTTAGATGGGAAAATGCCACCAAGAACAATGTAGGGCTGCAGATGAAGAGGACCCCGGAAGGGGGAATGCAATGCGGACTTGAGGGGTGAGCATGAGACCTGGACTTGGCAATGGGGGTTCTCCGCCCAGCTCAGCTTCTCTCCCTGTAACTCAGTTTTCCTCTCTGATAAGTGGGGTTTCCTTGCCCTTTTTGTCTCAGCAATGCTGTTGTAAGCATCATGTAAGGGTGAAAGGTTGTTTATAAAGTGGAATAATCATTTACCATTGTTAAAAATTATCCAGCCCTAGCCGGTTTGGCTCAGTGGCTAGAGCATCGGCCTGCAGACCAAAGGGTCCCGGGTTCGATTCCAATCAAGGGCTCATACCTTGGTTGCAAGCTCCTCCCCAGCCCGGGCCCTGGGCAGGGTTCGTGCAGGAGGCAACCAATCAATGTGTTTCTCTCACATCGATGTTTCTCTCTGTCTTTCCCTCTCTCTTCTATTCTCCCTAAAAAATCATTGCCTCTGCCCCCACACCCTCGAGGATTATCTGGAGAAATGTACTTAGCTCTGCTCCAAGACTCGGTGTGACATGTTAACTTGGAGCTTTTTCTCCAGTGGCGATGTTCTTTTGAAGAAGATAACTCCAAAGGTTATGGTTTATTGTCCTAGAGCAGTGGTCGGCAAACCACGGCTCACGAGCCACATGCGGCTCTTTGGCCCCTTGAGTGTGGCTCTTCCACAAAATACCACAAGCGGACGCACATGTACAGTGCGATTGAAACTTCTTGGCCCATGCGCAGAAGTCGGTTTTCGTAAAGGAGCTAGACGAAACAAGTATACACGACGAGTGTGGATGGGAGAGTTGGAAGGGGTGACCTCAGTGAACGTACCTCAATCAGATTGAGGACGTTTTTAGCAAAGGCCAGCTTAGGAGTACCCTAATTAAGTTAATAACAATGTACCTACCTATATAGTTTAAGTTCAAAAAATGTGGCTCTCAAAAGAAATTTCAATCGTTGTACTGTTGATATTTGGCTCTGTTGACTAATGAGTTTGCCGACCACTGTCCTAGAGGACATGAACTAGTCTTGTACCTAACCCATCAATCTTGTCCTAACATTAAATTGACTATGAATACCTAGCTCCTTAAAAGTTTTTTAAAAATATATCTTTATTGTTGAAAGTATTACAGATGTCCCCTTCCCCCACCCCCCAAGTAACTCTCCTCCACCCCTTACTCACACCCCTCCTCCCCCTCAGACCTTCACCACACCATTGTCTGTGCCCATGGGCAATGCATGTATGCATATAAGTTCTTTGGTTAATCTCTTCCCTCCGCCACCCTTCCCTCTGAGATTCTCTGTTCCATGCTTCTCTTAAATGGTTTTTTAACTGATTGGAATCTCTTACTGATTCTTTCATTAGCGAATGAGTGGACTAAAATCTTTGCTAAGTTCTATTTCATATTTGCACAAGAGTCATGGTTGTACCTTTTAGAAAATTATACCTTAACACCATCCCATACCCTCCTGACTCTGCATGGGCTTGCCTTCTGAGCTGGGGTGTTCTGAACTGGCACTAAATTCTATTCCAAGTCAACTACTCGGACATGTCTTTTGCAAGTAGGCGCCACAAGCTTACGTGTTATTAAAGGTTATTGGTCAACATGCTCCACTACTTAAACACAAACCCTCCCCTAGGGTTCCCAGGAGAGAGGGTGGAAATGGCTGGGGTGGAGTGAAGTTATGAGAAGGTCCAGAGAAGAGCTGAGATCATATCCAGAAAAATGATCCCGGAAACTACCCCACTACCACCAACAATCCCAAAATAATAACAGCTTGACAGCCCACGGGGTGATTTCCCTTAAGCATTCTCTTCCTTAGCAGTTAAGACAGCCCGGTGAGGTGTCCCCATTACTGCTAGTCAACTGGCAATGCAAGACAGTGTGTCTGGGCACAGAAGCAACTTGTGCCTTCAGAGTGGTCTGGACTGGTGCTCATCTGGGGGGGTGGCACCTTCCAATGTACACGGATCTGTACTGGCCTTCAAGCACACGCTTGATCTCTCCTAATGTTTACGACGGAACTAACATTTACTGAGTACGCCTTATGTGTTGGGGGGAAATGCCCAGCATTTTCATATTTAACTAAAGCTACTTGATAAACTTATGAGAGAGAGACTTTTACTAACCTCGTTTTCAGATGAGGAATCAGGCCGAGAGGTTAGGATCTAATAGCTCCTAAGTGCTAGAGGCAGGAATTGGAACCAAGGAGCCTTACTGCAGAGCTAGGCTCTCGTCCGCTCTGCCGTGGCACTTTGCACCGAGCTCTCTACAGTTTACTAAGTATGTTCCTATCAGCCGTAGGCTGTGGATATATTGCGTTTGGCTCATGAGAAAAGCAAGCTCAGAGGACTGATGGGATTTGCTGCTCAGAGCATGATTCACACTCATGTCTGTGGAATCCAGATCCCGTGACTTCCCACCACACCAGGGGTCTCCAGGCCCCGACAGCCTCCTCCGAGTCTGTCCTGGGCTCTGGGCATCAGGCCTGTTGGATCCAAAGGGGTGGGAGGGTGTGTTTGCAGGGGCGGGAAGTCCTGGAGGGGCTCGGGTGGGAGCACTAGGAAAATGTCATGATCACCTTGGCCCTGGGATTTCTATCATCCAACCTTGTTCTGCTAAATAAACTAAAGTGTAGACAGATGTTCAAGGCAACGGACAGGCCTCAAGGGCAGTTGTCAAGGCGGCAGCCAGAGAGGAAAGTGAATCAGAGTCCTGAGCGGTGACTGTGGGAGAAAATCACCAGGTGTTGGTTTCACCTAATTTACAGGCTTCTCCCCGAAGGGACGCCTGGCCAGCTGTGCTGAGGACCATTCTGGGGAGTTGGAGTCACACTGTGACCCAAGCTGTGACGATGAATCTGTTTCCTAGAGACATCACTTAAAAGAAAGGGACAAAAACCATAACCACTTGCTATTATTTCTGGGTTTACTCTCAACTCTTAATAGCTTGTTTATATTGAGGGTACGAGCAGCCACCTTGCTTGAAGTAATGCTAACCACGTTTAAAGGGCTCAAGGCTGCTGAGTGTTCGATGTCAGGAGGCTCCCAGGATGTGGCCGCCTCACCTGTCCACATTTCCCCATTCCACTCCCCACATCATCTCCCGTTTCCACCCAGGTTCTCTTCCCAGTCATGGGCCTCCAGAAGTTCTCCTACATATACATTCGGTGGTTTTGCTCATGGTCACCTAAACCCCAGAGGGCTTCCACCCCACCCACTCTTTAGGGACCATCTTAAGTCCCATCTTTTTTCTTTTTTTTTAATTTATCAATTGCAATTGACATTCAGTATTATTTTATACTAGTGGCCCGGTGCATGAAATTCATGCACATTGAAAGGGAATTAATTAGAGGATGTGAGCCTGAGGCAGTCCGTGTTTCTGAAATTCAACGACATGGATCTTAGCTATTACTTTGCCAAATAAATGGAATTTACAGATATCATTTAAAAGAGCATTCAGCTTAATATTAAAAACTCTGGCTACCAAGTCAGATTTGTTTTCAACTTTTTTCCAGCATTGCAAATTGTTTGCAATATCTGCCCATTTGGGGTTGCATGTCATGGTTATGAATAAATTGGGCTTGCCATACTTCGTTACAATTGCCATAACATCCTGATATCGCTGCTGCATATTTCTGGAACTACCCTCAAAAGATGATGGAAGTATTATCATTTTACCAATCGGCACATTGTCATTTTCAGACCTAGATTTGAGATAATCTATCAAACCACTATATTTTTCAACTCTCAACTTAGATTGGTTTGCTTTGATGAAATTTATCCGGTTGGCCTCCATTTTTTAATATGAATTCACAATAAACTGTTGAGTTAATTTTCCTGCATTTAAAATAGGATTGAACATGTCCCACACAGAGAGATGAAATCCATAATACTGCATTTGTGTGACTCGTGTCCTTACATTTTGTCTAGTATTATTGTCGATTACACTGTTGTCTCTGAGTCTTAATGCATTATCTGTTCCCCAGCCTTTTTCAATTGTGGACAAAGAATAGGATATGTCATTGCATCTAATGTAGGAAACAGGATATTGATTTGTTTCATTTTAGTGGCATTTGGATTATTGGGATCTGGTTTACAATGAATGAGCAAGTCCCTTTCAAAAGGAGGTTCTCCATCGTCGTTTCTGAATATAACAGCAGCCTTAGTTACACGGGGAAAATTATATCTACCTGGGTCACAGTTACGATCATATTTAATCGCCATTGTTACTTCTGTGGGAGCAATACCTTTTGCTGCTGCTTCAGATTGGGCTTCCTTTTCTACCTCATGTAGCATCTTGTACGATTTTGTTAATTCATTTATTTCATGCATGAGGTTGTTGATGTTGATCATGAGTCTTTCCGAGCAGCCCTGGTTTTCTGGCATTGCTAATCTTTTATTTGTAGCTTCGGCTGTATCCAAAATAAAGAGTTGAGAAAACTTCTGAGAAACACCATCCGAAGGATGTAAAGTTCCAGTACGGTGATAAACTTGTCTGTGTATTCTAAAACAGTACAGCCCATATCCTAATGGTGATGCAATATTTGCACCCATGGAAGCAAAAGCAAAAGAACTATTTATGGAACGAATATTTTCCATGAAATTTTTACTGTCAGAATCTTCATTTGTCATTATCTTTTTAAATATGCCGGGTAATCTGGAAAATGTATATCATTTGGACAGACTTTCCCTTTGCTACAACATCGAGTAAATTTCTCATCGGATGGTTTTTCATCAGAAAAATTTAGTGATAGGCAAAATTCACATCTAACAGTCATTCCACCACAACTATGTTCGAGAATTGCATCCTCATGTACTCCATTTTTGCTGAGACGGCAGTTTCTATCAGAATTGGTAGTACTTGTTGATGACTGTTCTCCAGACATATTCTGTCATTGCCACTGCCTTCTTTCAACTTCAAAGGCACGTTGGTCTTTAGACATTTTCTGTCGATGATGCCGGTGTTTTCTGGCATCAGAGCGTTTTTCCAGTAGCATTCAGATACATCTGTCGCAGGCGCCGCCTTCTTTCAAGATCAGATGCACGCTGCTCTTCAGACATTTTCTGTAGATAACACCAGCATATTTTGGCTGCAGAGCTACCTTGTGACAACAGTTTGTTCTTTAGACATAGTCCCTCCTCTCTACTGTCATGGTCTGAGATGCAGGTAAATGAGAGTCCTTGCTGTCTGGTCGCTGAGAGCTGTCTGACCAATGGCTGATTCTGGCTGATTCTGACGGGGTGGGACTTCCTCCTCCCTGCTGTCAGTTTCCACAGCTGTGATGAGGAAGCTCGGGTGACAGAGGGAGCCACATCCTCCAAGCCACCCTCTCTCTCACTCTGCTCTATGTCCAGCAGCCTCCTGCTCTGCCAAGTCTTCCAAACCTCTTGCTCTCCACCCGCTCTCCTGCTCTGCTCTCCACCGGCGATGGTCCCAGGAGCCCGCAGGCGTGGCTAGGCATGGCTGGCCTTACCTCCCGGGGGCTGGCGAAGGTCCTGGGAGCCCATGGCCGCTGTTGCCTCCTGGGGCGCTTGACACCTGTGTATGCAAATTAACCCACCATCTTTGTCGGGTTAATTTGCATACTCACTCCTAATTAGCTGGTGGGCGTGGCTTGTGGGCAATCATGGAGGGATGGTCAATTTGCATCTTTCTCTTTTATTAGTATAGATTAGTTTCAGGAGTACAGCACAGTGATTAGACATCTATATAATTTATGAAGTAATCTCCATTTTCCCCCTTCTCCCCCATAAGTCTAGTACCCACCTGGCTGTATGTAGTTATTACAGTAAGTCCCATTTTTCCATAATAAAAAGAATTCATATCAGCTGTAACAAGTACTGGGCTTTGCGGTTTTCCAGTCGCTGAGCTAAGCCTGAGCTCATGCAAATCCTGCAACACCCGCATGAGATAGGTTACCTTGCAGGGCTCCTCAAGGTGTGGTCCCCAAGCAGCACCCGGGAACTTGTTAGCACTGCAGATCCTCAGTCCTCACCCTGGACTTACTGAACCAGCCACTTTGCGGGTGGGGCCCAGCATGGCTGTCCAAGCCCTCCCGGGGATTTAGATGTAAACATCTGTCTGAAAACCACTGATCTTTGCTGGTCTCCCAAGGTTGCACACGAGCCCACTGAAGGGTAACTCGCTGTGTGGCTTTGCTGGAAACTGATTCTGGGCCTGGATGAAACACTTTCAGTGACAAAGCCAGGAGTTGGGCTCCCTAATGAAGAGGATTCACAGAGGTCAAATTAAAGCTCCAGAGCCTGGATTTGAACCCAGGTCTCTCTGAATCTGGAATCTCCACCTTAATTTAACCAATATCCTGCAAGTGCTGCCAAGAAGCCATTTCCAAGATACTTTGGGGGCCCTTCCATATTTTTTTTCTCAAATAACTCACAGAAATGTAGAGTTAGACATGTGATCAGTGCCAGGAAGGAGAAAAGCAGAGCTTCTCAAATTAATCTGACATGGATTAGCGTAAAGCTCACCTGGGATCTGGCTAACATGCAGAGTCTGGTCTGGCCAATCTGGGGGAGCCAGTGCTGCTGGCCTGGGGATCACACTTTTTTATTTTAATTTTATTTTATATTGATTTGAGAGAGAGAGAGAGGAACATCGATGTGTTGTTCCACTTATCTATGCATTCATTGGTTGCTTCTTGTATGTGCCCTGGGCTGGAACCTGCAAGCTTGACCTCTTGGAATGATGTTCTAATGAACTGAGCTGCCCTGCCAGGCCCCGGGTACCATACGTTGATAGTGAGGGACTTGTCTGCCCGTTAGGATCACCTGCGGATCTTTTCACCCTCCCAACCGCAGGGGATTCCGATGTGCAGATAAGTTTGGAAACAACGGGGCCACACTGTTGTGTCCTCAGCTGCTCCAACTTGGATTTTGACATCATTGGCTTCACACCCACCACCATACTCAACTTGCAGACACAGTTCCTACAAGGTGAGTTTTCACGCAGGTCTGACTTCTGTTGTTGTCATTTCATTTTGGTCCCAGCTGCCCTGGCACAAGCCTGCCTCATAGACTTTTGTGCCAAATGCAATAACGTTCTTAACAGCTGTACAGAGGGGAAACTACCCCCCTTTCTCTTCCTCTAAGTTTCGTGGCTGGCTGTGGAGACCCTCTGCCGGGCCT
Source organism: Myotis daubentonii (assembly GCF_963259705.1). NCBI lineage: Eukaryota > Metazoa > Chordata > Mammalia > Chiroptera > Vespertilionidae > Myotis > Myotis daubentonii. The sequence goes on along the minus strand of NC_081853.1, from coordinate 22,109,292 downwards.
GAGGACAGGGAAGTCCTCCCCACCCTGCAGGGCCATGGGGGGTGGGAACTGAGAGAGCCCGTCAGACGGAGGAACCCAAACTGGGGACACCGGAGGCCCCAGATGGTCACCAGCTGCAGCACGAAGAGTTGTCAGTTTGTTTTTCCCTTAGGAAGTTTCGTCCTTTCGGGAGTGGCCTGGCTGGGAAGTATAAGGGGGCACTTCACTGTCCTGCCCAAGAACCCCAGGATCTTGACAGGGGTCTGGACTTCCTCCACTTTTTGAAGCTCCCCAACAACTGAAAACATGAGTTGCTAAAAAGGGGTTACAAGTCTTTTTTTTAAAAGTTGTGTGTTTACCACCTAAAGTCAAGTCTCCTCCCATCACCATTTATCCCCTCTTCTACCTCCCCCCAGTCCCCTTCCCCTCTGGTAATCACCATACTGTTGTCTATGAGGTGTTTGTTTGCTTAATCACTTCATTTTTTTTCAGCAAGGCCCCCTACAAAACCTTAACAGAGTAATGAAATCAGTAACTCACCAGCACAATACCTGCCTCTCCCTTTGCCACTCTTCCCGACCACAAACCCTCCCTGTGACGGGCCCTGCCACCGGTGGTGCAGCGGGCCCAGAACCCCAGGGATGCTGGGAAGGCCAACAACAAGGCTCTTTCCTGTGTTTGCTTTTCATCAGGATGCTTTTTGGCACGCATTTCCGTCATATGTATTTTCCTGTTTTGATGTGAAATGAACGTTCCCTGTCTTGCCCACTCCAGTCTCGGGCAGAACTGGGGCCCTGTGTTCGCCTGTCCTCTGGCTCACTTATCTCCCTGCTGACGCTCCTCCGCTGCTTGCGGAGGCCTCAGGCCGGGGCTGCAGGTGTGGCCGAGAGAACCGTCCTTCCCCAAGTGGGAGAGGGAAGAGGGGACTTGTCGCCAGATCCTGGAGGGGTCTAGCGTTAACCCCTCTGGCCTCAAGACCACAGGCTTAGCTACGGTAGCACCAGGCAGAGGAGTGTGCGGAGCTGGCTGCCGGCGGTCTTTCTCCCTGTTTGAATTTTCATTCTGGACCATTGGACCTGTGGGCTCCAGGATGACGTGCAAATCAGCCAGGGAAACCACTTCAGATAAAGCGCTTCCTAAAAGCACGGCTACTCCGATACCGGCAGCGAAGTCCTCGTCTGCATCAGAGGTGACCTCTGTGTGCGCAGGGCCGCGTGTGGCTGTGTCCTTTCTCCCCCGGGGCTGCCCTGGGCCGTTTCTACTACTCTGTCTGGGCAAGCACAGATGTGAAGAAATCTCCTCGATTTAGATACAGTTTCCTGAATTGTGTAATGAGGACAGAAATGCACAGACTAAACAAATTGAGATTAACGCAAGTGATCTAGTACTTAGACTTCTATGGATGGAAATCTTTTTTTTTCCTGTTTTGTTTTTAAAGACCGATCCTATTTAAAGCAACAGAAGAGGGAAAACGGTTAGTGGGTGCTGTTCTGATTGCACAAGTGCCTGGGTTGTTGGTAGTTCACAGTACAGATTCCATTCTTTTCCTATTAGGTGATCTGTATATGTTAAATTTATCGCGTGGACGGCTGTGGTAGGAAGAGCTGGTTTGATGGATTTAGCGCAGGATGTTCGCAGTGTCTGATGTCCCAATAAAGTTCTGTATAAATGCCCAACAAAAGGGTACCAGCTACCCTCTATAAGAAATGGCGTTTTGTCTTGTTTTGTCTGTCAAGATAGTTTGCCCAGGCTCAGCTTTAGGAGAATTTGGGTTTGGGACAGACTATACACATTGTGTTTCACAGGTAAGATTAAGGTAAGATCAGGGCGGAGAGGCAGGAGCAGGGAGTCACAGAAGCCTGCTGTGCTGGGGCCAGGTTGGGGGCGCAGAGGCGGGGGAGGGATCCCAGACCCTCGGGAAGGGGTGGGTCCTAATCATCTGCCAGGCCCTCGATGAACATGCCCCTGGGAAAGTTCTGGAAACCATGTCCCTTCCTCAGGGAGGTCCTTGGTTTTCCCAGGCTCGGTACCTCTCCCTCCCCCATGAGCTAGCTCCTAGCCACCAGGCCTGAGACTTTATGGAACATCTATCGTTGTAATCACTTGTTTGGGTCTTTCTTCCCCTCCAGGGGAGGAAAGGATCAGAGATCCCCAAGGTGTGGACACAAAGGGTTAATCTAGCTCTGAAAACGGAGTGGAAAAGCAAGTCCAGATGTGGAGAGAGGGAAATATAAGATGAAAGGTCTCTCTGTTTAAGACCCTGCCTTTGCCTCCCCTCCCGCTCTGGCCACAAAGCTTCACCCATCCCAGCTGGTTCTAGACACGGGGGCATGCCCGGACCCGGGCCACGGCTGCAGTGAGCGGCCAGGCCTGCCTGGGGGTGACTCCCTCTAAAACCTCACCCACCCCGACAGTGACCCCATTCTTAACCGCATCCTGGAAATCTCCCGACGAAAAATGAATGATTACAGGCCCAGTTCCCTCCTCTCTCCGGCCTGGCCTGCCAGCCCCATGGAGCCGGTTAGTAATGTCTCCCTCCCACCCCATTATCACTTGGCAGCACACAGCAGACGCTCCGCCAGCAAGATAGGGATGGTCTGCCCCTTCCTTTTCCTTTCTCCAGTCTGCCTTTTCGATATCTGTACCTTTTTGTGTCTTTAGCACGTTCATAAAATATAGGCAAAGAGGTGATAAGACTCGAATCAGTACATTTTTCAAGGGTTTGCAGCTCTGGGAAAGGCCTGCCACAGAGGCGCTTGCATGGAAGAGCTGTAGCAACTGTAGGAAGCCGTCTGCAAGGCGGGGTTCCCACTCCCAGTTGAAAGCGGGCAGCGGCGAGGTATTCGCAGAATATCTTTTGATCCCGAAGGTGATGGCGCTGGTCCCTGGGTCTGCGCGAGGGCCACCGAGAAGCGAGGACGCTGACCCTTTCGGCTGACACTCTTTGGCAGGGTTGAGGCCTCTTCCCCGCTTGTTTCTTGCTGAGAGCTGATGTTTACACGCGGTTGTATCCAAATCAGGCCCACGCGTCCATGTATGAGGGGCCCTGCTACACTGAACGGATAGGACTTTTTTTAAATCCTCACCTGAGGATATTTTCCCATTGATTTTTTTAGGGAGAGTGGAAGAGAGAGGGAAAGACAGAGAGAAACATCGATGTGAGAGAAACACATCCACTGGTTGCCTCCTGCACGAGCCCCAACCAGGACCAGGGCCCAGGCCAGGGAGGAGCTTATAACCGAGGTACATGCCCTTGACAGGACTCGAACCCAGGACGCTTCGGTCTGCAGGCCGACACTCTATCCACTGAGCCAACCGGCTCGGGCAGGGATAGGAGTTTTAAGGCTGAACCAGTGTGGTCTTTGACACCAGCTCCCTCTGAAGGAGATGCAGCCTCTGACCAGCCAACGGCACAGGAAGTGCACGCACGCAGGCTGACAGGAGCAGCGGAGGGGCAAAGCCTTCCCCCTCTGTTTTTGAGAACTCCCTGTTTCTAGAAAGTCGGCCCATTATTTGAGGGGTTCCCTGCTTCACGGAAACAGTGGGCGGGAGGAGGGTCCCCCAGCCTTTGCACTTCAGACTTCCCATGGACCTCGCCAGACACGCGGATTCCCAGGGGGCGTTGCTTTCTTCCACTCTGAACGGGATCCCACAGGTCAAGAGCTGTCCTGGCGTTTCTTGCCAAACTAAGTGTTTCCAGAGGCTCCAATGTAATCTTTTTTTTTTTCCTTGAAATGGTCTTTTTTTTCTTCTTTTCTTAGACAGGCCCTGCCAGCTTTTTGGAAGAGATCAGTAAAACCACCAGCCTCACTAGGGGCCAGAAGTTACCCAGATCCTCTGGGAATCTTATCTAGAGATTTACCAAGGGGCTCGGGGATGTCAGGATAGAGGAAAAGAAAGTCCGAGTAGGGACTCTCTGCCCCCCCACCCCATTTCCTAAATGAGAACAAGCTGTGGAGTCCCAGGCCTGGTATCTTCAGGTTGTGCTTGGGAGTTAAAATCAAATTGGCTTCATGGTTGTTAGGTTTCAGCTCTTAATCGACTGACTCCTCAAGTAGAAAACTGTAAGCTAGAGGCCAGCAATGCTTCCTCATTGTACCTCCCATCCTTTACAGGACTCCTGATTTCAGCGGCCTGAGGCCTTCCTATAAGGATGTAATTTGGGGGGGGGGGTGTCTGATTTCTTAACTTGCAGCATTTCTGATCCTTCCAATGATAACACACTTTTATTGGAATAATTTTGGAAATGGGAGAGACTTAGCAAACCAAGTTGGAGAATTTGTAATCTTGCCTATTTGAATCTTAATGTCTTAAAAGGAAATGTGCTGTGTCCATGTACTGCTCTGTTATTAGAAAGTCTGCAGGCCTTGCTTATGCAAATGGTTCCTGCTGGGAATCTCAGGCCCAAGTTCTTAGGTTCACTCATACAATGGAAGCATTCACATACACACACACACACACACACACACATACACACACACACACAGTCACTCATACATACACACTCACACACACTCACCCCCCCCCACACACACACACTCACACACACTCACACACACACACATACACACTCATACACACCCCTTTCATCCAATATTGGTGCCTTGATGTTAAAAAAAAACACTTATGTTTTAGTGTAATGATGTTTAGCAAGACTTTTTCATTTAAAACAAGTATTTTCTTATAAATGGCTTCCCCCTTCTCTCTTTTTTGCTGTTATATGTTTTTAAAACTAACATTCAATACACATTCAAGTATTTCCTCCTTTCTTTGGTTTTAACTCATATAATGCAGTAGTTGTACAAAGTTTTTATAGTTGAATTCTGTGTTTAAGAAAATATGACATAAAGAAAGTCACAGATTCTTAGAAACGAAAATACCTTAAGAGAATATTTAGGCCAGGTTTCTCTAAGCCCAGTTTTATGAAACAGACATTAGTACATGGTAATTCACTTTATAAATGATTCACTTTTAAGATCTCACCTTTGAAGCTCATTTAACACAATTAAAATGTAAAATCAGAACTACAGAAGCCAAGTTTCTTTCCAGAAAATTATCTCTTGAGTAAATTTAGAATTATTCATTTAACCATATGCCCCGGGAATAATGCCACATTCCTGTATACCTCTGAGCCTGCCCACATTCAGTTCCCTCTGCTTGGACCACTTCCCACTCCCTTCACCTAACAAACTCCTAATCTTCCCTCAGACACCCCTAACATATGGACTTAGAAAACCCTGCGTCTTGTATTTCTTAGTTGTACGCATCACAATTCTAATTAGTTCGTCGTGGATATAACTCTTTAATGTCATTCTTTTCCGCTAGGTTGTAAGTCTATGGGGGCAGGGTTCCTGTATGTCTAGTTCATGGCTCTGTCACCAGTGCCTAAAATAATGCCTTGTACATAGTAGGTCCTCAATAAACATCTGTGTGAGTAGCTTACTTTATAACACTTTCATTTCTGCCTTTCATCAATGCTTCTTGGTGCATTAAAAGCTAACACATCTGAGGCTGATGCCTGCAGGAGGTGTTAGAAGGAAAAAGAACCACCCTGGATTCTAGGATTATAGGCCAACCCTTCCCCCTCAATGGCTCCCTTTTCCCTTCCAAGGTTCTAGCCCTGGCTCTTGTCTTCTCTTCATTCTCAATATGCTCTTCTCTTATGTATGAATCTACTCAGATGGCTTCAACTCTTCCCTCCAGATCTCAGCTTTATCTCCAGGGGTGTTTAAAGCTCCTAAAATGTCTTCATGTATAGACCAATGGAACTGCCCACTCACCTTCTTTGCCCCTCAAACCCATTGGTTCTCCCACATTTACGGTATCCCTGCCCGTGCAGTCACTGGACCTGCGGTCTGAATGCCAGTCAGCTACTCGAGGCAAGTAGACTTGGAAAGGAAGCTCTTCTGATTGGGCAGAACCGGGCTTTTTCTCATCGAGGGGCCCATTTCTAGTTTGTGTCCTTCCTTCCATGAGGTACCCCAGAAGGTAGATGTTCCCCGATGGGAGTGCCAGTTTCTGAACTTTCTGGAAGGTGCCTCACTAGAGAAAATCAGACTTCTTTAGAGAAACTCAGAACGTGGCAACCGCAGGCTTTCCATGAAACAGAATCTATACAAGCACCAGGAAATTGTGAAAGCCAGGCCCATCCATGAGAGTCATTAAGTTCTGTAGACTTTCCATGGCATTTCTGGTCTTGGCGCATTGCTCTGGAATATCCCTTTATCCACGCCCGCCCTTCAAATGATTTGCTGGCAGAGGTGAGGGAGAACTGTTGGCCTTGGAGCTGAGGAGCTGAACCTGAGCCCTGGCTACTTTTTTCACTGCTTATGTGCCCCGGGCGAGCAGTTTCTGCATCTGAAACTCGATTTTCTCATCTTTAAAATGGATCGCAATCCCTATGGGCTTCATGGGGTTGTTCTGAGAATCAACTGTGATGATGTACATGAGATTCTCTGAAAACTGTACAGTGCTGTAGAGAGTAGAGAGTACCAGACATGAGATATTTAAGGGACTCATCTTCCTCCTTCATTAGTTTTGTCCCCAATATGCCATCTGTGTGGTATCTTTACTTATATTTCTTCTTGAAACAAATCACTTCTTAAAAACTTATTTCTTGAAATCTTTATCCCTAAAATGTATATAAATGGGAGGTAACCATAAAAATACAGTAAATATGAAACAGCATTATTAAATTCTCGCTAATACTGTTGCGCTCTAAACGCTCTGAGCCTGAGGCCCACTCTCCATCAATGCACCAAGAAGCACTGATGAAAGGCAAAAATGAAAGTGTTATAAAGTAAGCTATTCACACAGATGTTTATTGAGGACCTACTATGTGCAAGGCATTAT